>NW_003303724.1:175846-208981 GCF_000142945.1 Phytophthora infestans T30-4 | reverse complement strand
TTCCTTCTATTGACTTGTAGCGAATCAGCGGTTGGTGTGGGCCACGTACGCAGATGGTCCAACGGTGGATCGGCAGCACAGGTGGTTCACGTCCGACTCCGCGATCATGGAAGACCGGACGGGCAGAACTGGCTTTACGGCCGTTTGGATGCAAAATGTATGGGGCCAGAACGAAGTGAGTGACATTGCAGTACCACTGGGTCAGCCAGCACGTCAGAGCTTGGACTCACTTAAGGGCGTGCGACGACCGCGAGACTGGCTCAGTTGGGAACTTGCGCCGTGAGACACAAGTGGCGAGTGCGAGGCGGACGTGAGCGAGTAGACGTACACGAGTGCGGCGAGTTGACGAGGCATTGCGAGACGGACGTGAGCGAGTAGACGTACACGAGTGCGGCGAGTTGACGAGGCATTGCGAGACAGACGTGAGCGAGGAGACGTACACGAGTGAGGAGACGTACGTGAGTGCGAGACGGACGTGAGCAAGGACGCGTACGTGAGCGAGGAGACGTACGTGAGTGTGAGACGGACGAAGGCGAGGAGTGTGAGAATTCGTAGAAGGACTCGAAGTAGTATTAGCAAGTCGGCTAGTAGCTACCTGAATATAAATAGGAGCGGACACGTGAGTGGACGATCCGGCGCAGGAACTAAGTGGTTCCTGTCGGCCAACAGAAGAGTACATTTCAGTGAGTCATCGGCTGCCAGACACGAACGACGCAGCGCAGCACGGTGCAGCTGTACGACCTGCCCCACAGCCGGACAAGACAATTGGCCTGTTTCATGGTGGTCATACAGGGGCTAAACACAACTGAAACGCGTGCATCACGAGATAAGATGGCAGATACGAAGACGCAAACAAAGTCGAGGAGTTTGCGGGTGAAGCGGGTCAAGACGAGGACGTCCCCTCGAATCGGGAAGTTTCAAGGAGCGACTCAAATCGAGAAGGAACAGCGCGACGAACAGGATGATGATGGTGAAGACGACGCCGGTGCGTTACAGGGTAACACGCACGGAGAGACTGGAGAGGAGTCAGCGGCTGGGAGTGCTGCTGGCACTAGGAGCATTCCGGGTGAAGCGGTGCCTCCGCCGTCTGATACGATGATTATGGCGGCGGCAATCGATGAGCTACGCGCGATGGTGCAGAATCTGCAATCTGCTCCACACGACGCTGAGCACGAGGACGAGCACGAGAAGCGACGCCACGGACGACGGCAGAGCAGTGAAGTTGAAGAAGTGTGTCTTTGCCACGCGAAGGATGGAGTATTTGGGCCACGAGCTCAGTTCTGAAGGTGTTAGGCCTCTGGAACGGTTGGTGACAGCAGTACGCGACTTCCCACGGCCAGTGGACGCCGTAGAAACTAAGAGGTTCGTACATCTGGCCGGCTATTACCGACGGTTCATTGCGGGATTCGGATCATTGATGGCACCAGTCACGAAGCTGCTGCGGAAGAGTGCGGAGTGGGAGTGGGGCGACGCCCAAGAAGCGGCGTTCCAGCGTGTGAAGGAGATCTTGACAACGAAGCCGCTGCTTATTTACCCCAACTTTAGGTTGCCGTTTCGACTGGTGACGGACGCTAGTAAGGTAGGGCTCGGTGCGTGCCTAATGCAGGATCGCGGTCGCGGGTGGCAACCGGTGGCGTACGCAAGCAAGGTGAACAGTGTGGCGGAGGGCAACTACGGAATTACGGAGCTGGAGTGTGCGGCGGTCGTCTGGGCCATCAAGTTGTTTAGGCCTTACGTGTACGGAAGGGCGTTCGTGATCGTGACCGATCATGCCGCGCTCAAAGGGCCGATGACTAGCCCAAATTTGACGGGCAAGTTGCACCACTGGGCTTTGACGCTGCAAGAGTTTGTGTTCGGGGTCGAGTACCGGCCGGGCAGTACCAATGTGGTGGCTGACTCCTTGTCCAGGGCGCCGGTCAAGCTTGCAGCGGCGGTAGCAAGACGGCGGCGGGCAAGACGACGTGGATCTGCCCATGGATTGGCATCGGAGGTGGGTGCGGTGGTCGGCGTGGCCGCGGGGACGGAGGAAGCGGCTACTCCAACGGACGGATTGCCGAGTGCGGAGCGGATGGTGGCGACGACGGCCGGCGACGATGGTCAGCAGGCGGGAGCAGAGGCGGCAGCAACGGAGATGACGGTAAGTTGGGAGCCGCCGATGCGAGGCGAGGCTCTAGCGGAGAGGGAGGTGCGTGGTCGTGGTGACACGAGGCCAGCGGTGATAACGGCGCCTCCTCTCACGCGAGCAGCCAAAAGACGCCTGGAGGCCACGCAATCGGCGGCGGCAGGTAAGTCAGCTAGTAAAGACGATGGGCGAGCACAGGAAGTAGCTGCAAAGACGGCAGTGAACCCGCCGCGAGCCAAACCTAAAGACGATGGGCGAGCACAGGAAGTAGCTGCAGAGACGGCAGTGAACCCGCCGCGAGCCAAACCTAAAGACGATGGGCGAGCACAGGAAGTAGCTGCAAAGACGGCAGTGAACCCGCCGCGAGCCCAACCTAAAGACGATGGGCGAGCACAGGAAGTAGCTGCAGAGACGGCGGTGAAACCAGCGCGAGTCAAACCTAAAGACGATGGGCGAGCACAGGAAGTAGCTGCAAAGACGGCAGTGAACCCGCCGCGAGCCAAACCTAAAGACGATGGGCGAGCACAGGAAGTAGCTGCAAAGACGGCAGTGAACCCGCCGCGAGCCAAACCTAAAGACGATGGGCGAGCACCGGAAGTAGCTGCAAAGACGGCGGTGAACCCGGAGCGAGCCGACTTGAAAGACGATGGACGAGCGCGGAAAGTAGCTGCAGAGACGGCGGTGAAACCAGCGCGAGTCAAAACGAGGGGTGACGAACGAGTATCAGCAGTGGCAACAAAGGGTGCTGAGCAATCGGGGGAAGTGGAGCCTGGTGCCGAACGACGCGGTGCTGGAGAGGGCGCAGTCACCGGCAGTAGTCAGAAGAAACGACTGGTGCGGCGCAAGATGAGATTTGATGTACCAGTCGCTGCCGGTCCGAAGGCAACGAAGTGGTCGGGTGGGCTGAGAGCGCGACGAGACGCAAGAGCGAAGTGGCCAGCGGCGACGGTGGCGAAACCAGTTGTGTCGCGGGTACTCGCCAAGTCGGGCGAGCGAGGAGAAAGAGGTAATGAGGCTGAACCAGCGGAGGTGACGGCGCGACGGAAAGGAGCCCGTGCGGTAGAGAGGGGAGAAATCGGTGGACGACGAAGCACAACGACGCCGTATGCGCACGAGCAGCAGTCGGAGTCCGGAGCGGCGGTTGGTGAAGTGAACGAACGGGTGTACCCCATTCAAGGACCTTCGGGAGAGCAGACGGTATCGGAATGGGAAACGACGGTGATGCAGGCTCCGGTCGTTAATGATGATACGGACGAGCAGCGAATGCCTCCAACGCTACAGATGACGGATGACGCTGTGATCGCGGCGCAGCGTCGTAGTAAGTGGGTGCAGAGAGCAGTTCAAGATGGCAAGTATCGAGGCGTACCGGTGCAACTTCGACACGGGCTGGCGACAGTAGAGACGCCACGAGGACGGAGAGTAATGTTGCCACCTGAACTTTGGCCAGTGGCGTTTAAGGTTCATCATGATTCGGTATGGACGGGTCACTTGAGGGCGCCCCATACGTACGAGCGGATCGCGCGGCATTACTGGTGGCCAGACTTGCGAAGAGAGGTGAAGAAATGGGTGCGTGGCTGTCAAGAGTGCAATAGCCGCAAGGCAAAGCCGCGCGAAGTAGTTCCCCCGTTGCGGAGTATCAGAGGCGGAGACGTTGGTGATCGTTGGGCGCTTGACGTCGCGGGACCCTTACCGGTTGCAGGTGGAGGACAGCGGTACGTCATAGCGGCTGTTGAGTATGTGACGCGCTAAGCGGTGGCGAAGGCGGTGAGGCACCACACGGCCGAGAACGTGGCCAAGTTTATCATGGACGAGGTCGTGTTGAAGTTTGGTGTATTTCGAGAATTGTTGACGGATGGAGCTCCGGAGCTGGCAGGACGAGTGATTGAGCAGCTCGTGATGCTGCTGCAGGCACAGCAGGTCAATCCGGTGCCGTACCGGCCCCAGATGATCGGCCTCGTGGAGCGGTTTCACCGCACTTGGAAAGATTGTGTGGCCACCTACATGAAGACCGACGCGCAGAACGAGAACGATTGGGCGGAGTGGATTTCTTTTGCAGTGTATGCGTACAGCTCCGGGCGTCACTCGACGGTGGAGCTGTCCCCGAACGAGCTCATGATGGGGAGAAGGCTGCGCAGCCCGAACGAGTTACTACAGCGGGCACAGGTGACGGAAGCAGGGGGATTGGCGGGGTATCACCGGCAATTGTTGGTGGCGTTGAAACGGAGTCATATGGCAGCGGAGCGTGCACGGGTACGTGAGCAGCTACGACAGGCGCGGTATTATAACCGCAACGTGAGGAATCGGCGGGAGTTCGCGCCAGGTGACCGAGTGTGGATGTATCGGCCTCCCAGAGGCCCTAAGTCGACGAAATTTGTGCATCAGTGGGCAGGGCCAATGAAAATCATTGAGCCCGCTGGGTTTGAGAACTTCTTGATCGAGCGTGAGGATCAGGACGGCGAGGCGGAGCGATTTATAGCTCACGTGTCATTTCTAATTTCGTATCACTACCCGGTGGACCTGTTGAAGCGGGCGGCGAACGACATTGTGGAGCAGCTAGGCGATGAAGATCAAGAAGACCACCGGCCCGAGGATCAAGGTGGGCGTGACGTCAATGCCGAGACGGCAGGAGCGTCTGCTGGAGCAACGACGGCTCATGTCCATGCAGCCACGGCTGCTGGAAGCCGAAAGAGGAAAGCAAGAGGAGCTGAAGACGAGATGGAGCTGCGAGAGTCGAGTGGGCCTTTGGTGGAAGTTCGAAGGCGAAAGCGACGTAACAGTGCCGGGTACTATGTGCTCGAGTATGCGCTGCGGCCGCTGCAAAAAGGGCGATGCAGTCTCAGCGACGGCGACAACGCCTGGGTATCCAGCGGTGTCTATGACGAGTTATTTGCAGCCGGCAGAGTCGTGGAAGACTCTGCGTTGGAGGAGGGCGTGTAGCGAATCAGCGGTTGGTGTGGGCCACGACGCAGATGGTCCAACGGTGGATCGGCAGCACAGGTGGTTCACGTCCGACTCCGCGATCATGGAAGACCGGACGGGCAGAACTGGCTTTACGGCCGTTTGGATGCGAAATGTATGGGGCCAGAACGAAGTGAGTGACATTGCAGTACCACTGGGTCAGCCAGCACGTCAGAGCTTGGACTCACTTAAGGGCGTGCGACGACCGCGAGACTGGCTCAGTTGGGAACTTGCGCCGTGAGACACAAGTGGCGAGTGCGAGACGGACGTGAGCGAGTAGACGTACACGAGTGCGGCGAGTTGACGAGGCATTGCGAGACAGACGTGAGCGAGGAGACGTACACGAGTGAGGAGACGTACGTGAGTGCGAGACGGACGTGAGCAAGGACGCGTACGTGAGCGAGGAGACGTACGTGAGTGTGAGACGGACGAAGGCGAGGAGTGTGAGAATTCGTAGAAGGACTCGAAGTAGTATTAGCAAGTCGGCTAGTAGCTACCTGAATATAAATAGGAGCGGACACGTGAGTGGACGATCCGGCGCAGGAACTAAGTGGTTCCTGTCGGCCAACAGAAGAGTACATTTCAGTGAGTCATCGGCTGCCAGACACGAACGACGCAGCGCAGCACGGTGCAGCTGTACGACCTGCCCCACAGCCGGACAAGACAATTGGCCTGTTTCAGACTGATAGAACATAGTGGAGCGATCTATGGTAATTTAAGCTTTATCGTGTTGTACAGCAACAGCAGGGCCGCAAATACTGGATACACTGGTACTTGGTCGCTCTTGAGTAAGGGTTCGACTAGTCTAATTTCCGGTTTGATCTGTTTTACTGCCCCTGAAAAAAATCTGCACAGAGCTCGCGGTCTTGAAGCTCATTGTTCCTGACTCTTCCATACTAAAAATATTTACATCTTGGACATGTAAGCAGTATATGTGCCGCTTTCCTCCCGATGACAGGAACTCGGCGCCTCGGTGACAAAAGAAGAAGCCCAGCACCGCAGCTCCACAAATGACGTGGTGCCGGGCGCTGGACATGTTTGCGACTTCCATAATTCGCTTGAGCATCTCGAAGGACATTGTTGCGTGGTGGTGTTTCGGTGAGCTGAGTCGGAGCATGCCCTGAAGTACGCGTTCGTGTTGCGGTTGGAGTTGGGGTCGAGAGCCGATAGTGATTTGATGACACCATTTGACATAACTTATGAGAGCCAGTACGGTGTCAAATCGGAGAGGGGGTCCGTGTCCCGCCGTTGTCAGCAGCTAGCTGTGAAAAGCGTAAGATGTACGGATTGTTTTTGGGTATCTGATGCGGATAACCAGCGCGATACACCCGCTCGAACGCAAAATAAACTCCAACGTTTCCATGTGCTGATATATTGTCTTTGTGCTGTGTCCGCGAGAGACCACCATTAGAGAAATGAGATCTGCCGCTGTAAATTTTGCGAAACTGTGGCGATACGTCCTGTTCACACCACGAAGACATCCAGCTAGTCCATTTGCATAAGTCCGTGCCAGTCCAAGCTCGTGACCCCATATCGGCGAGAAAATTGTACGATCCTCGGAGGTGCTCGAAAGATTCATGAATCCCAAACGCTAGCTCGGTGCACGGCAGTCCGCGTTAAAGCTCCTGGTCGATTGTATTTCTCGTACGATGGCGATCAATCCGTGCGACAGCTGAGATGCTGTCAATTCAGCATCGCACATGCACAGGCCGGTGAATCTAGCAGGGATGTGCCTCCAGCGTGAGCCCCAGACTAGAGCCGTCAGCACTGCACTCAGCATTTTGCGCACATTAATACTGAACCAGTAGCACTAGAAGTCGGAGCTGCCTGGGTAGCTTTTAACACGTTGGCGTCAAAGCGAGTCCGGATAAATTCCTTGATGGATGGGTACAAAACCGCAAGCTGGTATGCTCACATCTGGCTGATGTGTGCCTGCGATTATGGTCGTCGGAACCTGATTCACTGCCCCATGTAGCAAAAGGACCTCGATCCACACAAGGTATTGAACGGCATCAGTAGGGACATGGATGGTATCGAGCCGGGGGTCGCCCGGCAGCAGAGACCAATATAGTGAATAGACCCCAGCTGTTTCCGAGTTGATTTCAGGTGGCCTGTGCTGACGTAATAACCTGGCGCAACCGCAGTAGCGCCTTATCAGTATTATCCATTGGCACCGATACGGTGCATGCTTTTTGTATTTCTACTGACAGGCCCAGCGCGGTGAGCTGGGTCGACCATGGCGAGAACCTCTTTTCGCTGATGGCTTCTGGGCCTAAAATCGCCATCATGCTCATACGCAGCGCAGCTTCGGCGAGCTGGAGGCGGAGTCCCGTGTCGACTTCGACGAGAAGATGATCGTCAAATCCAGCCGGTAGGAGGAAAAATTGTTTTCGTTCGTAGGTCTCGTCGGGATCTAGAGTGTGGGGGCTCTTGCGTGAAACTAAAAACGTAATTGTCGATCCGAATACACCATAATACGCAGGAGAACCGGTCCAGCCGAATAGCAATGACAGATCACTTCCAACTTGGCCGCCGTGAGCTAAGCCCGAGAAGTGGTCGGACGCGTTGGAGGCCACTGCAATCCAACGAAATGCGCTTTTGGCATCAACTTTCAATATCATAATTGTATCCTCTGGGTTCGCTACCGCAAGTTCCTCGATTTTTAGCGCGATGCATCGGACGCTTTTAAATTTGAGACGTGGGATTTCATCTTGAGAAGAGCGAGCATTGGTCGAACTTGGGCCGGGGAATGAGATATTGTGAATCCGTCTAGCTGCTTTGGACTGGTCGTCGCCCTTCTTTTCGAAGCACCCAAACGGACTAAAGCGAAGCTGGCGCCAGTGGAGGGCGACCGGGGCAGCCACCATCAGGCAAGTTCGTCAGTCTGACCCTCCGCAATACGGCGCTCAAAGGCGGCTCTAAATCAGCGGGTGCTACTGTGGTCTTGAGCCTGTAGACTGTCCAGTTCCCGAGGTGCGTTGAAGTTTTGGGACACACGCCCACGTGGCTGTCACAACTTGCTGCCAGTCTTGAGTCCAAGCATTGACGGGCAATCGGTTATGATAGTTGACATGCCTGGAACGCATGACACTAGAGGCCCATTTGCCAAGCTTTGGGCATCTTTCCTGAAGTCGAGATCCAGTTTTCACAACACGATGATAGAGTGCGTTACGATAGGACGAAGACCGCACAGCACGACGAAGGTGGCTTCAGAGTGTTCGAAGTAGGCAAGCCGTATACGTAGAAATAGTACTTCTGAAGTAGTATTTTGCTTCGCTGACAAAGGCCTTAGATTCCTGTATACTCAATTTTCAGTTCAACTATGCGCGCCGGAGCCACGCACGTACTTCTGTTGCCTGAAGATATCGTTGGGACTCCACCGATTGAAACCCCTCAGTACGGGACTGTGATGAGGGAGACTGGCACCACGGTTACCGTGCAAATGGCTGCTGCACCTCACACGACGGTGGAGATACGTGGAACGGCTCGCAACAAGCGCGGGGTTCCTGCGACTGAGTACTCCAACGGGGCCCCCGGCAAGTAGCTTCGGAAGCCGTTTGTCGGAACTGCGAATGGTCACTACGCTTACGGTCAAGTCGTAAGCTACCAAGGTGCCGGGGCCAATCCATATTGAATATTGATGCCAGGGAGTCGTTATTCAGCGATAAGTACTCGTGCGTACTCATCGTCGTGATGCACGAGTAATTTGCTTTTTACGAACAGCATGGAAACCATAGTGCTTTTTCCCGTTCCAGTCCCCCCAACTACTGCAATGTAGCCACCGTAATCAATCTGCTCCAAAAACGCTTGAACTTCTTTGATCAACTCCAGACCTAGATCAATTTCCTGGTCTGAAACGTAAGTTGAATCGAGGCAAAGTGCCATCGTGGTAACTTTCTCCTCGGTCGTTCCGCTTTTTCCAGATGCATTGTTCTTCCCGTGGCTGGTTTTTAGAATGAGCGAGATCTCATAAAGTTATTATGATGGGCCGTGACTTCTATCTAGGGGCGTCTCTTCCTATCACGCAAATAGAGAAATCTCGGAGCGAGCCCCTTTGTTATTATATTAAGCTCGCACAGAATGTCATTTTGCTTCTCTGATTCAAGATGAGAATCCCCATCAAATCCAATGATTTCTGTCCCTACCCTACCCTTACCTGATAATAAATTAGGATCGGTCAACACAGATGACTATTGTCTTTTTTTACAGCTGCGTTTAAAAAGGAACTATTAATTTCTCTCGCGTCCTGTATTCTACAGGATAAAAAAGTTTCGTATCCTGTAGAGTACAGGATACGAAATCAGCCAATTTGGCTCTTTACAAATAAGAAGTCATTCCATACAAATTTCATCGTGTTCGGCGAGAACATTAACTACATTCGTAAGATCGGTCAACACAGATGACTTTTGTCTAAAAAAACAAATTCCGTGTCGTGTATTGTCTTTAAAATGAATTTCGTGCAGGAAGGTGCTTTGGTCGGTTTTTTTGTGAAGGCATTTGATTTTTCCAAAGCTTCAACTTGATTCCCCAAGAAGCATGGCCGGATCTCGCGCCCATACCAGCAAGCCATGGAGGTGTCCCAGTCTACCACGGCCACCGGCTAAGGTACAAGTCCTAGACGCGATCCAGAATGAAGAGAAGGCTATCCCGGTCGCCACCCGAAAGCTACAAGAGCGACACGAGCTCTGTCCATGACGAGATGAAGGTTTCCTTTCCCACCGCCAGTGAAATCATCGATCTCAGGTCAATTGCTACTGTTGATATGTACTCTTCTGCTGATGAACATATGTGAGGTTGCTGGTGGGTCCGAAGGTTACGCCTAAAGGCCCGGTTGCGGTGGAGTACAATAACACTGGGGCAAAATCTAACATATTACGTAGAATAACATGCGAGTCGACGTAGTAGGAGGAGCAGATCTTTCTTTACGTGACCTGGGCCGTGTAGATATACGGTGATAGATCCAGAGCTTCGTGAGGAAGCTCAATTTCGCCTGGTAGATAACCAAAACGGCGCCTGTATATGCTAGTGTCAGTGAAATCAATGGATGAGCGTCAATCACGCCACTTCAAGACGAGGCTGCGCTACCTTAAGATGAGGTTGCGCAGCTGATGCCTTATTGCGCCTGCAAGTGGAAATTCCAACGCCAACATGGCCGCCACCATGAACGTTAGCTCACTTCGCGATGCGGTAATCTGCATATATGTATCTTTGACCTCTATATTCTATTGGGTTGGCGATTGGACCGTGCCCGGGTGTTCCAGTGTGATATTCCTGTTTGCTAAAGTTCAAATTCTGCTTCTTGAATATGTTTTGTTTTACATCATAGATGTTTCAAGGCCCCCGAGTAAGTCCAAAACCTTAATTCTCTATTGAACCTGAAACATCGACTTTTCGAGTCGTCGGTGAGAGTTTGAGATCCAAAACGGACATGTTCAATTAGATATTTGGATGATTGACAGTATGATTTAGATATTACACTAAGAGCGTTTGTGCTTAAAGAACATATCAGCATTTACTCTCAACCACACAAGCGCACGTCTGACTCTCAGTGAGTACGCGGTAGCGGCGGGAACGCTCCGGTCGACTAGATATGACTGTCTGTGAACATTTCTACTTTCCCTAGTTTGTGTTCGTCCGGCAGGTCCACGCGATATGAGAGAGATTTGGCCTTATGTTGAGAATCGAGTAATTATATCGCAGTGATTTTAGGAAGGTCGGTAAGGTTTTCTTTATGATGGTCAGTGGATTGGCTATGCTAGTAGGTTATCCATACATTACGTACCGATCGGAGCTTGACTCCGACACCCCCGTATCAGGTCTGAAACACGTCCGGTACCCTATTTCTGCGGGGTATATTTAAAGAAAAACACACACTATAGTATTTGCTCGTGGCTAGAAGTGTTGAGTTTTCGGTGGATTACCAGCGGGAAACACGGTACACGGGGGACATTCCAACCTGGTAGGGTAGTTCCTGGGCTAGTCGTGACTTGCTGCCAGATAGTCGTTGTATCTTTCTCGCCCGAAAATCACGACCCTTAAGTCCTTCCCAGGCAATACAGCTGTACTTGCACACTGCTCGACCACTGGGCGAGCCGAAGTGCCGTTGACGACGATCTGAAGTTCTGCTGGCAGATGAACACGAAAAAAATCCGGCCCCGCGGCTTTAACCCTCGTGTCGCACGTCTCGCCACGTCTCAGCCCGCGTCACGACGTCACCAAATCGGGCTCAGATCAATCGTTGGCACTGTCGTAATTTGGTCCAATGATGTCCGGTGAGTCTCGTTCTGTCGGTGACATCGCCTACGAGAGGTTTTCCACCATTAGATCTTGAATTTACGCACAACTCGACCAGTCCTCGACACAAGATCATCGAGTACTGTTTTTACGCCACTATCACCGGTGCAGACAATGACCGCTTTCACTAAATAAAAAGAGGGACGAATCTAACGCTAGTATGCAAGCTAATATTGTTATTTTGCGATGACAGATTTCAAGTCACACGCCCAGACATTGGTGTAGTCATCTATATATTATCTTTTAAGGCGGGTTTACTAAGCGATGTGCCCCTCAGACAAGATTCGGATCCAGATCAGCGTACTGAATTGTAAGAAGACTAAGGAATGGAGAACTAGTCGTACGAATTATCGACTTTGGTAAATCTCGCGGAAACTTCGTCCTTGTTGTCGCTCATCCCATTACCATTCCTCTTAGTGTGTAGGGCATACACATATACCAGCCTGCTCCTAGTAAGCAGCAATCGGATGCAGTCTGTTCTTTGACGCCATAGCGCCAGCATGATGCAGCTGATCATTGCGACAATGCTGCTGACATATAACGACAAAACTGCTGACACTGTAAAGTATAACGAAAAAATGGCGTTATACTTTAATATTTAATGTGTTGACACGAACGTTGTCCAAAGTAGTGTAGCGTTTGGTGTCTAAAGCTTTCACTTAAAGCACTGAGTGGCAACTGGTGTATCCAACGCTGTAAGAATTTTCACAATTAGTGGTGAGTTTTCGAGTAAATCAAATTAAAATAGTTTTCTTCTAAACCTACCCGGAGTGTGGTCTCTATTTTTTGGGGTGCAAAAAAAACGTTTCTTAACCCTTTCGCGAGGAGCACATATAAGCCCATTTTTTCTATACTATACAGGTCAAGTCAATAAGAGCTAAAAGGGCGCAAAATTCGCCCTTTAAGGTATTGGTAAAGACGGGGATGGTGTGCAAATCAAGCTTGATGCAGTTTGATGTGGTGTATTTTGCCCTAAAAGGGCGAATTTTGCGCCCTTTAAGGTAGCATTATGATTGGCTAATAAGTGAACACTCAGACAACTCGAGGTCGATTCTATTATGATTGGTCAAAACAATTCGGTACAGCGTACCACCGCTGAAATATAACGGCGAAACTTACGAAGATATTCGCGCTACTGACCGTTTTCTGGATGATGACTTGTCGAAGGATGATGCCCACGCTGCTGCAGCTTCCGAAGTTCGCGCCATTATGTAGTATTGTGGTGTTGACCGGCGAGATCATGCCGCTGGTTTCCCGCGATAACATGTAAGCCGCTATACGTTTGTGGGTGCTTTTGGAGATGCTGTTTCAAGCGTCACCTTTAGTTTTGAAGCTATAGGTGCTCAAGGTTCCGATTTGAGCGTGTAGAACACTAGGTTGCATATGTGTCTATTCCAGTACGGCCGGCGATGGTGTAACTACAACGCAGTGCAGTGGTGCATAAATCTTATGCTTTGTATTTGAATGTGGCATTTTGTATACTAGAATTGCCGCGCAAACTTGGCGCCCAAATTATGGAGCTACCCCAAAAATTTATTGTTTCTTTGTTTGAATGTATATAAAAAAACAAGTCGTGATGGAATATATGTATTTATGTACCCTTATACTCTCCACGAATAGGCGACGCGTATCAGCCGTCCATCCGTCCCCGCCCTCATTTGTAAAGTAAGCAGAAAATGTCGGAAGTGCCGCGTGGCCAGAAGCGCAGGCATGAAGGCACGGATATGGCAAGGAAGCGGCGACGCGTGCGTACCGGTAGCGAGGAGGCACCTGATGAGACAGCGAGCAGCCTCGGGGGCGTTGCTGTGTTCAACAGCGAGTGGCGAGTGTTGGCAAAGGCCGGGTGGACGTCCAAGCAGCCTTCTACCAAGTCTTTGGACACACGCTACAAATACATTCGGCCTGGAAGGCGACACGACGGCGAAGAGGGGACTGACTACCTACTTGGAGAAATGGCCGTCCTAAGGTACATTGCGAAGACGCGCCTCCTCGAAGTCGGTGCTGAAGAAGGTATTGAAGGCGGAGGCCGAACTGAGGGGTGCTGAAGACGCCGTGGACTAATTGTGTTTTGTTTTGCTTTTGATATAGGCACCAGCGCTTCCAACGACGATGAAAGAGGCGAGTGCGGCGATCTTGGAGCAGGTGCAGCTCCCGGTGAGGCGGCAGCGGTCGGCCGTGCCGCCGATATGGGTGCTGGTGTTCCGGCAGCCGGCGCCGGTGCCGCGCGTGGAGCGAGAGGAGGGCGTGGAGCTCGGAGAGGGCGTGGCACTTCACGAGAAGTGAGCGGCGGAAGCGCTGAAGGTGTGGGTTGGGCTGTGACGGTGGTGCGGTTCTAGTTACTAACTGTGTGCATTGTTGTTGGTGCAAGGTGGAACGTTTGGCGATGATGCGATGGCTGATGTCTGCCGTGCTGGTGCTATGGGTGCTGACGTTCTAGCAGCCGGCGCCGGTGCCGCGCGTGGAGCGAGAGGAGGGCGTGGAGCTCGGAGAGGGCGTGGCACCTCACGAGCAGCGAGCGGCGGAAGCGCTGAAGGTGTGGGTTAGGCAGTGACGGTGGTGCGGTTCTAGTTACTAACTGTGTGCATTGTTGTTGGTGCAAGGTGGAACGTTTGGCAATGCTGCGATGGCTCATGTCGGCCGTGCCGGTGCCGCGCGTGGAGCGGGAGGAGGGCCTGGAGCTCGGGGAGGGCGTGGAACCCGCGGCGGTCGTGGAACCCGAGGAGGGGGTGGAACTCGAGGATGGCGCGGAGCTAAAGGAGGGCGTGGAGGCCCTCGAGCCACGAACGCTGCCAGCACTGAAGGTGGCGGCAGTGCAGTTGGTGTTGTCGACTTAGCCGTCAGAGCCGGGCATGTAACGCTAGCAATGCGAGAAGGACTTGGTGCACAAGGAGGGCATGGGAACCGAGGAGCTCTTGAAGTTCCGCGAATCACTAGCGGCCCAATACCCGAAGATGTGTTTATGAGTTTGGTATTGGTTTTAACCACAACGTAACAATCTGTTTGTTGGTACTGCAGACGCACGGGGCCGTGATGTTGGTGGAACTACGGTGCAGACAGTCAGTACTGGTCGCGAGATCCAAGGCCAAATTGCTGTAGGCCTAGAATCACCACAACCAGGGCGCGCAGCACCAACTGAGACAGCAACTCCTACACGTACGCCTCCCGTCATGCTGCAGGATGTCTACGTGGACAAGCAAGTTGCATTTTCGCCCGAAAAAGATCGATGGATGAAAGCAAAGGTCTACAGACCAATTGGCACGGCGTACATTATTGGTCGTGTGTATCGCCTAGTCAAAAAAGGGAAGAACGCTTCGCTGTTCCAGATTCGATGGCTAGACAGTCAGTTCCAGAGCGCTGTGGAGCATATCAGCGTTGGGATGGTGCAGGTTGGCATCAAAAACTACACTGTGTTTACACGAGTAAAGAACCCGGATTGGAGAATCCTCGTATGTCCCGATCCCACCGATGAGATCGACTTTGAGGAAAATGATTCAGATTGCGAAGAAGAAGAAGTACTTGAAGCTTTCGATCCGACTGAGTTACTTCCAACCAGCCTCGCTGAAGTTGAAGCAATCAGAAGCATGCGCTTTGTTCCGTCTGGAGAAGTTCAGATGCCTTCGTATCTGTACAAGCACGGTGATGGATCGACACGAAGCTACTTGCGACCTGAGTTTAAACATTTGTTTGAGCATTCTGCCAGTTTCAGCTTCTTTGCCTACATACCGCTTTAATTTTGGCGTCAAGTGCTGCATGAACTAACAAGTACGCCGTGGTGAACGGCATTGGGCTGGCGAACCAGTTCACACTTGACGAGCTCATGATTTTCCTGGGCATTCTATTCTTCATGGCAACGAACGATAAAGGCGAGTACGCAAATTACTGGGGTCTACAAGCGGAGGATCTAATTTTTGGTGGTGTTACAACTTTGCTTAATGGCATCATGACGCTGCATCGCTTCAAGCTACTGCGGCGATGTCTGAGCTTCAATGCGATCCCTACCACACTAGATCAAGATGCTGCAGCTCGCATCCGACCTCTTCTAAACCTGCTAAAGATCACTAGTGGTCAGTATATTCGCGTTGGTCGAGATGTTGCGCTAGATGAAGCAAGTGTTGCGTGTCGTTCGCGTCAAGGTCGCCACATGATCGTGTATAATCCCATGAAGCCTACTGGGAAATATCATTTCCGGCTGTACATGGTGTGCTGCTCTACTACGTGGGTCGCGCTGAATTACAAACTTCACTGCAACCGAAGCGACATCTTGGACAGACTGAATGGTGTAGTTGACCACGTTGAAGCGCAAAACCTGCGAGAGGAGCTGGAGGAAGTATCTAAAATCAGACAGCACGTGTTGGAGGTAACAAGACCGCTATTCGGAACAAATAGGGTTGTCAACATGGACAACTATTATACGTCCGTGCGGCTTCTCCAGGAGCTCCGATTGAAAGGCCTCTATGGTCGCGGCACTATCCGTGCCAACAGCAAACATTTCCCAGGTCACACTATTCTTCACAAAGACGACTGTACCCGAGGGGACTATCGCCAAGCTGTCTCGCACGATCACAGCATGCTTGCAGCGTCATGGTGCGACGGTAACGTGGTCAACCTTGTGTCCAATGCGGACTCAACGAACATTACAACTATCACCCGCACGGTTGGTAACGAGAAGAAGTCGTTTCCAGCTCCAGAGTGCGTCGCTCAGTATAATACCAATATGCAAGGTGTTGATCGCCTTGATCAAATACGCGGGCGGTTCTCTACTGCAGATGGTCATTTGTACAAACGCTGGCACAAGAAGTTGGCGCTCGCGCTCATCGATGTGGCGCGCTCCAACGCGTATCTTACGCGACGTTTGGTACAGGCGGAGCCAGCAACGCGTGATCCCCATAGAAAGTTTGTGATGGAGCTAGTTGGTGAGCTTCTCAATGGACAATGGAAGAATGCACCCAGCGACGGTCGCATGCTGTACAGCGGAGAATTGGGTGACGGAGGAGAAGGAGACCAACTCGACACGCCCTCTTCCCAGCCCTCTCCTAGTGTAGTTGCTGTGCTCCCGACAACTGCATGTACTTCCGTGGCTTCGAGGCAAATTCATGCCGAGAAGAGCAGAAAGCGGCGCCGCTGTATTGTTTGCCGATGGGAGGGACGATATCCTACCGAGGTAACCAACTATTACCTCACGCATGGTGTCTGTTTGTGCCGAGTTGTGCACGACCGCCCCGCCAAGCCATGGATGTGTCCGTCGACGACTTCAACATGCTGGGATAAGTTCCACCAATTCTACTACCCTAACGCATTGTTTACAGATAAGGGAAATGTGAGGCGACACTCCAAACTCGCCAAGTCGAAGGATGCGCACGAGCCCAGGTCTCAAGTAGCAAGGCGGTCTGCTACCGCTCGCCAAATTGCGTACGGGGCAGATCTCGGAGGTGCCCTCGCTCACGCACTTGACAACGAAGGCGATGATGATACACAGGGTCTTGCTGCTTTCGGGGTTAGCGGTAATACTCCGCCAGGGTTGGTTGCGTTTGGCAGTGGCAATCTTTCGACTGGACTTGTTGCGCCTGGACCAGACGGCGACAGCCGTTTGGATGATAGGCCTGAAAGTGTGTTGGCTAGCAGACTTAGTGGTGCCCGTCGTGATGTTCGCGAAATTGGATGCACTAGTGAACGTGGTGGTGAAGCCCGCCGACGTGGCCGTGGTGCCGTTCTCACAGGCGGCGAAAACACACACGAACTTGATTACGGCGGCGGAGCTCCCAGACTTGCCATAGACGACGAGCGCGGACTTGGCCGTGACGACGCGCGCAGACTTGGAGACGGGGGGCTCGGACTTGGTGGTGCCGCTGGTGCAGCTGGTGTCGGCGGCGCACGTAGCCTTGGTGACCCTAGCGGAGTCGGTGGCAGGTTAAGTGCTTCTGCTTGCACAGACAGCGAAGATTGGCGCGGGCTTGGTGGTGCAGCACATACAGTTGGTAGCCGTGGCGCTCGCCGACTTGTCAGCGACGACGCGCGAAGACATGGAGGTGGTGATGATCACAGACTTGGTGATGGCACCCGCGGACTTGGCGGTGCGAGTGGTACAGTCAGTGACGGCAACGCTCATGAGCCCGGCAGTGCTCACGGAATCAATGGTGACTCGCATGACGTATGGGCTACTGCTACACTCGGACGTGATGATACTGCACCTAGCCAGGTTGCTGCTGCCGCACGCAGACTGGGTGGCGAAGCTGCATTTGCTCTTGGTGGCGGCACTCATGAGCATCGAAAAGACTCTGATTAGAAGCAAGTATGAAATAGCAGAATGGATCAAAGTTTCTTACGGTATATGTAAATAGGATGAGGTGTAGCCTTCCAGCTACATTGTACTTCTAGTTGATGATCCAGTTTCCAACTCTTGCAGTACGGCTCCGAGCACGATGATCGATGTCTAGAGCAGAAGAGCGACGTTGAAACTATCACCCGTGCCTCTGGCATTGCGCTTAGCTCTCGTGAAACAATCAGCTTAGCATCTTCTTCAAATAGAAAGATGTTAGCAAAGACAATGGTGGCTTCGCAAATGGGAGAATGCCGTGACATCGAAACATCTCTTACATCGACTTGCTTGAGCAGCACCTTACTGAGCCGTGGGTACTGCTTGCGTAGCTGCTGCATGCAACGCCGTCCAAGGGAGACGAGGTCCCTTCGCACCTCGATCCCGATGCACGTTCTGACTTTCGTTGTAAGTGCTACCTGTGCAAGCACGTTGCCAACACCAGCTCCAACGTCAAGGAAGACGTCAGCTTCGCCGAGCAGTCCGACGGCAGCAAGTAGAAGGGTGACACCGGACGGCAGCACCTCACCAGCATTGTCATATGTGCGCCCAGCGGGCTGGCGAACGTCGTGAGCGCTTATACTTCCGAAAATTATATCCACGGCTTCGGCAGCTTCAGTTGAGTCCAGATTATCTCCACAGCCCCCAACACCAGCACCTACACACACAGGTTAGTATTTGCCGACGTCATTTGTGAATCAAACAATCCGAGACTCACCTGAAGCGCTTTTCGCCTGAGTCACCTGTGGTTGACGGCATCCCCCGCAATCTCGCGCAATATAGCCGCCTGCGGGTCCTGTATCCTCACCTCTGCAGTCTTGGTTTCCCTGATCCACGTCGTCTGTCACCTGACTGCCTCCGGCGGCGCTCCCATGCGTATCGCCACCAACTTATCGTCATCAGTTTCACGAAAGGCATGCAAATATCCCCAAAACAGACAAACCTGGCATGCGGCGATCGCCGCCGAGAAGTAGAGAATTTGACGGAGTAGCAGAAGGTCGGCATGCTGGTTTTACGACTTGCTGCAAAATGAGGAGTGGTGGTGGTGGTGACCTCAGCGCCCCGAGAAGACGCCTTGATGGCATGCCGCGGAGAAAACATGGCGGAAAGCCACTAATCGCCTTTCCGTAGGTCCGCTTGAGGCTAGCCAGCCGAAGCCGCAGTTGACGTGCCGGCCGCTTGGTCTGCATTCGGCGGGCCCCGTAGGCCCATGTGATTCGTAAGCCCTCCCTTTCGAATTGGAAGGCGATCTGCACTAGCAGCTTATCTTCAGTGTCTGTGAAGGTAGTGCGCATTAGTCTTGAGTACACTATAGAAAAATGGGAGGTCGGATGGGTGCATTCGTCTTGCCTTTTGTAGGTTCTGGTGACTGGCTGTCAGGCGATTGACCGCTAGATCCATGGTACGACCGCGTAGAAAGGGCCGATTACGGTCGTTGGAGCAATAAAATACTGTGCGATGACCAGCCGATCCAAAATTACCCCCAACCTCTTTCTATTCACAGCTGCGATTGGTAGTTATAAAACACGATTGGCAGAGTTGGAGGAAAAGCTAAAAGGGCGCAAAATTCGCCCTTTTACAAGCCCTTTTTCCACCTTGTTTTGGTAATGGTGTTAAAGGGCGAAAAATGCGCCCTCGCACCGCGAAAGGGTTAATACAAGTAGTAGTAGAATCAAATGATTACTATTTTATTTAAAATACCTACTACTCTTAAAGTGCTACTCAGAAAGTATTTTATACTTGATAAAAAGGAGATTAGCCCTTCACATTTTATACATGAAATGCAGATATGGCGGTTTCGGATTCCGCACTCGAAGCCGCGCCATTCAAGAGATAAAGAGACGCCAGACAGGCGATGCGGGGTCTACTACGCACGCTGCTGCTGCTGGCTTCGGGCTCGCTGTGCTGGTCTCCGAAATTTGGCAATGGAGAGGCAGCCATGACGACTGAGCAAGTCCCGATGAAGCGGCGGCTACTTGACTCGACGGTCAAGAAGCCTTCACCGCGAGATCCATTCATGTTTGGTACGTTTATCGAAAAGTAAGGGCCAGGAAGAACTGACTGAAGTTAAACTCTTGGTGACTGCGCAGACAATCACATGGTTGGCGACGTGTCCGTTCGGAGCCACCCTGTGTACGGCTCGGCGTCGCTTTCTGTTAGGTCAGGGAAGATCTACAGAAATATTGACAGCGTGGGGAGCCTTGGAGCGGCCGTGGGGGCCATGAGCGTCCCTACCAGCAATGACCTCAGGTTGGTGCGGCGGAAATAGGAGGAAGGTGTTTAAGTGGTGGGTCTGATATATACGATGTGTTATTTATCTGGTCCCAGAGCGTTTGTGAACGTGGGAGACGTCGTGTTCTTGGGCCAATTGGATGCGCGAACTGTTGTAGGTGTGAGCAGTACCGCCATTTCTATTGATGAAGGCTTGCAGCATCGTTTGCAAGGTGGAGAGAGTATTGAAGTCCGAAAGAGAGTCTTCTCTACCATTGAGGACACGTCGCTGCAGACAGTAGTGAACTCGCGTGGCCTTCAGCTGAACTCGCACGATGACACGGTGGATGTGTCGACGGCACACAAGGTGATGCAGATTCGTCACTTCGCTGATGCAAGCTCGGCCACTGCTCGTTTGCTGCCTGGAAATGTATCTGTCAAGCACGGCAGTGATGTCGTAGAAACGCTAGTGGATCTGTCGAAGGAACTATCCGGAAGCATGTTTGTGCGTCTTGCAGGTGGCTCCTATCTGGTTGATCCTGTGCGTCCAGTAACATCGACGCAGTTTTTCATCGATCGCCCCTTTGCAGGCTCCTCTCACGATGACTTACCCATATCAGTGGACGGAATTGGCGCAGGTATTCTACTGGAAGTGCGAGGCACGAACGTTAGTACTGGTGCGAGTGTTGATGTTATCGCCACGAAGGTGGGGGAAGTCGTTGCAGCGGATGTTGTACTGTCAACAACAGCGAGCGGTCTGTCAGCAGGTCGGGTGAAGATAAACCAAAATGGTATTCAGTTCCTCGGAGACACAAGTGTCATATCATCCGAAGTAGCTTCTATCAGCCTCCAACCAGCGAAAGAATTGACGTTGGTTTCAGGCTCGCTCGACAACCAACCTGGTTCTATTGTAGCAATTCGCTCGGGGGCATCCAATTGGCAACGGGGAGGGAATATCAACGTGGAAACTGGGCAAAGCAAGCAAGGTGCTGAATCCGGGTCGCTACGATTTCATACGTCAGATGGTATTGCTACTCATGCCTCATCTGGGTCCGTTGAAGTCGGTTCTGGTGCCGGCAACGCTGGTCCTTCGGGGGCCATTACTCTTTCAAGCGGTGTGGCACATAATGGTGAATCAGGCCATATTCATCTTTCGACCGGATCAGCTGGTACGGCATGCTCAGGAGGTATTACTCTTGAGACTTCGCCATCAACGGGTGGAGGCGGCGGCTCGATTCTGGTTGCTGTCAGTAACGGAGATGTCGGGAAAGGAGGCTTCGTTCAGGTTTCAGCTGGCTCTACTGCTGACCAAGGATCGAGTGGGGGGCTTCTCCTACTGGATGCAGGTTCAGCTCCTCGTTTAGGTGGCGACATTAAAGTGGCAGCGGGTGCGAGCTCACTAGCTACCGGCACGGGTGGTGCTGTATCTGTAGCTGGCGGTGGCGCAACTACAGGGGGTGGCGTCAGCATTGCCGGAGGTGCTGGCACCGGCACGACTAGCACGGGTGGTGGCGTGTCTGTAGCAGGTGGCGGTGGGACGACAGGAGCTGACGTCACCATCCGTGGAGGAGCCAGCAGTAGTGCTACAAGCACAGGTGGTGCTGTTCGGATATCGAGTGGCGCCAATACTCTCGGTGGCAGCGCGCCTGTGGTGATCGAATCCGCTAGTGCGAAGGCAAATTACAGTAGCGGCAGTCTGGAGTTCGGAAGTGGCGCGACTACGGGGACCGGCAACAGTGGTAAGCTGAGTTTCTCGACAAGCACAGCTCCCGGTGGCACTGCAGGCAATTACGAGGTCACGGCTGGTGATTCGGGGCTCGAAGGAGGAAAAGGCGGCGAAATCCTACTCAAAGCCGGCACGAATGCCGCCAGCAGTGGCGTTGGTGGATCTATCGTTGCGGCGCTTGGTGCTGGATCGACCGACGCAACGCATGGAGCCTTCCGGGTGGAGTTCCCGAGCGGAATACCTCTACTGTCGCTGACGAAGAACTCGTTGACGGCGGACAATGTGAAGGCCATGAGTCTGAACTCGCAGGAGAAGATGGATTTGAACGCTGGTTGTATCAGCCTGTCTGTGGTAAGTGGTAGTGCGGATGTGGGTGGGGTCGTCAAAGTGACGGCGGGTGCGAGCTCACTAGCTACCGGCACGGGTGGTGCTGTATCTGTAGCTGGCGGCGGCGCAACTACAGGGGGTGGCGTCAGCGTTGCCGGAGGTGCTGGCACCGGCACGACTAGCACGGGTGGTGGCGTGTCTGTAGCAGGTGGCGGTGGGACAACAGGAGCTGACGTCACCATCCGCGGAGGAGCCAGCAGTAGTGCTACCAGCACAGGTGGTGCTGTTCGGATATCGAGTGGCGCCAATACTCTCGGTGGCAGCGCGCCTGTGGTGATCGAATCCGCTAGTGCGAAGGCAAATTACAGTAGCGGCAGTCTGGAGTTCGGAAGTGGCGCGACTACGGGGACCGGCAACAGTGGCAAGCTGAGTTTCTCGACAAGCACAGCTCCCGGTGGCACTGCAGGCAATTACGAGGTCACGGCTGGTGATTCGGGGCTCGAAGGAGGAAAAGGCGGCGAAATCCTACTCAAAGCCGGCACGAATGCCGCCAGCAGTGGCGTTGGTGGATCTATCGTTGCGGCGCTTGGTGCTGGATCGACCGACGCAACGCATGGAGCCTTCCGGGTGGAGTTCCCGAGCGGAACACCTCTACTGTCACTGACGAAGAACTCATTGACGCAGACAATGTGAAGGCCATGAGTCTGAACTCGCAGGAGAAGATGGATTTGAACACTGGTAGTATCAGCCTGTCTGTGGTAAGTGGTAGTGCGGATGTGGGTGGGGTCGTCAAAGTGACGGCGGGTGCGAGCTCACTAGCTACCGGCACGGGTGGTGCTGTATCTGTAGCTGGCGGCGGCGCAACTACAGGGGGTGGCGTCAGCGTTGCCGGAGGTGCTGGCACCGGCACGACTAGCACGGGTGGTGGCGTGTCTGTAGCAGGTGGCGGTGGGACAACAGGAGCTGACGTCACCATCCGTGGAGGAGGCAGCAGTAGTTCTACCGCAGGGGGTGGTGTCAGCATTGCCGGAGGTGCTGGCATCGGCACGACTAGCACGGGTGGTGGCGTGTCTGTAGCAGGTGGCGCTGGACGACAGGAGCTGACGTCACCATCCGTGGAGGAGCTAGCAGTAGTGCTACAAGCACAGGTGGTGCTGTTCGGATATCGAGTAGCGCCAATACTCTCGGTGGCAGCGCGCCTGTGGTGATCGAAATCGGCTAGTGCCAAGTCAACTTACAATAGCGGTGTCTGGAGTTCGGAAGTGGTCCGACTACAGACACCGGCAAGAGTGGCAAGCTGAGTATCTCGACAAGCACAGCTCCCGGTGGCACTGCAGGGAAGTTACGAGGTCAACGGCTGGTGATTCGGGGCTCGAAGGAGGAAAAGGCGGCGAAATCCTACTTAAAGCCGGCACGAATGCCGCCAGCAGTGGCGTTGGTGGATCTATCGTTGCGGCGCTTGGTGCTGGATCGACCGACGCAACGCATGGAGCCTTCCCGGTGGAGTTCCCGAGCGGAACACCTCTACTGTCCTGAGCCAGAAAATCAACTCGTTGACAGCATACAATGTGAAGGACATGAGTCTGAACTCGCAGGAGAAGATGGATTTGAACGCTGGTAGTATCAGCCTGTCTGTGGTAAGTGGTAGTGCGGATGTGGGTGGGGTCGTCAAAGTGACGGCGGGTGCGAGCTCACTAGCTACCGGCACGGGTGGTGCTGTATCTGTAGCTGGCGGCGGCGCAACTACAGGGGGTGGCGTCAGCGTTGCCGGAGGTGCTGGCACCGGCACGACTAGCACGGGTGGTGGCGTGTCTGTAGCAGGTGGCGGTGGGACAACAGGAGCTGACGTCACCATCCGTGGAGGAGCTAGCAGTAGTGCTACAAGCACAGGTGGTGCTGTTCGGATATCGAGTGGCGCCAATACTCTCGGTGGCAGCGCGCCTGTGGTGATCGAATCCGCTAGTGCGAAGGCAAATTACAGTAGCGGCAGTCTGGAGTTCGGAAGTGGCGCGACTACGGGGACCGGCAACAGTGGCAAGCTGAGTTTCTCGACAAGCACAGCTCCCGGTGGCACTGCAGGCAATTACGAGGTCACGGCTGGTGATTCGGGGCTCGAAGGAGGAAAAGGCGGCGAAATCCTACTTAAAGCCGGCACGAATGCCGCCAGCAGTGGCGTTGGCGGATCTATCGTTGCGGCGCTTGGTGCTGGATCGACCGACGCAACGCATGGAGCCTTCCGGGTGGAGTTCCCGAGCGGAATACCTCTACTGTCGCTGACGAAGAACTCGTTGACGGCGGACAATGTGAAGGCCATGAGTCTGAACTCGCAGGAGAAGATGGATTTGAACGCTGGTAGTATCAGCCTGTCTGTGGTAAGTGGTAGTGTGGATGTGGGTGGGGTCGTCAAAGTGACGGCGGGTGCGAGCTCACTAGCTACCGGCACGGGTGGTGCTGTATCTGTAGCTGGCGGCGGCGCAACTACAGGGGGTGGCGTCAGCGTTGCCGGAGGTGCTGGCACCGGCACGACTAGCACGGGTGGTGGCGTGTCTGTAGCAGGTGGCGGTGGGACAACAGGAGCTGACGTCACCATCCGTGGAGGAGGCAGCAGTAGTTCTACCGCAGGGGGTGGTGTCAGCATTGCCGGAGGTGCTGGCACCGGCACGACTAGCACGGGTGGTAGCGTGTCTGTAGCAGGTGGCGGTGGGACGACAGGAGCTGACGTCACCATCCGTGGAGGAGGCAGCAGTAGTTCTACCGCAGGGGGTGGTGTCAGCATTGCCGGAGGTGCTGGCACCGGCACGACTAGCACGGGTGGTAGCGTGTCTGTAGCAGGTGGCGGTGGGACGACAGGAGCTGACGTCACCATCCGTGGAGGAGGCAGCAGTAGTTCTACCGCAGGGGGTGGTGTCAGCATTGCCGGAGGTGCTGGCACCGGTACGACTAGCACGGGTGGTGGCGTGTCTGTAGCAGGTGGCGGCGGGACGACAGGAGCTGACGTCACCATCCGTGGAGGAGGCAGCAGTAGTTCTACCGCAGGGGGTGGTGTCAGCATTGCCGGAGGTGCTGGCACCGGTACGACTAGCACGGGTGGTGGCGTGTCTGTAGCAGGTGGCGGCGGGACGACAGGAGCTGACGTCACCATCCGTGGAGGAGCTAGCAGTAGGGCTACAAGCACAGGTGGTGCTGTTCGGATATCGAGTGGCGCCAATACTCTCGGTGGCAGCGCGCCTGTGGTGATCGAATCCGCTAGTGCGAAGGCAAATTACAGTAGCGGCAGTCTGGAGTTCGGAAGTGGCGCGACTACGGGGACCGGCAACAGTGGCAAGCTGAGTTTCTCGACAAGCACAGCTCCCGGTGGCACTGCAGGCAATTACGAGGTCACGGCTGGTGATTCGGGGCTCGAAGGAGGAAAAGGCGGCGAAATCCTACTTAAAGCCGGCACGAATGCCGCCAGCAGTGGCGTTGGTGGATCTATCGTTGCGGCGCTTGGTGCTGGATCGACCGACGCAACGCATGGAGCCTTCCGGGTGGAGTTCCCGAGCGGAACACCTCTACTGTCGCTGACGAAGAACTCGTTGACGGCAGACAATGTGAAGGCCATGAGTCTGAACTCGCAGGAGAAGATGGATTTGAACGCTGGTAGTATCAGCCTGTCTGTGGTAAGTGGTAGTGCGGATGTGGGTGGGGTCGTCAAAGTGACGGCGGGTGCGAGCTCACTAGCTACCGGCACGGGTGGTGCTGTATCTGTAGCTGGCGGCGGCGCAACTACAGGGGGTGGCGTCAGCGTTGCCGGAGGTGCTGGCACCGGCACGACTAGCACGGGTGGTGGCGTGTCTGTAGCAGGTGGCGGTGGGACGACAGGAGCTGACGTCACCATCCGTGGAGGAGCTAGCAGTAGTGCTACAAGCACAGGTGGTGCTGTTCGGATATCGAGTGGCGCCAATACTCTCGGTGGCAGCGCGCCTGTGGTGATCGAATCCGCTAGTGCGAAGGCAAATTACAGTAGCGGCAGTCTGGAGTTCGGAAGTGGCGCGACTACGGGGACCGGCAACAGTGGCAAGCTGAGTTTCTCGACAAGCACAGCTCCCGGTGGCACTGCAGGCAATTACGAGGTCACGGCTGGTGATTCGGGGCTCGAAGGAGGAAAAGGCGGCGAAATCCTACTCAAAGCCGGCACGAATGCCGCCAGCAGTGGCGTTGGTGGATCTATCGTTGCGGCGCTTGGTGCTGGATCGACCGACGCAACGCATGGAGCCTTCCGGGTGGAGTTCCCGAGCGGAACACCTCTACTGTCGCTGACGAAGAACTCGTTGACGGCGGACAATGTGAAGGCCATGAGTCTGAACTCGCAGGAGAAGATGGATTTGAACGCTGGTAGTATCAGCCTGTCTGTGGTAAGTGGTAGTGCGGATGTGGGTGGGGTCGTCAAAGTGACGGCGGGTGCGAGCTCACTAGCTACCGGCACGGGTGGTGCTGTATCTGTAGCTGGCGGCGGCGCAACTACAGGGGGTGGCGTCAGCGTTGCCGGAGGTGCTGGCACCGGCACGACTAGCACGGGTGGTGGCGTGTCTGTAGCAGGTGGCGGTGGGACAACAGGAGCTGACGTCACCATCCGTGGAGGAGGCAGCAGTAGTTCTACCGCAGGGGGTGGTGTCAGCATTGCCGGAGGTGCTGGCACCGGCACGACTAGCACGGGTGGTAGCGTGTCTGTAGCAGGTGGCGGTGGGACGACAGGAGCTGACGTCACCATCCGTGGAGGAGCTAGCAGTAGTGCTACAAGCACAGGTGGTGCTGTTCGGATATCGAGTGGCGCCAATACTCTCGGTGGCAGCGCGCCTGTGGTGATCGAATCCGCTAGTGCGAAGGCAAATTACAGTAGCGGCAGTCTGGAGTTCGGAAGTGGCGCGACTACGGGGACCGGCAACAGTGGCAAGCTGAGTTTCTCGACAAGCACAGCTCCCGGTGGCACTGCAGGCAATTACGAGGTCACGGCTGGTGATTCGGGGATCGAAGGAGGAAAAGGCGGCGAAATCCTACTCAAAGCCGGCACGAATGCCGCCAGCAGTGGCGTTGGCGGATCTATCGTTGCGGCGCTTGGTGCTGGATCGACCGACGCAACGCATGGAGCCTTCCGGGTGGAGTTCCCGAGCGGAACACCTCTACTGTCGCTGACGAAGAACTCGTTGACGGCGGACAATGTGAAGGCCATGAGTCTGAACTCGCAGGAGAAGATGGATTTGAACGCTGGTAGTATCAGCCTGTCTGTGGTAAGTGGTAGTGCGGATGTGGGTGGGGTCGTCAAAGTGACGGCGGGTGCGAGCTCACTAGCTACCGGCACGGGTGGTGCTGTATCTGTAGCTGGCGGCGGCGCAACTACAGGGGGTGGCGTCAGCGTTGCCGGAGGTGCTGGCACCGGCACGACTAGCACGGGTGGTGGCGTGTCTGTAGCAGGTGGCGGTGGGACAACAGGAGCTGACGTCACCATCCGTGGAGGAGGCAGCAGTAGTTCTACCGCAGGGGGTGGTGTCAGCATTGCCGGAGGTGCTGGCACCGGCCACGACTAGCACGGGTGGTGGCGTGTCTGTAGCAGGTGGCGCTGGGGACGACAGGAGCTGACGTCACCATCCGTGGAGAAGCTAGCAGTAGTGCTACAAGCACAGGTGGTGCTGTCCGGATAATCGAGTGGCGCCAATACTCTCGGTGGCAGCGCGCCTGTGGTGATCGAATCCGCTAGTGCGAAGGCAAATTACAGTAGCGGCAGTCTGGAGTTCGGAAGTGGCGCGACTACGGGGACCGGCAACAGTGGCAAGCTGAGTTTCTCGACAAGCACAGCTCCCGGTGGCACTGCAGGCAATTACGAGGTCACGGCTGGTGATTCGGGGATCGAAGGAGGAAAAGGCGGCGAAATCCTACTCAAAGCCGGCACGAATGCCGCCAGCAGTGGCGTTGGTGGATCTATCGTTGCGGCGCTTGGTGCTGGATCGACCGACGCAACGCATGGAGCCTTCCGGGTGGAGTTCCCGAGCGGAACACCTCTACTGTCGCTGACGAAGAACTCGTTGACGGCGGACAATGTGAAGGCCATGAGTCTGAACTCGCAGGAGAAGATGGATTTGAACGCTGGTAGTATCAGCCTGTCTGTGGTAAGTGGTAGTGCGGATGTGGGGTGGGGTCGTCAAAGTGACGGCGGGTGCGAGCTCACTAGCTACCGGCACGGGTGGTGCTGTATCTGTAGCTGGCGGCGGCGCAACTACAGGGGGTGGCGTCAGCGTTGCCGGAGGTGCTGGCACCGGCACGACTAGCACGGGTGGTGGCGTGTCTGTAGCAGGTGGCGGTGGGACGACAGGAGCTGACGTCACCATCCGTGGAGGAGCTAGCAGTAGTGCTACAAGCACAGGTGGTGCTGTTCGGATATCGAGTGGCGCCAATACTCTCGGTGGCAGCGCGCCTGTGGTGATCGAATCCGCTAGTGCGAAGGCAAATTACAGTAGCGGCAGTCTGGCGTTCGGAAGTGGCGCGACTACGGGGACCGGCAACAGTGGCAAGCTGAGTTTCTCGACAAGCACAGCTCCCGGTGGCACTGCAGGCAATTACGAGGTCACGGCTGGTGATTCGGGGATCGAAGGAGGAAAAGGCGGCGAAATCCTACTCAAAGCCGGCACGAATGCCGCCAGCAGTGGCGTTGGTGGATCTATCGTTGCGGCGCTTGGTGCTGGATCGACCGACGCAACGCATGGAGCCTTCCGGGTAGAGTTCCCGAGCGGAACACCTCTACTGTCGCTGACGAAGAACTCATTGACGGCGGACAATGTGAAGGCCATGAGTCTGAACTCGCAGGAGAAGATGGATTTGAACGCTGGGAGGATCAGCCTGTCTGTGGTAAGTGGGAGTGCGGATGTGGGTGGGGTCGTCAAAGTGACGGCGGGTGCGAGCTCACTAGCTACCGGCACGGGTGGTGCTGTATCTGTAGCTGGCGGCGGCGCAACTACAGGGGGTGGCGTCAGCGTTGCCGGAGGTGCTGGCACCGGCACGACTAGCACGGGTGGTGGCGTGTCTGTAGCAGGTGGCGGTGGGACAACAGGAGCTGACGTCACCATCCGTGGAGGAGGCAGCAGTAGTTCTACCGCAGGGGGTGGCGTCAGCGTTGCCGGAGGTGCTGGCACGGGTACGACTAGCACGGGTGGTGGCGTGTCTGTAGCAGGTGGCGGCGGGACGACAGGAGCTGACGTCACCATCCGTGGAGGAGCTAGCAGTAGTGCTACAAGCACAGGTGGTGCTGTTCGGATATCGAGTGGCACCAATACTCTCGGTGGCAGCGCGTCTGTGGTGATCGAATCCGCTAGTGCGAAGGCAAATTACAGTAGCGGCAGTCTGGAGTTTGGAAGTGGCGCGACTACGGGGACCGGCAACAGTGGCAAGCTGAGTTTCTCGACAAGCACAACTCCCGGTGGCACTGCAGGCAATTACGAGGTCACGGCTGGTGATTCGGGGCTCGAAGGAGGAAAAAGCGGCGAAAATCCTACTCCAAGCCGCGCACGAATCCCGCCAGCAGTGGCGTTGGTGGATCTATCGTTGCGGCGCTTTGGTGCGGGATCGACCAGACGCAACGCATGGAGCCTTCCGGGTGGAGTTCGCGAGCGGAACACCTTTACTGTCGCTGACGGAAGAGCTCGTTGACGGCGGACAATGTGAAGGCCATGAGTCTGAACTCGCAGGAGAAGATGGATTTGAACGCTGGTAGTATCAGCCTGTCTGTGGTAAGTGGTAGTGCGGATGTGGGTGGGGTCGTCAAAGTGACGGCGGGTGCGAGCTCACTAGCTACCGGCACGGGTGGTGCTGTATCTGTAGCTGGCGGTGGCGCAACTACAGCGGGTGGCGTCAGCGTTGCCGGAGGTGCTGGCACCGGCACGACTAGCACGGGTGGTGGCGTGTCTGTAGCAGGTGGCGGTGGGACGACAGGAGCTGACGTCACCATCCGTGGAGGAGCTAGCAGTAGTGCTACAAGCACAGGTGGTGCTGTTCGGATATCGAGTGGCACCAATACTCTCGGTGGCAGCGCGTCTGTGGTGATCGAATCCGCTAGTGCGAAGGCAAATTACAGTAGCGGCAGTCTGGAGTTTGGAAGTGGCGCGACCACGGGGACCGGCAACAGTGGCAAGCTGAGTTTCTCGACAAGCACAGCTCCCGGTGGCACTGCAGGCAATTACGAGGTCACGGCTGGTGATTCGGGGCTCGAAGGAGGAAAAGGCGGCGAAATCCTACTCAAAGCCGGCACGAATGCCGCCAGCAGTGGCGTTGGCGGATCTATCGTTGCGGCGCTTGGTGCTGGATCGACCGACGCAACGCATGGAGCCTTCCGGGTGGTGTTTCCGAGCGGAACACCTCTACTGTCGCTGACGAAGAACTCGTTGACGGCGGACAATGTGAAGGCCATGAGTCTGAACTCGCTGGAGAAGATGGATTTGAACGCTGGTAGTATCAGCCTGTCTGTGGTAAGTGGTAGTGCGATGTGGTGGGGTCGTCAAAGTGACAGCGGGTGCGAGCTCACTAGCTATCGGCACGGGTGGTGCTGTATCTGTAGCTGGCGGGGGGCGCAACTACAGAGGGGTGGCGTCAGCGTTGCCGGAGGTGCTGGCACCGGCACGACTAGCACGGGTGGTGGCGTGTCTGTAGCAGGTGGCGGTGGGACAACAGGAGCTGACGTCACCATCCGTGGAGGAGCCAGCAGTAGTGCTACCAGCACAGGTGGTGCTGTTCGGATATCGAGTGGCGCCAATACTCTCGGTGGCAGCGCGCCTATGGTGATCGAATCCGCTAGTGCGAAGGCAAATTACAGTAGCGGCAGTCTGGAGTTCGGAAGTGGCGCGACTACCGGGACCGGCAACAGTGGCAAGCTGAGTTTCTCGACAAGCACAGCTCCCGGTGGCACTGCAGGCAATTACGAGGTCACGGCTGGTGATTCGGGGCTCGAAGGAGGAAAAGGCGGCGAAATCCTACTCAAAGCCGGCACGAATGCCGCCAGCAGTGGCGTTGGTGGATCTATCGTTGCGGCGCTTGGTGCTGGATCGACCGACGCAACGCATGGAGCCTTCCGGGTGGAGTTCCCGAGCGGAACACCTCTACTGTCGCTGACGAAGAACTCATTGACGGCGGACAATGTGAAGGCCATGAGTCTGAACTCGCAGGAGAAGATGGATTTGAACGCTGGTAGTATCAGCCTGTCTGTGGTAAGTGGTAGTGCGGATGTGGGTGGGGTCGTCAAAGTGACGGCGGGTGCGAGCTCACTAGCTACCGGCACGGGTGGTGCTGTATCTGTAGCTGGCGGCGGCGCAACTACAGGGGGTGGCGTCAGCGTTGCCGGAGGTGCTGGCACCGGCACGACTAGCACGGGTGGTGACGTGTCTGTAGCAGGTGGCGGTGGGACAACAGGAGCTGACGTCACCATCCGTGGAGGAGCCAGCAGTAGTTCTACCGCAGGGGGTGGTGTCAGCATTGCCGGAGGTGCTGGCACCGGCACGGCTAGCACGGGTGGTGGCGTGTCTGTAGCAGGTGGCGGTGGGACGACAGGAGCTGACGTCACCATCCGTGGAGGAGCTAGCAGTAGTGCTACAAGCACAGGTGGTGCTGTTCGGATATCGAGTGGCACCAATACTCTTGGTGGCAGCGCGCCTGTGGTGATCGAATCCGCTAGTGCGAAGGCAAATTACAGTAGCGGCAGTCTGGAGTTCGGAAGTGGCGCGACTACGGGGACCGGCAACAGTGGTAAGCTGAGTTTCTCGACAAGCACAGCTCCCGGTGGCACTGCAGGCAATTACGAGGTCACGGCTGGTGATTCGGGGCTCGAAGGAGGAAAAGGCGGCGAAATCCTACTCAAAGCCGGCACGAATGCCGCCAGCAGTGGCGTTGGTGGATCTATCGTTGCGGCGCTTGGTGCTGGATCGACCGACGCAACGCATGGAGCCTTCCGGGTGGAGTTCCCGAGCGGAACACCTCTACTGTCGCTGACGAAGAACTCGTTGACGGCGGACAATGTGAAAGCCATGAGTTTAAACTCGCAGGCAATGTCGGTGAGCTCGCAGGCAATGACCCTGACCTCACTTTCGAAGATGGATTTGAACGCTGGCAGTATCAGCATGACTGTGGACACTAGTAGCGCGAATGTTGGTGGGGCTGTCAAAGTGACGGCGGGCGCAAGCTCACTGTCCACCGGCACGGGTGGTGTGGTGTCTGTTGTGGGTGGTGGTGGGACCACAGGAGGTGAGGTTAGCATTAGTGGAGGAGGCGGTTCTAACACAACTACAGGTGGTGCTGTGTCTGTCGTTGGCGGCGGTGGAACTACAGGAGCGGATGTCACCATTACGGGAGGTGCCGGCAATAGTGACACGATCAGTGGCGGTGCTGTTCGGATTGCTAGTGGCAGCAATGAGGGCGGCAACAGCGGATCTGTGGTGATCCAGTCGTCTACTGCTAAGACCAATTCAAATACCGGCAATCTGGAATTCAATAGTGGCGTAGGTACGGGCACCGGCAACAGCGGCAAGGTTGCATTCCTCACAGGTAGAGCTACCGGTGGTACGTCAGGCAGTTTCGAGGTTACCGTGGGTGAGTCTGGGCTAGGAGGAGGCACAGGTGGTGGAATCAAATTGAAAGCCGGCACGAATGCCGCTAGCGGTGGCTCTGGTGGCTCGATCATTGCGACTCCGGGCACGGGATCGTCTGACACTGCGCATGGGGCCTTCCGCGTTGAGTACCCAAGTGGAGCAGCACTCCTATCCGTGGCGAAGGATTCGTTCATGGTGGACAATGTGAAAGCCATGAGTTTAAACTCGCAGGCAATGTCGGTGAGCTCGCAGGCAATGACCCTGACCTCACTTTCGAAGATGGATTTGAACGCTGGCAGTATCAGCATGACTGTGGACACTAGTAGCGCGAATGTTGGTGGGGCTGTCAAAGTGACGGCGGGCGCTAGCTCACTGTCCACCGGCACGGGTGGTGTGGTGTCTGTTGTGGGTGGTGGTGGGACCACAGGAGGTGAGGTTAGCATTAGTGGAGGAGGCGGTTCTAACACAACTACAGGTGGTGCTGTGTCTGTCGTTGGCGGCGGTGGAACCACAGGAGCGGATGTCACCATTACGGGAGGTGCCGGCAATAGTGACACGGTCAGTGGCGGTGCTGTTCGGATTG
>NW_003303724.1:167137-174634 GCF_000142945.1 Phytophthora infestans T30-4 | reverse complement strand
TCTGAACTCGAGGGAGAAGATGGATTTGAACGCTGGTAGTATCACGCTCTGTCTGTGGTAAGTGGTAGTGCGGATGGGGGTGGGGTCGTCAAAGTGACGGCGGGTGCGAGCTCACTAGCTACCCGCCACGGGTGGTGCTGTATCTGTAGCTGGCGGCGGCGCAACTACAGGGGGTGGCGTCAGCGTTGCCGGAGGTGCTGGCACCGGCACGACTAGCACGGGTGGTGGCGTGTCTGTAGCAGGTGGCGGTGGGACAACAGGAGCTGACGTCACCATCCGTGGAGGAGGCAGCAGTAGTTCTACCGCAGGGGGTGGTGTCAGCATTGCCGGAGGTGCTGGCACCGGTACGACTAGCACGGGTGGTGGCGTGTCTGTAGCAGGTGGCGGCGGGACGACAGGAGCTGACGTCACCATCCGTGGAGGAGCTAGCAGTAGTGCTACAAGCACAGGTGGTGCTGTTCGGATATCGAGTGGCGCCAATACTCTCGGTGGCAGCGCGCCTGTGGTGATCGAATCCGCTAGTGCGAAGGCAAATTACAGTAGCGGCAGTCTGGAGTTCGGAAGTGGCGCGACTACGGGGACCGGCAACAGTGGCAAGCTGAGTTTCTCGACAAGCACAGCTCCCGGTGGCACTGCAGGCAATTACGAGGTCACGGCTGGTGATTCGGGGCTCGAAGGAGGAAAAGGCGGCGAAATCCTACTCAAAGCCGGCACGAATGCCGCCAGCAGTGGCGTTGGTGGATCTATCGTTGCGGCGCTTGGTGCTGGATCGACCGACGCAACGCATGGAGCCTTCCGGGTGGAGTTCCCGAGCGGAACACCTCTACTGTCGCTGACGAAGAACTCATTGACGGCGGACAATGTGAAGGCCATGAGTCTGAACTCGCAGGAGAAGATGGATTTGAACGCTGGTAGTATCAGCCTGTCTGTGGTAAGTGGTAGTGCGGATGTGGGTGGGGTCGTCAAAGTGACGGCGGGTGCGAGCTCACTAGCTACCGGCACGGGTGGTGCTGTATCTGTAGCTGGCGGCGGCGCAACTACAGGGGGTGGCGTCAGCGTTGCCGGAGGTGCTGGCACCGGCACGACTAGCACGGGTGGTGGCGTGTCTGTAGCAGGTGGCGGTGGGACAACAGGAGCTGACGTCACCATCCGTGGAGGAGGCAGCAGTAGTTCTACCGCAGGGGGTGGTGTCAGCATTGCCGGAGGTGCTGGCACCGGTACGACTAGCACGGGTGGTGGCGTGTCTGTAGCAGGTGGCGGTGGGACGACAGGAGCTGACGTCACCATCCGTGGAGGAGGCAGCAGTAGTTCTACCGCAGGGGGTGGTGTCAGCATTGCCGGAGGTGCTGGCACCGGTACGACTAGCACGGGTGGTGGCGTGTCTGTAGCAGGTGGCGGTGGGACGGCAGGAGCTGACGTCACCATCCGTGGAGGAGCTAGCAGTAGTGCTACAAGCACAGGTGGTGCTGTTCGGATATCGAGTGGCGCCAATACTCTCGGTGGCAGCGCGCCTGTGGTGATCGAATCCGCTAGTGCGAAGGCAAATTACAGTAGCGGCAGTCTGGAGTTCGGAAGTGGCGCGACTACGGGGACCGGCAACAGTGGCAAGCTGAGTTTCTCGACAAGCACAGCTCCCAGGGGGCACTGCAGGCAATTACGAGGTCACGGCTGGTGATTCGGGGCTCGAAGGAGGAAAACAACAACAAATGGGACACAACGCCGGCCCGAAAAGAAGCTGTATTAACGTCAGCAGGTAAGAGCACTGAAGCGTTAAAACGCAACATTAATTCCAACAGCTCCATTGGAGCCTTCCGGGTGGAGTTCCCGAGCGGAACACCTCTACTGTCGCTGACGAAGAACTCGTTGACGGCGGACAATGTGAAGGCCATGAGTCTGAACTCGCAGGAGAAGATGGATTTGAACGCTGGTAGTATCAGCCTGTCTGTGGTAAGTGGTAGTGCGGATGTGGGTGGGGTCGTCAAAGTGACGGCGGGTGCGAGCTCACTAGCTACCGGCACGGGTGGTGCTGTATCTGTAGCTGGCGGCGGCGCGACTACAGGGGGTGGCGTCAGCGTTGCCGGAGGTGCTGGCACCGGCACGACTAGCACGGGTGGTGGCGTGTCTGTAGCAGGTGGCGGCGGGACGACAGGAGCTGACGTCACCATCCGTGGAGGAGCTAGCAGTAGTGCTACAAGCACAGGTGGTGCTGTTCGGATATCGAGTGGCGCCAATACTCTCGGTAGCAGCGCGCCTGTGGTGATCGAATCCGCTAGTGCGAAGACAAATTACAGTAGCGGCAGTCTGGAGTTCAGAAGTGGCGTGACTGCAGGGACCGGCAACAGTGGCAAGCTGAGTTTCTCGACAAGCACAGCTCCCGGTGGCACTGCAGGCAATTACGAGGTCACGGCTGGTGATTCGGGGCTCGAAGGAGGAAAAGGCGGCGAAATCCTACTCAAAGCCGGCACGAATGCCGCCAGCAGTGGCGTTGGTGGATCTATCGTTGCGGCGCTTGGTGCTGGATCGACCGACGCAACGCATGGAGCCTTCCGGGTGGAGTTCCCGAGCGGAACACCTCTACTGTCGCTGACGAAGAACTCGTTGACGGCGGACAATGTGAAGGCCATGAGTCTGAACTCGCAGGAGAAGATGGATTTGAACGCTGGTAGTATCAGCCTGTCTGTGGTAAGTGGTAGTGCGGATGTGGGTGGGGTCGTCAAAGTGACGGCGGGTGCGAGCTCACTAGCTACCGGCACGGGTGGTGCTGTATCTGTAGCTGGCGGCGGCGCAACTACAGGGGGTGGCGTCAGCGTTGCCGGAGGTGCTGGCACCGGCACGACTAGCACGGGTGGTGGCGTGTCTGTAGCAGGTGGCGGTGGGACAACAGGAGCTGACGTCACCATCCGTGGAGGAGGCAGCAGTAGTTCTACCGCAGGGGGTGGTGTCAGCATTGCCGGAGGTGCTGGCACCGGTACGACTAGCACGGGTGGTGGCGTGTCTGTAGCAGGTGGCGGCGGGACGACAGGAGCTGACGTCACCATCCGTGGAGGAGCTAGCAGTAGTGCTACAAGCACAGGTGGTGCTGTTCGGATATCGAGTGGCGCCAATACTCTCGGTGGCAGCGCGCCTGTGGTGATCGAATCCGCTAGTGCGAAGGCAAATTACAGTAGCGGCAGTCTGGAGTTCGGAAGTGGCGCGACTACGGGGACCGGCAACAGTGGCAAGCTGAGTTTCTCGACAAGCACAGCTCCCGGTGGCACTGCAGGCAATTACGAGGTCACGGCTGGTGATTCGGGGCTCGAAGGAGGAAAAGGCGGCGAAATCCTACTTAAAGCCGGCACGAATGCCGCCAGCAGTGGCGTTGGCGGATCTATTGTTGCGGCGCTTGGTGCTGGATCGACCGACGCAACGCATGGAGCCTTCCGGGTGGAGTTCCCGAGCGGAACACCTCTACTGTCGCTGACGAAGAACTCGTTGACGGCGGACAATGTGAAGGCCATGAGTCTGAACTCGCAGGAGAAGATGGATTTGAACGCTGGTAGTATCAGCCTGTCTGTGGTAAGTGGTAGTGCGGATGTAGGTGGGGTCGTCAAAGTGACGGCGGGTGCGAGCTCACTAGCTACCGGCACGGGTGGTGCTGTATCTGTAGCTGGCGGCGGCGCAACTACAGGGGGTGGCGTCAGCGTTGCCGGAGGTGCTGGCACCGGCACGACTAGCACGGGTGGTGGCGTGTCTGTAGCAGGTGGCGGTGGGACGACAGGAGCTGACGTCCCCCTTCGTGGAGGTGGCTAGCAGTAGTGCTACCAGCACAGGTGGTGCTGTTCGGATATCGAGTGGCGCCAATACTCTCGGTGGCAGCGCGCCTGTGGTGATCGAATCCGCTAGTGCGAAGGCAAATTACAGTAGCGGCAGTCTGGAGTTCGGAAGTGGCGCGACTACGGGACCGGCAACAGTGGCAAGCTGAGTTTCTCGACAAGCACAGCTCCCGGTGGCACTGCAGGCAATTACGAGGTCACGGCTGGTGATTCGGGGCTCGAAAGAGGAAAAGGCGGCGAAATCCTACTCAAAGCCGGCACGAATGCCGCCAGCAGTGGCGTTGGTGGATCTATCGTTGCGGCGCTTGGTGCTGGATCGACCGACGCAACGCATGGAGCCTTCCGGGTGGAGTTCCCGAGCGGAACACCTCTACTGTCGCTGACGAAGAACTCGTTGACGGCGGACAATGTGAAGGCCATGAGTCTGAACTCGCAGGAGAAGATGGATTTGAACGCTGGTAGTATCAGCCTGTCTGTGGTAAGTGGTAGTGCGGATGTGGGTGGGGTCGTCAAAGTGACGGCGGGTGCGAGCTCACTAGCTACCGGCACGGGTGGTGCTGTATCTGTAGCTGGCGGCGGCGCAACTACAGGGGGTGGCGTCAGCGTTGCCGGAGGTGCTGGCACCGGCACGACTAGCACGGGTGGTGGCGTGTCTGTAGCAGGTGGCGGTGGGACAACAGGAGCTGACGTCACCATCCGTGGAAGAGGCAGCAGTAGTTCTACCGCAGGGGGTGGTGTCAGCATTGCCGGAGGTGCTGGCACCGGCACGAACTAGCACGGGTGGTAGCGTGTCTGTAGCAGGTGGCGGTGGGACGACAGGAGCTGACGTCACCATCCGTGGAGGAGCTAGCAGTAGTGCTACAAGCACAGGTGGTGCTGTTCGGATATCGAGTGGCGCCAATACTCTCGGTGGCAGCGCGCCTGTGGTGATCGAATCCGCTAGTGCGAAGGCAAATTACAGTAGCGGCAGTCTGGCGTTCGGAAGTGGCGCGACTACGGGGACCGGCAACAGTGGCAAGCTGAGTTTCTCGACAAGCACAGCTCCCGGTGGCACTGCAGGCAACTACGAGGTCACGGCTGGTGATTCGGGGCTCGAAGGAGGAAAAGGCGGCGAAATCCTACTCAAAGCCGGCACGAATGCCGCCAGCAGTGGCGTTGGTGGATCTATCGTTGCGGCGCTTGGTGCTGGATCGACCGACGCAACGCATGGAGCCTTCCGGGTGGAGTTCCCGAGCGGAACACCTCTACTGTCGCTGACGAAGAACTCGTTGACGGCGGACAATGTGAAGGCCATGAGTCTGAACTCGCAGGAGAACATGGATTTGAACGCTGGTAGTATCAGCCTGTCTGTGGTAAGTGGTAGTGCGGATGTAGGGTGGGGTCGTCAAAGTGACGGCGGGTGCGAGCTCACTAGCTACCGGCACGGGTGGTGCTGTATCTGTAGCTGGCGGTGACGCAACTACAGGGGGTGGCGTCAGCGTTGCCGGAGGTGCTGGCACCGGCACGACTAGCACGGGTGGTGGCGTGTCTGTAGCAGGTGGCGGCGGGACGACAGGAGCTGACGTCACCATCCGTGGAGGAGCTAGCAGTAGTGCTACAAGCACAGGTGGTGCTGTTCGGATATCGAGTGGCGCCAATACTCTCGGTGGCAGCGCGCCTGTGGTGATCGAATCCGCTAGTGCGAAGGCAAATTACAGTAGCGGCAGTCTGGAGCTCGGAAGTGGCGCGACTACGGGGACCGGCAACAGTGGTAAGCTGAGTTTCTCGACAAGCACAGCTCCCGGTGGCACTGCAGGCAACTACGAGGTCACGGCTGGTGATTCGGGGCTCGAAGGAGGAAAAGGCGGCGAAATCCTACTCAAAGCCGGCACGAATGCCGCCAGCAGTGGCGTTGGCGGATCTATCGTTGCGGCGCTTGGTGCTGGATCGACCGACGCAACGCATGGAGCCTTCCGGGTGGAGTTCTCGAGCGGAACACCTCTACTGTCGCTGACGAAGAACTCGTTGACGGCGGACAATGTGAAGGCCATGAGTCTGAACTCGCAGGAGAAGATGGATTTGAACGCTGGTAGTATCAGCCTGTCTGTGGTAAGTGGTAGTGCGGATGTGGGTGGGGTCGTCAAAGTGACGGCGGGTGCGAGCTCACTAGCTACCGGCACGGGTGGTGCTGTATCTGTAGCTGGCGGCGGCGCAACTACAGGGGGTGGCGTCAGCGTTGCCGGAGGTGCTGGCACCGGCACGACTAGCACGGGTGGTGGCGTGTCTGTAGCAGGTGGCGGTGGGACAACAGGAGCTGACGTCACCATCCGTGGAGGAGGCAGCAGTAGTTCTACCGCAGGGGGTGGTGTCAGCATTGCCGGAGGTGCTGGCACCGGCACGACTAGCACGGGTGGTAGCGTGTCTGTAGCAGGTGGCGGTGGGACGACAGGAGCTGACGTCACCATCCGTGGAGGAGCTAGCAGTAGTGCTACAAGCACAGGTGGTGCTGTTCGGATATCGAGTGGCGCCAATACTCTCGGTGGCAGCGCGCCTGTGGTGATCGAATCCGCTAGTGCGAAGGCAAATTACAGTAGCGGCGATTTTGGAGGTGCGGAAGTGGCGCGACTACGGGGACCGGCAACAGTGGCAAGCTGAGTTTCTCGACAAGCACAGCTCCCGGTGGCACTGCAGGCAATTACGAGGTCACGGCTGGTGATTCGGGGCTCGAAGGAGGAAAAGGCGGCGAAATCCTATTAAAAGCCGGCACGAATGCCGCCAGCAGTGGCGTTGGTGGATCTATCGTTGCGGCGCTTGGTGCTGGATCGACCGACGCAACGCATGGAGCCTTCCGGGTGGAGTTCCCGAGCGGAACACCTCTACTGTCGCTGACGAAGAACTCATTGACGGCGGACAATGTGAAGGCCATGAGTCTGAACTCGCTGGAGAAGATGGATTTGAACGCTGGTAGTATCAGCCTGTCTGTGGTAAGTGGTAGTGCGGATGTGGGTGGTCTCGTCAAAGTGACGGCGGGTGCGAGCTCACTAGCTACCGTGCACGGGTGGTGCTGTATCTGTAGCTGGCGGTGGCGCAACTACAGCGGGTGGCGTCAGCGTTGCCGGAGGTGCTGGCACCGGCACGACTAGCACGGGTGGTGGCGTGTCTGTAGCAGGTGGCGGCGCGGACGACAGGAGCTGACGTCACCATCCGTGGAGGAGCTAGCAGTAGTGCTACAAGCACAGGTGGTGCTGTTCGGATATCGAGTGGCACCAATACTCTCGGTGGCAGCGCGTCTGTGGTGATCGAATCCGCTAGTGCGAAGGCAAATTACAGTAGCGGCAGTCTGGAGTTTGGAAGTGGCGCGACTACGGGGACCGGCAACAGTGGCAAGCTGAGTTTCTCGACAAGCACAGCTCCCGGTGGCACTGCAGGCAATTACGAGGTCACGGCTGGTGATTCGGGGCTCAAAGGAGGAAAAGGCGGCGAAATTCCTACTCAAAGCCGGCACGAATGGCCGCCAGCAGTGGCCGTTGGTGGATCTATCGTTGCGGCGCTTGGTGCTGGATCGACCGACGCAACGCATGGAGCCTTCCGGGGTGGAGTTCCCGAGGCGGAACCACCTCCTACTGTCGCTGACGAAGAACTTCGTTGACGGGCGGAGAATGGGAAAGCCCATGAGTCTGAAACTCGCAGGAGAAGATGGATTTGA
>NW_003303724.1:164183-164850 GCF_000142945.1 Phytophthora infestans T30-4 | reverse complement strand
CTACAGGTGGTGCTGTGTCTGTCGTTGGCGGCGGTGGAACCACAGGAGCGGATGTCACCATTACGGGAGGTGCCGGCAATAGTGACACGGTCAGTGGCGGTGCTGTTCGGATTGCTAGTGGCAGCAATGAGGGTGGCAACAGCGGATCTGTGGTGATCCAGTCGTCTACCGCTAAGACCAATTCAAATACCGGCAATCTGGAATTCAAAAGTGGCGTAGGTACGGGTACCGGTAACAGCGGCAAGGTTGCATTCTCCACAGGTACAGCTACCGGAGGCACGTCAGGCAGTTTCGAGGTTACCGTGGGTGAGTCTGGGCTAGGAGGAGGCACAGGTGGTGGAATCAAATTGAAAGCCGGCACGAATGCCGCTAGCGGTGGCTCTGGTGGCTCGATCATTGCGACTCCGGGCACGGGATCGTCTGACACTGCGCATGGGGCCTTCCGCGTTGAGTACCCAAGTGGAGCAGCACTCCTATCCGTGGCGAAGGATTCGTTCATGGTGGACAATGTGAAAGCCATGAGTTTAAACTCGCAGGCAATGTCGGTGAGCTCGCAGGCAATGACCCTGACCTCACTTTCGAAGATGGATTTGAACGCTGGCAGTATCAGCATGACTGTGGACACTAGTAGCGCGAATGTTGGTGGGGCTGTCAAAGTGACGGCGGG
>NW_003303724.1:49845-159660 GCF_000142945.1 Phytophthora infestans T30-4 | reverse complement strand
TGGAGCACCTCTACTGTCGCTGACGAAGAACTCGTTGACGGCGGACTATGTGAAAGCCATGAGTTTGAACTCGCAGGCAATGTCGGTGAGCTCGCAGGCAATGACCCTGACCTCACTTTCGAAGATGGATTTGAACGCTGGCAGTATCAGCATGACTGTGGACACTAGTAGCGCGAATGTTGGTGGGGCTGTCAAAGTGACGGCGGGCGCAAGCTCACTGTCCACCGGCACGGGTGGTGTGGTGTCTGTTGTGGGTGGTGGTGGGACCACAGGAGGTGAGGTTAGCATTAGTGGAGGAGGCGGTTCTAACACAACTACAGGTGGTGCTGTGTCTGTCGTTGGCGGCGGTGGAACCACAGGAGCGGATGTCACCATTACGGGAGGTGCCGGCAATAGTGACACGATCAGTGGCGGTGCTGTTCGGATTGCTAGTGGCAGCAATGAGGGCGGCAACAGCGGATCTGTGGTGATCCAGTCGTCTACTGCTAAGACCAATTCAAATACCGGCAATCTGGAATTCAAATAGTGGCTTAGGTACGGGTACCGGCAACAGCGGCAAGGTTTGCATTCTCCACAGGTACAGCTACCGGAGGCACGTCAGGCAGTTTCGAGGTTACCGTGGGTGAGTCTGGGCTAGGAGGAGGCACAGGTGGTGGAATCAAATTGAAAGCCGGCACGAATACCGCTAGCGGTGGCTCTGGTGGCTCGATCATTGCGACTCCGGGCACGGGATCGTCTGACACTGCGCATGGGGCCTTCCGCGTTGAGTACCCAAGTGGAGCAGCACTCCTATCCGTGGCGAAGGATTCGTTCATGGTGGACAATGTGAAAGCCATGAGTTTGAACTCGCAGGCAATGTCGGTGAGCTCGCAGGCAATGACCCTGACCTCACTTTCGAAGATGGATTTGAACGCTGGCAGTATCAGCATGACTGTGGACACTAGTAGCGCGAATGTTGGTGGGGCTGTCAAAGTGACGGCGGGCGCAAGCTCACTGTCCACCGCCACGGGTGGTGTGGTGTCTGTTGTGGTTGGTGGTGGGACCACAGGAGGTGAGGTTAGCATTAGTGGAGGAGGGGGTTCTAACGTAACTACTGGTGGAGGCTGTGTCTGTCGTTGGCGGCGGTGGAACCACAGGAGCGGATGTCACCATTACGGGAGGTGCCGGCAATAGTGACACGGTCAGTGGCGGTGCTGTTCGGATTGCTAGTGGCAGCAATGAGGGCGGCAACAGCGGATCTGTGGTGATCCAGTCGTCTACTGCTAAGACCAATTCAAATACCGGCAATCTGGAATTCAAAAGTGGCTTAGGTACGGGTACCGGCAACAGCGGCAAGGTTGCATTCTCCACAGGTACAGCTACCGGAGGCACGTCAGGCAGTTTCGAGGTTACCGTGGGTGAGTCTGGGCTAGGAGGAGGCACAGGTGGTGGAATCAAATTGAAAGCCGGCACGAATACCGCTAGCGGTGGCTCTGGTGGCTCGATCATTGCGACTCCGGGCACGGGATCGTCTGACACTGCGCATGGGGCCTTCCGCGTTGAGTACCCAAGTGGAGCAGCACTCCTATCCGTGGCGAAGGATTCGTTCATGGTGGACAATGTGAAAGCCATGAGTTTGAACTCGCAGGCAATGTCGGTGAGCTCGCAAGCAATGACCCTGACCTCACTTTCGAAGATGGATTTGAACGCTGGCAGTATCAGCATGACTGTGGACACTAGTAGCGCGAATGTTGGTGGGGCTGTCAAAGTGACGGCGGGCGCAAGCTCACTGTCCACCGGCACGGGTGGTGTGGTGTCTGTTGTGGGTGGTGGTGGGACCACAGGAGGTGAGGTTAGCATTAGTGGAGGAGGCGGTTCTAACACAACTACAGGTGGTGCTGTGTCTGTCGTTGGCGGCGGTGGAACTACAGGAGCGGATGTCACCATTACGGGAGGTGCCGGCAATAGTGACACGATCAGTGGCGGTGCTGTTCGGATTGCTAGTGGCAGCAATGAGGGCGGCAACAGCGGATCTGTGGTGATCCAGTCGTCTACTGCTAAGACCAATTCAAATACCGGCAATCTGGAATTCAATAGTGGCGTAGGTACGGGCACCGGCAACAGCGGCAAGGTTGCATTCCTCACAGGTAGAGCTACCGGTGGTACGTCAGGCAGTTTCGAGGTTACCGTGGGTGAGTCTGGGCTAGGAGGAGGCACAGGTGGTGGAATCAAATTGAAAGCCGGCACGAATGTGGCTAGCGGTGGCTCCGGTGGCTCTATCGTGTTGACGCCTGGTTCGGGATCGACCGACACGGCGCATGGGGCTTTTCGGGTTGAGTACCCAAGTGGAACAGCTTTGTTGTCCGTGGCAAAGAGTCTGTTTAAGGTGGATAATGTGATGGCCATGAGTCTGAACTCAAAGTCGAATATGGATGTCAAAGCGACGGAAACTGTGACGTTGACAGGAAAATTTGTCAATGTTGCTGGCGGACCCCTTACAGTTCAGCGCGATGACTTTGCTGTGACCAGTGCGACTGGGACTGTACTGGAGGTTTCTGTTAGTACTGGAGACACGAGCTTGTTGGGGCCACTCAACTTGCGAAGCGATGAGGCAAATATCAAGCATACCGGCGCAACTTCTTTGACGATATCAACACCGAATCTGCTTGTGCCTGCCCCTGTTGTCACGTTGTCGGGAGCCCACGTAAGTTTATCGGGAGCCCAAGTGAGCTTCTCTGGCCAGCGTGTCGACTTCTCGGGACCGAGTGTAGGCTTTTCCGACAGCACGAAAGTCTCGATGTCGAGCGCTGACTTCTTAAGCGCTCCTGCAGGCTCATCAACGCCAACGACTGTCGGGTTCTCATCAGACCAAGTGAAGTTCAAAGGTGCTGCAGTTGACTTCTCAAGTGCAACTGAGGTCTCCTTCTTGGGACTGAAAACATACTTTAAAGGAGCTGCCGTTGATTTCTCTGGCGTCTCCACTCAAGTGACGCTGCCCAGCAAGACGCTTAGCATTGCCAGTAGTGAGACTTCACCAGCATACGACACCGTGTGCAAAGCTGGAGAGCTGTGGTTCGACAACACAACACTTTACATTTGCGCTGGCACCTCGCCAAGTTGGCATTCTGTCGACATGACCAAACTCACGGCCCCGACACCAACTCCGACACCAAGCCCGACTTAACTGGAACCGTAATGCATAGTGGTGCTCAAAGTAATAGCAGAAACCATCGGAATACTATTCCTAACACAGTCTACTACGCGAAAGCAAGATAAGAAATGATATTAATTCTAATACACCACTTCGTAATCAAGCATCTATTTGCTGTGACGATCCCACTGATCGGGCAGTGGCCCGTCCCCAAGACCTGCAGTGGCTCGCAGCTTGACGAATCCGACAAACATTTGTCGGAAAATGCTCCACGTCTCGTTCACTTGCGCTTCTATCAGATTCAACGATGCGTCACGAGGATAATTCTTTTTGTTATCAAAAAGCTCGGTGAGGTGCTGAAGCCTCTCGATGAAACGTAAGTGCACAACCTCGAGCTGTTCCACATCGTGACTGGACACTGAGGTGGACGAGCTTAAGTAATGAAGTCCACCACCGTCTTCACCCGCAATCTTCATTGGGGAACATTGCTGCGTCGTGGCTTGAGTATCGTTAGATTTACCGTACTCCGTGAGTTCATCCAGCAACTCTCGACAGGTTTCCTGGTAATCTTTCCACGTACTGACCAGGAGCTCGTAGCTTTGCAGAGGACTCGGCTTGATATCGAAGCGTCTTGGTGCAAGTCTATGTAGTCCACTCATCGTCTCCTTCGCGACAAGTGGGAAGCACGCAGCGGCGATGCGGTCGCTCAAGGGGTCAGGTTTTAATGTCGAATTGGCAGCATCTCCACTATCGACGTCACTGGACTTCGCTGGGGCCTTTTCTGTGATATACAGTCGACGCATGATGGTGCACAGATCCTCAGAGCTAAATGTGATGTCTGTCTTCTGCAATATAGTCGCCAGCGTTTCAAGCTGCAATACTTCTTCAAATTGGACCAGTTCCGCTTCAACTTCGCAGCAAGCCACTCGAATTTCATTCAGTCGGTGCAGGATGTAGCGTCTCCACTCGTTGAGTGCCAACACAAGGAAAGCGCTGGCCTCCATTTCTATCGCCTTTTTATCAGTAGCAGCGTCGGCGATTCGTAGTTTCAGTCTCGTCTTCTGGTCGGAACTAAGCTTCGAGAACGCCGTCTGCAGGATGTTTTCCACCACGTCAATCTCCACGAAGTCTGCTCTATCATCCCCGGTAGTTATACCCGGGTCTTCTTGGGATACCTCGCTGGAGACGCCACTACAAGGGTTGATGATACGAAACGTGTGCAGTCCACAGCGGAAAATCGCGTGCAGGAAGGCCAGCGCTTCGTTTTGACCCAGAAGTCTATCCTCAGAACACGAGTTACTCATGCAACAGAGGTGGCTAAACACAACAGCCAGCGGGTCCGTTCGTACAAGAGGCCTGCAAGTAGCAAACACGTCGTGGATCATGCGTTCAGCCTCACACCGAGCACCGAGTTTCTCGAGGAAAAAGTCGTAAATGAGCTCCACGAAAACGGGCTTTGGCGTGGGGCCGATTCCTCCGTTTAGAGAGCTCGAGACGGTCAGCTGCAGCGGTGACGACCGCCCCGCGTGGAAAGCCCCGCTGATACTGCTCAGCTCTCCCAGGACGGCAGATATCCGCGTGGACTGCATCGACTGGCGCACAATTGAGGAAATCACCAGCCGTAACCAGATCACCGGTCGTTCTGCTCTCCGCTGCCTGTAATTTAAGGGACCACTGCCGTAACGTCGATGCATTAGCGTTCGCATGACTAATGGCGCACCCTGATCCTGTTTCAATCGCCTCCGGAACTTCATTTGTACACGCCTCACACTCAGTTTCTGCCTTACAGCCTCGATCAATAGCTCCACTCTAAGAAACACGCAACAACACACAAGTAAGAATTCTCATACAAGGTACAGTACAAGCCTTTCCCCTGTAGACGTACGATGATTTTTCTCGTTGGCGAGCGAAGTCCAGAAGCCCCGTCAAAGCCTTCTCAATGTTGCAGAGATCACTGGAGCTGAACAGACAGCCCGTAGTCTCTCGTCGTATTAACTTGGCCACCCCGAGGTTGTCGATGAGTCTCTGGAACAGCGTCAGCAGCCGGATGCCGTCACTATAACCCCCTTCAAGCAGTATTGACGAAATCTCGTACGCGAGCGAGTCGGTCATACTGCGTGTCCAGAGGGGCAATTCTTCAATGGTGCTGCTGATTTCATCCCCTAGGATCGCGAAGAACCTGCTCACAATAAACGCAGCTCGAGAGCTTGGTGTCATGAGCACTGGAGAGCGAGAGAATGGATGGCCAAATAGTCTCGACACAACGGAGCTGGGGCTCTCCAGTCGCATACACGTCGAGAAAAACTGCGCCGTCTCTGCAGCTTCCATGAACGAATCGAAGTTGACAGTCCCGTTGCCGCGAGTATACGCGTTCCGGAACAGAGTGGCCACCATGAACGACGGGATCTCGTCGTTTAGCGTGTGGACCGTAGCCCGGAACTGCTCCATGTCCATGGATGCGTAATTGATGCCTAACATTGCAGACAGCGACATCTCCGCTACCGAGCCAGAGGCTGCTGCTGCAGCTGACGTCGCCGTCTGGAACATAAGACGGATGGCAGCACAACGATGAGCTTGCTCTTCCTTGTACTCGAGCATCATGAGTTCCACCCACAGATTCGCATCCACAAAGTGCTGCGGCTCGTGTAAAATACCATCAAGAATCTCGTCATTTATCCCGCCGCGTGGACCAGATTTGGGTCTTTTCCTGGCCTGCTCTTCGTCTTGCTGTGTCTTCGTCTTAGACTCCAGGTAAATTTCAGGTCTCTCGTCGTCAGGAACGTTGGTAACCACGTACTCTAAAATCTTCTTGTCAAGTGCTTCCCGCTCTGTTTCGGTCGCCTTGGAGAGGATCACACTGGTAGCGAGGGAGGCATGATACGGCGAGATCCAGATGGTCTTCGGAACTCGCACACGCGGTGGCGCTACGGTCTCATCTCCCCCTGAACCTTCATTGAAGAGCGCGGCATACTCTCGAGCAAACACTTCGAACGACACTAAGTCACGTACTGGACCCCAATTCAGACGCCCCTCGAGTAGAACGTCCAACACTTGGTAGCAATGAAGCATGAACACTTGTTCGTCCTCCCCAAATTTCTCGTCTAGAAGGGACAAAAACAGTTTTGCCTCGAGATACCCTTGTTGAACTAGAGCTCGTACGCCGTAGTACAAACACCAACGGTCCTCGTTGGCTTGGATCTGTCGATGCAGCAATGCGTCTGAGTCATTCGGATCATCAAGAGCTTCGACATCTGCAGCTCCATCGACTGGGTCTTCTTCGGCAATAGATTTTTCCTCTTTCAAGGATTTCCACGGTGCAAACCACGCGTACACAAACTCAGGCATACGGATCCGTAGCGGGAACAAACCAGCCGTGCGTTTGCACATGGAGTCGTCGATTTGCTTGGCGAACATGATGGATCGCATACAGCTGAGCGTCCAGGAAACATCACGTTGAGGTCGTCGACCACCGAGATTCGGTAGTAGAATGCGGAAGTACAGACATTGGATACGTCTCTTCTTCGGCAGTTTAAACGCTTCTGGCTCCATAGTCACGGGAGAATTCGTAGTTTCCGGTGCGTTGTCGCCCTCCGTCAAGCCTCCATTCGCTGATACTGTACGTAGATCCTGCTTACATCGAACGCAGACTCCACTTGCTCGAGTGTTCGAGTCTCCCGATACAGTCAGAGCCTCCTCTCGCTCGTATTCCTTCTCTTCTTCTGCTTGTCGACGCATTTCCTCTTCCCTTGCAGCTTTCAGCTCTTGGGCTGCGACCAGATTGCTATGCTGCTCCATTAGAGACGCAATGACGGAGTCCTTCGTAGTCACTAAATTGGTCCATTCTGTGATTTGGTCCTTGAGTGCGCCTCGATCTCGCATCAAGTCGTCAATCTTGCTCTGAAGCTGCTGCTTCTCTTGGACCACAGGACGCAGCTGCTCAATCTCCTCTCGACACTGTTCGTACTTCTGCTCGAGTCTACCGTAGTTCTCCCGCAGCTCCACAGCTTTCACCTTCTCGGTATCCTCTCGCATTTGTCGGAAAATTGCGTTTAGCGTCTTCATCGCGTCGCCCATCTTCGTCATTTGCTCTTTTGAGTCAGCCAATCGCCGCTCCATCTCTCTCTTCTCGCTCTCAAAAGTCGTTTTTAGCTGGTCAATCTCCGTCTCGTATTGCTCCTTCATACTTTGAGCGTCTCGCTGATGCGACTCGTTCGTTTTTTGCACTTGTTCACGAAGATGTTCCACCCCCTCCTTCTCTTGAATGAGGTCGTGCAACTGACTCTTGTAGAGAGTTTCCAGCTCGAAAAAGGCCTTGGCATACGAGATACGAGCCTTGCGGAGAACGACGCCCTGCTCGAGGAACGAGACCATAAGCATCGACTCCAATTCGCCCAAGACCACATCGGACCATTTCTGCTCAAATAGTAATTTGGTCAGTATTTTGTGACTGTCACTAGAGCCTTCACTAGACAATCTTGAGCCGTATCGCTGCGAGACTCGAGCATACGTAGCCATGAAATCTTGGTCAAGCATGGACAATTTTTCTTCACAAGCAACGTCCATGTGCTTGTTCTTGCTGGCAAACTGGATGGCAGTATCAAAACACCGCTCCAAGTCCAGTACATCCACTCTCCGAGACGGCCTGTCGATGCCAGTGATGCTCGTTTTACCCGCTCCTTTGCTTGCTTTGGACCGCTCGTCAGAGCCAGGGAGAAAGAGCCACGTCTTGTTCTTGTTCTGCGTCGCGTGGAAGCAGCTGGTGGACATTTTCTCGATGGAGTAAAAGTGCGAAATCGAGACATTGTCATCTTCGCCCGACTGGTTTCTAGGTGCTCGAGATTGTTTTGCTTTAGCTCCAGGTAGATTCCCAGTAGATTTAGAAGGAGCTAGCTCCATCGAAGGCAACACGACTTTTTTTAACTTTGAGTGGGAGGTTTGATTCGACGGCACTTGCTTGGCGAAAGTTGATACGCGGAATAATGAACTTTTGTGAAAAGGCTGCGTGCTTTTCTGATCCAGCAGGAATTTTCTGACATCGAATTCACCCTCTTCTAGGCCTCCACTGTTTCGGTTTGGCGCGGCTCCTGCAGTCAAGGGGGGCTGGCGGTGCGACGATGCCATCCCTGGTGATGACGACTCCAGATGAAACACTGCGCTGCCCATGGCCGAAAATGGGCGATCGGGACATACCGACTCGTTCCAGCTCGATCGAGACTTGTTGGGCTTCCCACGACTTGCTGCCATGGCAACATAAGCAGTAGACGAAGCTACTCCCGACGGTACTCGTGTATGAAGAGGCGTTAAGAAGCAAAACCGTCATGAAAACGAAATTACCTTGAAACCAAATTGAAATTAGGCATTCATTAGATTCATCAACAAATTCTTCGATCGTGCAAGTACAAAGCCACGCTTTCGCACGGCACAGCTCTGGATTTGATACGGCTACTACCTCTCTTTATTCCTTAATGGATGATGGTTAAACGGTATCTTTCGATACCAAACTTTTATTTCGAATAAAGTAATTTAGAACGGCACTGCGCGACACAATAATATAAAACTAAGCCGCAGAATTTTTTTAATCAGAGCGTCGTGCAGTGTCTACCCACAACAAGTTACATGTAATTTGCAAAACCGAAGTCAGCGTCTGACTACACGGCAAAAACCCGTAGCATCGCGTATACTTGCTTCCTACAAGGGCGGACGGAGCATAGTACTAAAGAAAACTACAGCTGAAGGAGTGCGCAAATTTATTATATCTCGAAATTTTTGACCGAGTTGTGTAACAGATTGAGGAAGCTTGTGTATTTTTTTGGCAAAATAAAAAGTGACTTTTATTACCTAGTGCTTGAAGGACGTCTACACTCTCTCATTTAGTCATATTTAGTCACTAAATTCCGTAGCGTAAGCTTACAGTAAACTTACCTTAAAATGTACCCAATTTTGATACCATACTTCTACATGTTCATAGGCGTACAGTTATAATATGTACGAAACGTCACACGACCTCCTTTTGAAAGAAAATGCTTATTCCGTCGAGCAGTTTGGAGCGATGTGGCCGACGTTCTTGCAGCGATGACACATCGCTAAATTCTGCCAGTCCTCTTCAGTTGCAGCGGCTCTTTGGTCTCCGTGATCGAACGAAGCGCTAGTTGGATAGTCTCATCGAGCATCGCCGGGTGATGTTCTCGCTAATGATATGCGGTCGCCGGCTTTAACCCTTGTTGGAAGTACATACGGAGCTACAGCTGGCTGAATTTCACCGTGCACTGGATGAGCAATTTTTGAAACTCTGCCACGTAATCACGAAGCGACGTGGTCTGACTTAGCGCATACAGTCGCTTCCGTAAGCGATACTTGCTGTCAGGCGGTAGTAATCGCTTGCGCATGGCCGCTTTATAAACAGCCCAGGTCTTCACGTTTCCTCTCGCGTCACATTCCGCTGAAAATCCGCGATACCAGTTCATAGGAGTCACCCCCAGATGACATGATATCATCGTGACAAATTGAGGCGACTCCTCCGTCATCTGAGGATGATAGTCGGCGTAATTTCGTTCCATGGCAAAGCCCAAAGCTCGAGATCCTCGTCTATTGCTCCGTAGTACGTTGGAGGTTGAAATTTGCGGGCCGCTATTGGCCTCGATGTGAGCGCGTCGATGCGTGACTCTCTGTCAGCGTATCGACGCAGCATAATTGCTTGAAATTTCGCTTGCTGGCGGGCGAGAAGTGCGATGACTTCTCCAAATGACCGCGGCGTGCTGGTCTCTTTCATTTTGATGCAGGTCTCGGCTCGACGGTCGAAGTAGCGGTAAACAAGTCGATGCTTGGACTCTTCAAGTGCTACTATGTAACAGATTGAGGCTTGTGTATTGTTTGGCAAGATGAAAAGTGACTATTGCTACCTGGCGCTTGAAGGACGTCTTCACCCTCTCGTGCCCACTCCTTTAGTCATCTTTAGTCACTAAATTCCGCCCCGTAAGCTTACAGTAAACTTCCGTGAAATGTACCCAATTTTGGTACCATACTTCTACATGTCTATAGGCGTACAGTAATAATATGTACCGATACGTCACAATTTGATGTTTAGCATGACCATTTTACACCTTCTTTAAGGATTAATGGCTAATGCAGGTACCAGTACTAGCTACCAGTGAACACTTTGGCGTGAAGATTAGCACGAAAGGTCATCACCATTATCCACAGCTTTCCAGCGAGTAAATTGTGCTCAAATCTAATCCGGAACTTGCACTCAGTGCCCCGTGCAAGCGTTTTCGACTCCCCGTCCCCGCGAGCTCAAAACGGAGAAAGGCTTTACGTATTATCTTCACTTAGCCATTTCTCGAAACCCACAATGAGTCGAACAGGTTCCAGCTAGCCAACAGTTTGAGTTAGTTATGACCTGCTTCTGGCCCTCGTAGTCCTTCTCGCGCTGTCTTGAGTTCGACTACAACAAGCACCTAAAGCCCCGATGGCGTCGCTCGCTGGTAAGGTGCGATCGGCACTCTGCACACCACGCTTATTGGACCAACCAACAAAGTTTTGGCTTGGCTTAGGAGCAAAGACGTCACTGCTACTGAGAAATTGAAACTTGTGGAATTCCTTAAAATTTAGGGGCGCCCCGAAAACCTTGATGATGCTGTAAATAATTTGCAGAAGGAACGTATCACTCGTGGCCGGGTCCAGGAATGGCTAAGTCTCGACAAGAAATATAATCAGTAGATGTCTATGAGCCGCAATATCCCGCACTTTAATACTCGCACCCCTGACTACTTGCTGTTGACAAGCGCAAGAATTCTCAGCCGAAAAACCAGCCAGTGAACGATATAGTAGTCACCCCTACTCGGAGGAAATGGCATACGCAGGCCCTGGTACGCAATAGAAAATAATTTATCACGTGCTACATCTAGTAGTCATCTTGCAGCTGAAATACTAATGGCATGTTTCACTCGGGGAAGCTCCAGATTTCTAAGAAGGCAAAGAAGCCTTTTTCAAGAACGAAACTTGTATCAGGGCTCATCATGGCCCGTACTCAGGAATACAAATGGTGTTCCAGGCTGGCGGTCGCTGGGTCCGGTAGCCTCTTCGTTGACCAGCGTCAACCCCGACTCCACCCCAAAATTTCCGAGCGTAAGTGTGTCGACTTCCCTCCTCAGAACGCTGCGCGACTCTTCGAAGGATTACCATGATGACGATAGGGGATGAGATGCGTGAGACGCAATATAAAGAGTGGCTTTCAATCAAAGTGCACGGACGGAGGGCAAGCGGCTTGTCCTTGGAAGAAGCACGTCAAGGAGAGAAGGGTGTCCCGTCGAAGGACGTGTACCCAAGTCCCCTTAGCTTTAAGGCCATTTAAAACTGTCGCATAGTAAGTAGTTATGAGGAGGTGTTTTGCTGCGCTTAGGATATCACTCGTACATTTCCCTGCCCCTCACAGGTGAAGCCGAAGAAGCATAACAACATAGAAACTTATACCTTATAGCTTTAAGGAAAACATTTATTTTATCGTTCTCTTACAGCGTTCCGGTCTGAGTCGTCGGTTGTGGTTTTGGAAGATCCAAAACGAATTGGTTTGATTAAATATTTGTATTGATTGATAGTAGGAATTAAATACTACATTAAGAGCTTTTGTGCTCAAAGCACAGAGCACCATATACTCTCGACCAAACAAGGGCACGTCCGACTATCGTTGATTACGCAGTAGTGGTGGGATAGTTCTGGTAGACTGGATATGGCTGTCGGTGGGTGGTAGCTTAGTGTTTATCCCGACAGGACCAAGAGACAGAAGGTAGATTCACCGTATATTTGATAGCGAGACATCTCTGTGTGCTGGATAAGCTAGAGCGCTATCCATTTATTACTTATTGTTCGGAGTATAACTCTGACAGCCCCGTGTCAGGCCTGAACACGTCCGGTACCCTATCTTTATAGGAGCCGCAGGGTACATTTGAAAGAGAGAGAGAGAGAAGACCACTCTAGCCTTTGCTCATGGCTAGTCGTGTTGGGTTTTCAGTGGTTTGCCAGCGGGATACACGGTGCACAGGGAACATCCCATCCTGGTAGGGTAATTTCTGGGCCTTTAGGTTCAATACCCACATAAAGTCTAACTAAGTTATCGGAACTTAGTAGGTCTTGTTAGTGTGGAAGTGTGCTAGTACATTTCTGGCGTGTTCCGACACGACAGTTGTATAGCACGAGAAAAGGAGCTGGCTCAGCTGTAATGTTGCGTGGACACCAATGCTGACAGATCTGGTGTTGTTGTTATAGTTGATAATACTACCAGCGAGAATCACGACAATGTTTTGTTCCAAGATCTAGGGGATTTTGGGGTGATTTTTAGCAGATTTTAATTCTCCACCAGCCATTCTTAACGGAAGGCGAAATCGGTGCAAATGCTTAAGCTAAATTAACCAGCACCAAATTATCTTGAATGTGCAATACTGAGATAGCTGTCACGAACCGAAATTTAGCGCTTTATATTATGATGTTTTTGCTTACGTTAGTATGGCGCATCTCTTTCGATTAGGCGAGAAATGTTCGATTTCCGGAGGTCAGGAATAATATGATTTACGGCTTGTACACTAAACCTTTCATATGACAGTTAAAATATATAATTCTGAGCTTAGTACATATATACAAGCACAGGTATGTGACATTCACCAATCAAAATCAGGAGAAGTTCTACCCCGCAGCAATTCTGTAAGACCGCAGAAGCTGCCGATTTTGGAACTATTCACTAACATCTAAGCGGCTACGATTGTCTGCCGGACCGACTTGCTAGAAAACGAGTAGCGCAAAATAGCTCTGAAGTTTTTCACCAAAGAGCTTAATATTAAATAGCACTCCTGTGGGAGGAAACTGCGGGGAAATACTAACATGTCAACCTACCTAATAGCTGTCGGTAGGGCTACCTTTTTGCTAAAACCATAAAATGTCGCCAAAAATGTCGGAGTAAGTGAAATTCCCATAACACCTTCTCATTAGTGAGCTTTACAGATCCCCCCCACAAACGTAAATGATATTTAACCCCTCTGTTACCAACGTCGTAAGTTACGACATTGAGTAGGGCGAAAGTCGTAACTTACGACGTAACTCGAACCTTCAAACAGGAAATGGCTCGAAAAAAGAGGACACGATACTTTAACCAAGTCAAATTTTGGTGTTAAATTATATAAGCTGAAAGAGGTCGATTCGAGAAATGTAAAAGAAAGGGTAGGCGAAGGGTAGATGTGCTGCACCGAACAGTGGCCGAGGGCACCGACTCGAGCCAGTGGTGTCTCATTCAAGAATTTGCCAACATGACGAGAGTTCGATCAAGTACACGGACGAAGCAATCAGCGGTTGCCAGCACGATGGACGTGCGCGCCATCGCCTTCAAGCATCTCTGGCGGCAGTTACTCTCAGTGGGATGGACGTCGAAGGGACCTTCCGGTGGACTAGCAAAGAAGTGGACGTACACGTCGCCGGACGGGAAGTCGCTCACTGGCGTGTAGCTCGTATATGGTTATGTGCTTCATTTGTCTAATTTAAAGACTTGTCTAGGAGAGGATGCTGTGTTGGCTTATGCCATCGAGTCTGGACTTATTTACGAAGAGAGTGACGACAGTGAGAGGGAGGTGCGCAGTGATAAGGTCGTGCCGGTGGACGTTAGTGACGGCGTCACAGATAGACACATCCATCGCGCTATCAGCTAACACCTTATCAGCGATGTTTGGCACGGACAGTGACCCCCAGTCGGGAGCAGAGGCCCAGTTGGAGCAGCTGGATCGCAAGTTGGTCGTGGGAACGTTTAAGCGTCTCCTGTCAGGCGCCGATTCGAGCAATTCGGACGACAACGATGATGGGTGGGCCAGTGTGGAGGAGGAAGGTGCAAGTGCGTGTGGAGGTGCGACTGTGAAGGATGACTGCCGTGTGGCACTGCTGGTAACCGACGTGAATGTTATGGGCGATGGAGATCTTTCGGATGAGTTCGAAGCTGTCGATTCTAGTGGCAGCGACAATAGTGGCGACGATGTCATCGTGAGGCTTGAGTACCCCGACGACGCACTTGAGGCCGATGAAGACGTTGCTCTGATGGACAATGCATTTGTCGAGGCGTTAAGTGGAAAGTTAACGCTGTAGTCGATTGACAAGGCCGCGCTCCGGAGCTTTGAGTGGGGTCCTCCTTCGTCCATCTTCGACGCCGACAGTGGAAGGTATCCACGACTGTCTACGGACGTCTCCGTACCGATCAGCGAGCAACAGAACATTGCTGATACTCCCTTGCTTCTGCTATTTTACTTCCTGCCAAAATCATTGTGTTACCATCACAAAGGAGACCAATCGCTACAAGAAGCAGACAGTGCACATTAGAGCTAAGAGAATCCAAAAGAAGCAAAGGAAGCGCACTGTACCAGCCCCTGAGACTGTTATGCAGATCGAAAGGCGATTGCATGCTGAGGCTGCGTACGAAGCCCATGAGATACTACACGTCATTGGGCTCCTAGTGGTAAGAATGCAGAACCCAATGACGCGTCGCTTTCTCGGCACCGAGCAATGACCGAGGACGGTGCAATACCTTCCGGCAACTTTGGCAAGCTCATGGCTCGAAACCGCTGCAGGTCAATTCTCCAAGACTTCCATGTCGTGAGCAACGAAGCCCCACGGATTCGAGACAAATTGTGGAAGTTACGGCCTGTTGTCGACACGTTGCGAACTCGATTTCGATCTGGTTGGTCACTCGGCAGTAAGTTCTCGTTTGACGAAGGCGTAATACCAACCACGTTCAAGCGCAACACCACGCGGATGCTTATGCCCGACAAGCCCCACCGATACGGAACAAAGTTGTATATGGCTTGCGATTCTGTGAGTGCATACTGCCACCGGTAAGTTTGTTTCGTTTAATAAATGTGTCGTAGCTTGTCTTGCGACGATCAGCCAAGGCTGGCACTCGAAACCAACTCGGCGTGAGCTGCTCTGTCAGCAAGACGGCGAGGCCGACAATGAAGAGGATCCATCAGCTCAGCAATCGGCAATCAATTGAATGCGTTTAAACAGCACTCAGTTTATGTGAATATAGTTCTTTCTCTGTTGTACCAGGATCTCAACGGATGTGTAAATAGGTATCTGCTTCGACAAACAAATTACTTGAAAGTTGTAAGTTATGGCTTTTCGTGATACGACGTGCTCATAATGTCGTAAGTCATACGACGTAACTCAGAATATCCTCTAGCGGTTTATAGCGGGAATCCAGTGCGGATAAGACACATCCAAATAAATAAATATACTAATATAAAGCCGTAACTTACGACGTAAAAAAGGCGGTTCCAACACGGATCTTCTGGTAACGGAGGAGTTAAGTGTTTTTAGGGGAAAAACATCAGTATTTTTAAAACAGTTCCAAAAGTCTTCTATCGATGCGTTTATTTTGACCGGCCTGTAAATGGGAAATTACAGTATAGAGTGTTACAACGCCGTGCCCAGACTAGCGCCATCGCTGGAAAGTCCGCTGCGGCCGCCACTGAAGCATCGCCTTATGCGCTGTCGCTCCGCTTCTCGTCGTCCATGTTGACCAAGTAGACCAACCTGTTGATCAACGGCGAGTTCATATCGTCCCCAAAGGACGGAAAAGGTGTGCACCAAGTCGCACTATTAGACACTCAACGCCGTAGATGTCCGCTACGAGACGCAAGAACTATACGACTACAGACCAGATCTGTACTCATACACGACGGTATTGCTCAATTGCGCCAAGCACGGCGACAATATTGAGGAAGAGTAGACAATTCGCAACACGGTGGCCGGAAAGAGGGAGGTGAGATTTCAAGAGGTAAATCATGCTGTCATATCATTCACGATTTAATACCTTTGGACTCCTTCATTTCAGACCCCCATTGTTATAAGTCGATTCCAAGGCTGGACACCACCCACCTCCACCGATGCTTCCAACGCTTGGACACCTCCAAGTACTGACAGTGGTGGTAACCAGGGATGGAATCAACCCGCATAGACGAACGCTTCTAGCTCATCGCCACCGATGCTTCCAGCGCTTAGACACCTCCTAGCACTGACAACGGTGGTAACCAAGGATGGAATCAACCCGCATCGACGAACGCTTCTAGCTTATGGACGCCGACCGACAGTGGGACAGGTGACCAGAGAGGCTATTCACTGATAGCAGTGGTTCTAAAGGACAACATCATCCCCACCAGCGACTACAGTCTAAACGATCATCGCTTTATAGGTTTAGAGAAGGTTATCAAACGTTTACTGAGCAAATGGCGAAGACTGGTTTCAAGAGAGGATTAACAAAGCAATTTGTGAGCGGAAAGCTGTACCAGAGGGCCTACCTATCGCAGATGACAAGGAAACTCTTTTTTAATTATATGGACTGATGAACCCTGTTGCAGCTCTCAATACTAAAAGCCAGGAAGAAGATACAAACCAAGTGAGCGTTCTCCTGTCGGTATTTCCTTTGAACGACCATTTTGGACGAGACGCAGCACATCCAAGACAAGGCACGGTCCTCTTCAGAACCTCCGCTGTACTACCAAGTGCATAATCTCACTCGACTCAAGCATGTCACAAGAACTTCTTCATTCGCTATATGGACCCATCGCGTTTTCGGAATACAGCGTATATACCAGAAATGGGATTGTTGTTGCACCCGTCGTTTAAGAACCAAGCCAAACATCTCGCTAAGATTGTCAAACTTTGCAACGAGCAGTTGATATTGACCCAGAGCACCCCCATCTTCGCCTAGACGAACATAGCGTGGCTCGAATTGTAGCTTTCGTCAAGGTAGCTGTGATGAATCGACTACGAGGTATGATGCTTGAAATATCAAAAAAAAAGTGCTCTTGGCTCACAGGCATCGACACAATCACAACAGCCGACCAGTTCAGCTAAAACCTTTGATCCTATGCTAGATTTACCAAGTCTCCAGCACCAAACAGTGTTTTCGGACGATCTCATAGAATTTACCGAAGAAGCAGTGGTGACAGTTGCTCAACGCGATGTTCATGAAGCTCGAGTCGACGAAGAACTCGACAGGTGGTTAGCTGATCCGAGTAGATTACAGATCACCAACTCACAACCCGAGAATATCCTTTCATACTGGAAGCGGCAGCATAATGATAGCAACTACCGGGTCATGCCTATCGCAGTGAATTTTCTGGATGAGATTCCGTCTTCCGCTGCCCAGACTGAACGAGATTTCGGAAATACTGGAATGCTGGCAACGAGTTACCGAACTAGCATAGCAAAGCACAACATTGACATGTGCTCATTTCACAACAGGAACCGCAGATTTGTTGACGTAGCAAACTGCAAGAGACTTTCCAACGCCGAAGTGAAGCACGCTATCCCTGCAAATTTCCTCGTGCCCCTCACCTCTCACGAGATTGACGCGGTCGGAGAGCGAGATGGCATGTTGCATATTTGATTTCGATAAAACCGTCAGTCTAATGGGTACTCAATATATGCAATTGCATGTTTCCTTAAGTCTTGCCTTGCAGTGAAATCCGCATAATGTTCCTGTTAGATGTGGTGACCACATTGCTGTATGACAAGTACGCTCTGACTATAATTTGATGGTAGTTTGTGCTTGGGGAACACGCTTTCCACGGGTGCCACGCTGTTTGCTGTAGCTGGTAAAAAAAGTGCACAGCGACTTTACCTTTGAATCGGCTCAAATTCATCTTACTAATGTCATGCAATGCATCTAGTCCGATTAGTCTTAACCTTAGATCACTTACACTATAGCTTCAGCAAAAGTATTCCATTATTCAAAGTGATAAACGAATTCATTGTATGAAATCGGAACAAGATAAGCCCTTGCGATAACTAGTATCAGCTCGCTTAAGTTGCCTCAAGAAAGAACAAAATAAGAATTAGCTCGTAGTGGACAAACTTTCTCTCCTCAAGTAGGTTACAATTTTGCGACAAAATAAAATACCTGAACGTCGTAGTTCTCGTTATCATTGCACTACCCGCTTCTCAACTCGTTTGCTGGCTTGAGCCCGTGCACGAACCAGTTGATCAACGCGTTTGGTACCGTCGTTATCAGTTCACGTTAACCTAGATGTACCGAGTTTTGGATTATGCACGGCTTTTTGGCGACGTGGAAATGACAAAATCTTGTCTTGGCGCCCTTTCATTCTAGTCACGGCATTACGGTTGCTTTTGTATAAAGGCTGGGCTTTTACAAGTAGCTCATTAATACCACGTCTTTCTGAGCAAGTGCCGTCAAAACGGCAGATTCTTCGTGGAGTGTAGCTACCCAAGCTTTCAACTTGATCAACTTCGATAGATTGTACATCGTCGGCAGTATTCTTGAGTGTACTGTTCTCCGTAGATTCGGAGGCTGTTGTCGGGGCTGAAGATACTGTAGTATCTGCGACGATACCCTCCCGATTTGACGAAGTTTGTTGGATGGGGACTTCATTGAATTCTTGGCATGTACTTCGGGATCTACATGAACTTTGAAGATGCACCTCCAGATTTGTAAGCTGCGAAATATGTCCCACCATTTGGATTTTATTCTCCTGCGCAGCATTCTTCAGGTCTCTTAACTCTTGTTCTAGACAGTGTATCTTCGTGGCTGTGGAGTTTTGCGCGGCCTGGAGCTGGTATTGAAACATATTTTCTAATGCTGAAGTGTCGACGTAATAGTGGCCTTGAGCTCATCTTTAGCACTCTGATGAGTGTGTTCCAATCGTGCCATTGTATTTACCAAGCGTGCATCAATATCATTTCTGGTGTGCTGTTCAAATGCTTTCATGGTGTCGTCGAGCTTCTTTTGGAGTCGCCTTTTAATGTTTTAAGCGTATGACTGCGCCAATTCAGCTACCCTCGCTGTAATTTTCTTGTCTTGCTCCTCAATCCGAGTTTGACACGATTGCAGGTTGTCTTGTCGCTCAATTTCGGCTTCCTATTTGGCGGCATTGAGCTTGGCTTTGAGACGTTTCTCAATCCAGGCCGATTGTAGATCTGTAGCTGACTCAAAATTACCTTGGATTTGTTTCAAAGCTGACTGCAGCCTCGTTTCACATTCGGATACATGCGTAGTGCTGTGGTATTGTATGTTGTCGCCATCACCGCCAAAGCGCTCTTAAATGACTCTCCATCTTATTAGCCATGGTTCTAACTGTAGCAACAGCTGACGCTTGCTCACGCTCATGTACATCGCGTTTCAGGCAACCCAAGTGCCTTCCAAGTTCTACAGATTGAAGCTCGCCTTGGTTTTTCATTGAAGCGTCGTAATATGCGTGAATGCCGCCGAGATACTCGCGAAGGTGACAAACCAGACGTATTTCCGTCTCCGGAGCAGTGTCGATGATGTGGTCGTGGGCGTACTGAGCTAGTTCTAGTAATTTTTGATCATTTCGGACTTGGGAGCCTAGCAAAACTCTGTCTAGCTCCTGAGCAACGCCTACACTGCTGACAATGACCTCTTCTTGAACAAAAACCTGCTGGCGTCGTTGTATACTGCTTGCACTGACTACGGTCGGGTCTTCGGTAAATGACTGTTGCTCAGGGGTTATGACGCGTCTCCGAATGGCGCTCTTGCCCGCTGTCTCCATGAACGACCATTGCTGCAGATGGTTGGAACATCTCGAACGGTAGCTCTTCAGATGCGAGTACTGGATAGGAACAGAAGTCTTTGGTTGATCCAGTCTGCAAAAGCCGCAGCAAGAGCCCCAGGATCAAACCAACCCAGAGGTTTGAAGAAACCGGCATGTTGGTTTGGAGCTACAAACTGAAACGGATTCAAACCTTGAAACCGATTTAAACCAGATTTGCTTGAAATTTTATTTTTGGCTGGAAAAGGTCTAGGTTTGGTTTGGTTTGGTTTGTTCAGGGTGTGAGAACACTGTTTCACCACCGATGCTGCCTCAATTTATTATATAACTTTAAATAGTAGGCTTTATCTCAATTTGAGAGTATACTAATGGAATAGTATACCGCATATTTTTTGGTAGAACCCGTTATTAAATGAAAACACGACTGGCAGGTTAGACAACGAGGACCTCTTGGGAATATCATCGCATGGCTCAGAGACAATAGCCATGGCGTTGGCATACATCAGGCCACTTTGCGGCTTCCACAGACGGCGCTGGCTGCGAACAAAGCCAGATGGGCGATGGCGTATGCCTGCCCCGTACCCCGGATCTGGCGGCTCGATCGAGACCACGACGACTGGATCGGGAGCTACGATGCCAACCGTGACGATGGGATCGGGTGAGTCGATCACTACGGTACCGCGACTTCGACCGGATCCGTCGGCTTCGAGATCGACCTCGACAGGCACCAAGACTCATGTCGCTATCTCTGCGGCTGCTACGCCGACTACCGCCAAAGCTAGGCCCACCTCTGCTGCCACGACGTCCAGTGCTACGCTTACCGCTACGACGACGCAGTCCGAGACGGGCATTGACGTGTCTGTGGAAGGCCATGCGACGTACTGCATTGAAGGACTGATCTGCAGTGGCGGGATAATAATCAATACTGACCGTAAAACATCAAGGTTTTCTTGACTCGCCGTAAAAGCTGTTAAGACTGGGACAAGACACAGAAAGATCGCGGATATTGTGCGACAGGATGTTGCACTTTTGTGCATGAATCTTATTCCACCAAGTAGATCGTTGACGACCTACAAGTTTCTCTCACTAACAAATCCCTCACTCACAGAATTCGTCTACCCATGCTATACCCCACTTATTCCAATCTTCGGTGCTTTCGCGCTGGTACCCTGGGCTCGACCAAAGGGAGACGCTGCGTGACGAAAGAAATCGCCGTGCGTGAAGGCGATGTATGTGAATGATGCAAGTTGTTGCGACCGGAGATTGTGGACACCCCATGTAGCGCAAGCAACGACTGCGCGTTGCTCAACGCGAACTTACGATGGGACTTAGCCAAGAACTACAGATGCGATTTACAAGTGTTATTCAACATGCTGATCCTATCCAATTATGGCGTACATGGGAAGATCACCTAGACAACTATCATGGAGTTAACAGCGTGTTTCTCAAGCGATATATGCTGAATCGCCGTTTGCAACGTGACGAACGACTCGACGATTACATTCGGGACATTGCCGACTACCAGCAGAGACTTCGCTGCGCGAACAAGCAGCTTCCTGAGCAGCCGTTTATATCCTGTTGTCGAACACAGTGGGTGTGTACCCGGCGGTGGTAAACGAGCACGAAGTACGCATTGGACGCGATGTATCCAACACATGAGAGCAAGCGATCGAGCGCCTTCGATTCACTGACCACTCACGTTAAGAGACCGGGTTACAGCAAGGACGCGGTGGAGGTGAACGTGCCATCCAGCGAGATGTTGCATTTGTTGGTGGCCGTGCAAACGGACACAACGACGGTGGAGGCCGTCGAAACTCGAGCAGCAGCCAAGCTCGAGACAACAACAACCGCAACAATCGTCGCAGGCGTAGCTGCGGCTCATTGACGCGCGGGCGGAACAAGCGGCAGAAGAGCAAGAGCTCATCCCGTGCGAGGGACGACATCGCCAGACACAAGGCGAAAGCGAAGTGCAACACGTGCGGCGAACAAAGACATTGGAGTGGCGACCCTGAGTGCCGCCAGCGCGGCAACAGCAACAGCCCCGGCAACAACTCGAGCAGCCTGCCGCGCAAGATGGTCGTTGTGGTTACTGTGAAGACAGTCGAGTCGGCTGCATCGACTCAAGCTGAAGGACAAGAACATGTACTTGCGGTGCGTGACAACTTCAATTACAAGGACAAGGACAAGGGCCAGAACATGGTGGAGTGGGTCTTGGACAGCGGCACCCAGACCAACGTCCCAAACTACCTTACTTTGTTTACGGAGCAGCACGAAAAGTCAGTTGCAGAGTTGGTTTTCGGCAACGGGACCATCGATCGTGCGAGGATGGGCACAGTGCTTATGCAGGTGCCGAACGAGCACACGGGCAAGGTCGAGGAGCGCCTCCTTGACGACGTGAGCTACGCCAAGTCAGCTGCCTACAACATGATCTCGCAGACCTACATGCAGTTCAGAGGCAAATTCAAGGTACGCGTCTCGCACGATCAGAAGACTACGTGGCTGGTCAAGGACACATTGAAGCTGCGCTTCAAGTACATCCGCGGGATGTACCACATGTGGACGCCACGTCAGAGCACAAAACGTGATGAGCGTCAAGACCAGTGAAGCTGAGAGCCCCAAGACGTTGCTGCACAACCGCATGTGCCACGTGAACATGGAGACTATCAAGGCTATGGCAGGAAACTATAACTTTTGGCATCAACATGCAATCAAAGAGTTTTGCTCTCTATGAATGTATCCTCTGCGAGTCAAAGACGAAGCACATGAGCTGTCCCTCAATTGCACTAGTGGTTCTGTCACCAAAAAGAGCACATCTACCTCCATACGACTCAGCACTCTCCCAATCACTTGCAATTACAGAATGCTCTTCCGGTGTCATAGAACTGCTTCTGAAAAGAGTCCTACGTCCTCATAAACTATTTTAAGTCTTCAGCATCGTCTTCAAGAGCATTAGCCAATCAACTTTCCAATTCATGTCATATGCTAATTTTTCGGCCAGTCATGAAATCTGTGATGTTTTACGGCTAGTAGTGGTACTAATCCGCAGTGGCGCGGGTGACTTACCGGCCGGCTCGCTGTGCCCTAAGAAGGGTGATATTGCCGTGCAGTACCACGACACACAGTCCAGCTACACGACCTCCAGCACTAGCGTGGCCCCTCAGGACGCCGGGCACTTGAAGATCAAGACGGGTGCATGGGGCTGTGCTTTCGAGAATGTCATACCGACTCCGACCAAGAATGCGATGGACGAGGCGACTCCTGCTCTTTAACACCAGAGCGGAGAGATTGACCCTATGTAAGGATGTCGATTTAGCCCAACCCAGCGGCTTTGGGCTAAATAATTTAAGATGTTCGGTGCGCGCTAGGTGAGCTGATAATTGACTATCTGCAAGGACGATAGTGACCTAATTTGCAGCGAAAGAGTTCGCTGTCAAGTTGTGGCAATTTTAGGTGGTAAATAGTGTGCAGATGCTGCGGCTGCGAAGCAGGTGCACGTGATGCGTTAAAGTAGGGCATACAGTAAATGTTAGGTCAAACACGGTACTAAATGGAGTCGTCTGTGCTGAAAGTGGCGGGTTATCAAGTTGAACACTTTAGCTCTCACACACCACATCTTAATGTGCGTATACTTTGCGAGCTACACTGTCACTCTGCATGAGAAAAAGGGAGCTGTTAGCTGCTGTGAGTAACGAATGTTGGTTAAATTCATCGCCTTTATTCTGACTTTGTTACATGCTACAAATTTTGTAGTAATGAATATAAAAACCAAATTTTAAATTTCGGAGCTTCTCCGTGCAGTATGTTTTTTTTCGCTTTTTTGTGGAATAATTCCGTTGTGATGCCATCTTTATTCTCATATTTATTTAAGCTTGCTATCTGGCATTTAATGACATGGTGAAGTCCGGTGTCACTTTCGTAATGGCAAGTCGATAAGGCCACCTATGTGTTAATTTCCTAAAATGTCGGCAAAAAAAGGGTCGGAGGCTGCAAAAGGTAAACTTCTCAGCTACATTCTAATATATGCGCTTACAGAGTTTTTCCTTCACAAAACCAAAAAGATATTTTAAGTTTTTTGAGCCGGGTCATTTCATGTATGTGACCCGTAGCTGCCAAATGTTTCGTAGGCGAGTAGTACGGCGGCAGCAAAGCAGACGCAGGAGATGCGTGGGGTTAACAGAAGCAAAATAACGCCAAAAAAGTCATACTTTCGGAGCTTAAAAACCACATTTTTCGCAGTTGACTATCCTATCTATAAATGGAATAGTATTTTTAATTAAACGTTTACAATAACTTCTTCTTTTCATCTTAAATTACATGTTTAAACATCAGGCCTCATGTACCCCTCGCTTAATGAAATGCATTTTTTAATTTGAACTTTCACCGTTTCCCAACGACATCCCGGGCCAACAGCGTTCGTGGTCGGCTCATAACGTCATGGCCGATTTGCTACTCCGTGGCAATGCATCTCCTGCGCCTGCTTTGCAGCCGCAGTTTCTGCCCACGGAAATGCTTTATAAACTTAAGCTCTTTGGTACAATTTGCAAAACCATTATCAGTGGAGTGGGTCTTGCGTTTTCATTATTCGTTTTAGCAAATCAGCCGGCAATCAATCATACATGTAGCCGCTGAGGTGCTAGCCAGTAGCTTCCTCTAGCAGCTCGTTAGCACTGCTTGTCTTACAGTATAAATTCGGCGGCATAATTCCTCCTGAGTTCGATTGATTTATGTAACATACACGTATATATACATGTATTCCTCACTAATCTTTGACATGTATATTATGTGCTCTAGCTATCGCATGAAACATTTGATGTATAAGGAAGTTTAAAGTACATTTCTTGCCTGACCATTTTCTTGCCTGATCGAAATGCGCCATGTTAAAGTAAGCAAAAAACATTCATTATATAAATTAATCAATTTCGCTTTGTGGCAACCCTCCCAGCGATCGGTCAGGCGGTTGGTTGTCTACGAGGACTTAAACATCACTTCCAACAAAGACGAAGATAGCGAGGTGTTGGTGGACTCGATCTTCGCAGGTATCACTGCTGATATCGACGGGAGAAACTAAGGAGCGCCCAACTAAGGAGCGCCCAAACATAAATGGAGCACCATATACAGATTGCAAGATGTGCTTCAAGATCTTATTACTTCTTCAGAGGATATTTTTAAAAGAAGAACTTCACTTAATCTACAAATGCATAAAGCCTCTTTCCATCGGCTTGTCGTATTCTGTTGAGCACTGCGGCGCCGGTGACCAGAGTGAACACGGACATCCAACGAAGCTGGGTGGTTGTGGATGCGGCTACCGTCTCGAGTGTAAACGATTCTCCACGCCCCTTCAGTATTCTCTTTATCGACAGCGACGATCTTGATTCGCATGGGGCACCCCATTCGTTTTGACCCACGCATAGTTCGAACGCGATCTGCCTCTTCTAGATGGCGAGTGTTTTTTTATTTACCGCTTCGGTCGCATGCGAATAGTCGACTTCGAATTTTGCCATTTTGATTTTTCTCTACCTTTTGTCTCGGTACATCATAGCGCCTCGCCAACGTCCACTGATGAATTGCAGCTTCGGCTGCAGCTTCGGAGAAGTGGACAGCTTCAGGGGGCGGGTCGATATTAGTCTTGCGGCATTTGTGTCTAACGTGTGATGTGGTTGGTGTTGAATTTATTATTCTGAACAAGCCGATGGAAGGAGGCTTTATGCATTTGTAGATTAAGTGAAGTTCTTCTTTTAAATATATCCTCTGAAGAAGTAATAAGATCTTGAAGCACATCTTGCAATCTGCATATGGTGCTCCATTTATGTTTGGGCGCTCCTTAGTTGGGCGCTCCTTAGTTTCTCCCGATATCGACCTGATAAGCGCGCAACCGACTCGCATATAAGTAGGCGTCGGTTAATTTAGCGTAAGTAGCAGAGACACTTAAAGAGGTGGCTGTATTTGTGTCCAGTTGTGTACTGTACCGGTTGTAAAACTGCGTGCGGATGCTATCACTCCCTTAATTTGATCATTCTAAGATTGATGATCTGATCCGTTCGTTCTTTACAAGAGCCACATAAATATGATTACGATAATCCTTCACACTGTGACTCAACTTGAGTCGCTCAAAGTCTGAGGACCCCTGATCCGTCCCCGTTATTTCAAGGCAATGTAAATATTAATACTTTGAAGTACTGGTACGTGCTAATAGTATTTTTTTATACTTCGAAGTACGATACATGCACTTCGTCACCTTGTTTGAATCGCGATCATTGTGACAAAGCCAAAAATAACCTTAATTTTTTCTATCTACAGGTATTCCTTAGTGTTGTACCATGCATATATTTGAGAACCGGTATAATGACATAATTCAGTATTATAGAGTAGAAGTACAAACGTGTATACATGCTGCACTTAAGCTGGTGCTTAACATGACTAAAAAAGGGACTAATACAGCAAAAACATGGGGACGCTTTACAGTATAGACATTCCTCTCCCAAAAAGTGATTCCTCTAGGAGGTTGGAGTGCTCCCGCACAGTCACAATTCCAGATTGTTCTTAGTAAACAAATATTACTATAGAAAGGGTGAATACGTTTAGCAAACACATGCTTCTCCCAGTACCTAATTGAATGGGTTCGTTTGCGACTATCTCCTCTGGCGTGTTTAACAGCTCCTCTCTGGATATTAAGTATTTTGTGTGCAAGTGCGACACCTTCACGGCAAGCACATAGGTGATAATGTCCAATTATGGAACTCCATAGAACCCGTGTGCTTCCAGCAGATTACAAAGACGACTGCGGGTATGTATAAAATCTGAGAGCTTACGCTTTATATAAGGGCTTGGCGTACGCTTACGCCGTATCGATACTGCTTCGCAGTCGTGGCATAGTCCAATTGTACAAAAAAAACGATGCTTCGTACAGCTTTGGATTGTGATTCTGATAAAATGGCTCCCCGACGGTATCACTACAAAGAGGATTTTCTGTTCAGCAAAATCAACATCGATCTCCTGTAACACGCACCGCAGTTTTACACCATAGGCCACAAAACGAAAAGCACAGCGCACGTATTAAGCGTAAGGTGTATTTTACTATAAACAAAACGAGTCTTTCCGCTATACCCGGTGGCAGGAATAAAATATCGGATCCCGGAGTCTACAAACTTGTACGTACACTGTAATACTCATTGTACGATTGTGAGCGATGGTGATACCTAGTACAGTACTGACGTTGATCTGCAGTATCACTGATACTTGTACTCAATGAGTAGTACTCACTGAGTACTACTCACTCGGTGCAATTGCATTCCAAGCGCTTTTGACTCGTGAGGTTACCTTCACTTGACAATTTCCCCCCCAAGCCCACACCAAGTCGAACAATAGCCCGCTAGCCAACGATACGAGTTAATCATGCCCTGCTTCTGACCCTCGTCCTTTTCGCTTGCAGCGACGTTGTCATGAGTGACACTATCAAACAACAAGCACACGTATCCCCGGTGGCTTCGCTCGATGACATTAAGGTTATTATCAACAATCGAAGAAAGCTTCAAACAAGCGAGATGGCCGTCTCGGACGACGAAGAGAGAGGAGCGATCGACACCCTGCGCGCCAAGCTGATTGGGCCAGCCAACAAAGTGTTGACGTGGCTTAAGAGAAAGGAAGTCGCAGCTGCAGAGAAAGCGAAGACCAAGAAGCTTGTGGAATTTGTAAGAACTCAAGCCCGCTCCGAAAACCTGGACGATGCTGTGAGAAATTTGCAGAAGGAAGGCATCACTCATGGCCAGGTCAAGGAATGGCTAAGACTCGACAAGGAAAAGAATCAGTGGAAGTCTATGGACCGCAATAGCCCGCTCTATCTCCTGAGTACCAACTTTTTGACAAGCTCAGGGATGCAGCTGTAAAGCTCAACCGCGCAAACAACCAGTGAACGATATCACAGTTATCCATAGTTGGAGGAACTTTTCGCTCGCAGACCCTTCGCGACACGGGCGCCAAAACTACCAGCCCCTTTGAAAACAGCTACAACGTATCGTGGTACATGTAGAAGCTACAGCAAAAACCTGCAACAGCATCGTATTGGCGCTCGACTGTCGATTTTCATACCCAGAAGTTTACTTGCCTATCACAAAATACAAAAAAATAAATAAAACACTTCTAGACCGGCGGCAAGTTGCTTGCCTCGCGACGATTGTTTCTTCTTAGGAGCTGCATCTGTCGATTAAACTTCCTGGCATGACCATGTTGATCAATAACCGGTGTTTGAATGGGACTTGCACTGTTACCTCTTGCAGTACTAACTCCAGAAACACTCGGCCTCGTACTTCCAGCACTTGCACTTTTCGCGCGTGGCAGTGTGGAAGCAATCGAGCTGGAAACGATCTCATCGGATCCGTTGATTCGTCTGATGACGTGCTTCTCCGTGTTGACTGGAAGTAGATATCCCTGACTATCAGGTTCCTCCTCTCCATTGTCAGCTTCACTGTGAGGGTTCGAGCATGTGCTTCTGCTGCTGCTGCTGCCATTAATCGCGGCGGGTATAGACGCTCCAGTTGCCGACGTACACGTGAGGTCTTGAAAGCAGAGATTTGGGAGCCCTAGCGTCCGCATTTGCTTCTTCTCAAGTTGCGGGACCATTGACTGAGATGAGAGGATAGTTTTGAGTACGTACACCATCCACTTTTGTTCTTGCAGCGTATACCGCACACATTTTGCAGCCCCTCCAGACAGGAGGGTCGTCTCTTCACCGTGAACCTGCTCTAGAGTGCTGATACGACGAGAAAAGCGTCGAATTGCGGGTGTTATTGCTTCACCAACAGGCTCAAAAATTGAAATCTTCTCGCACTCGTAGCGTACTTGTTGTAGATCTTCATCGGTTTGTCGGAGTGTGGATAATAGACTGGGGACTAATTGACTACGTGCGTCGACGGTGGCCTCTTCTTCCACCACTAAGCGATGCAACGTAGCAGCGCAGATTCTTCCCAGCAGAGCGTAACTCGAGGCTATAGGTCGCAGCTTTGATCTAGAGCGTATCGTGCTCTGTTCTTTAGTCTTGACACGAGCCAACACTTCCAGCAGCGTTGAGACCACACCCAAACGCACCATCGCCACACGGAGCACTTTGATGGTACTCAAATTCGCGATAGCAGCGCTCGCTTCCATCAGAATCCGCTCACTGGCTTGGCCAGACTTGATCTCATCTTGGAAATACTTAATCCCGTGCAACATGTGTCGTTCTAGCATCAGACTCACGGGCGCATCGCGGTCGTATCCATTGGCATCTCCTGCCTGTACCTCTTTAACTTGATTTGAAGCCCCGTCACTTTGGTCCTCGCGCTTGTCATAAAACAGCATCTGGTGCTCAGTGACGCTGAGCGTGAGATTTCGGATAGTGACTGCGCCACACTCCCGAAGACTCAACTTTCTCGATACATTATTACCTCCACAAATACTGACAACAACATGGACAGCTTGGGTTTCACTGAGTTGCAGTTGAATAGGCTGGTGGGCAGATAGCAGCATCAGAACGTGGACACATTCGCGTGCTATCACTGTACTCGTAGCATGACGGCGATGGAGCAGCGAGCATAGGCTCACAGTGCGTTGTCGAAGTAGAGCCTCGGCACATCGTGGCTTCGTAGCGAGCGTATGCATTAAACTAGCGGTTAATTCACAGGCCTCAACATCAGAACCCATCGCTCGATACTCTAGAAGCGGAAGTAACCGTAAGATCGCTCTCTCTTCCATCACTAGCAACGCTAGAGCGTCATCGTGTGAAATACTATGCAAACATCTCAGAGCAGCCATATAAGTGCTCGCCCCTGTGTGCCCATGTTCGACCAATTCCGAGCTTGTCAGTTCCCACGAAATGGCTACCGATGGCGCAGTCTCCCCTTCGTTAGCTGTAGCGTCAAGCAGCACTATCACCGCTCGTATGACCTGCATTTCTCCAAAAAGGTGCAGAGAATCGATCACTAACGAGCAATTCGCAAGCGCCTCGACTGCGAATTGACGAGCTGCTGGGTGCTCGCATTCCATGCAGAAAATGAGCAGCTGCAGTATCTTGCGCTCACAAAGCATCTCGACCCACGGCTGACAGCAGCTCAAGTTCCTCAGAGCCATGGCAGCTGACACGCGCGACTCGATGTCTGCATCTGCGTAGCTGCAAATGATCTCAGTCACTTGTGCTCGAATGAGCTCCTTGTGGTTTCCTTCGTAGCTCGTCAAGTTGCAAATGATGGTAAGTGCCAGCCGTCTACTCTCCACGTTCAGATGCCCAGCTACACACTGTCTCTGCGGTTGTTTGTGCGGTTTCAAGTCGTCTTTGAACAAGAAAGACGTCCCAGAAGCCTTGTTCTTACCTCCGGAAAAGGACGTCTGTTGCTGGTGTTCCACTGCAGCTGACAGATACGCCATGATCCCGTTCGAGAGGAGCTTGGAATGATACTGGTGGTCACACGATAAGTTGAAAAGTGCGCGTAATCCAATGCTAAATACTTCATCAGTTGATGATGCCACCGCCGTTCCCAGTACAGTGGAACCACGGCGGTCCTCTGCTACAGTCGAGCCTGCCAATATCACCTGAGATAGCTTCATAAGGGCGTACAGAACTCCATCGTCGACGACTTTAGCTCTCGAATCCCCATGCGACAGTAAGTTCGACAGCGTCTTGGCGTGGATCTGCTTGGTCTGGATGGAGTTCGCCCGTAGTAAAGCTACCACGATAAAGTCCTTGAGTTCGGCAGAGGACCAGACACACGCCACTGTCGATACATTGCAAGCGGCAATAGCTGCATACTGCTGACACTCGACGTGACTGGATCGTCCCAGGCGATTGAATGCTCTTGCCAAGTGTTCACACTCCACAAGTTGCTGACATCCTTCAGCCGTAAATGAAGTGATGGCAAAGGCAGCTGAACAGGCCAGTAGAGCTTGGCATTCCTCGATGGAGTTGCAGCAGTTAATCAGCCCTCGAAGGATGCGCTGGTTGGCGGAGTTAGACGCACACAAGTGATACAGCGTAGCAGCACAGAAAGCCTGACTGACACTTCCTGTTGTAATGGAGTCTCCAGACCCGGACGGTAGTGCGGAAACTGCAATGAGCATCGCTTCGACCTCGTCCGACTGGATAAAGTGCTTGTGAGTGACGCGGTGTTGCGTTGCAGCTCGCGTCAACGCAAATAAAGCCGCAGAGGCGTAACACACAATCGGTAGCTGTCGTTGTAGCTGTAGACGCTGTGGATGTGATGTAGAAGCGCTCGAGAGTATCGACGTTGTCAGGTCCATATATGTTCGCAAGCAAGGAAGTACGAGCGCCACCACGAGTTCGATATTCGTACTGTCCATGAGTTCATTGGCGACGTGGAAAATTGAAGCCAGGAATCGTTCTCGATCGTCGTCAAATGCTAAATTCAACGCCTGGTACTGCTCCTTCTCCGTATTCAGCAAACTACTTGGCATTTGTAAAGCAGATATCTTGGCACCACCGTTGGCCACGGAAGGCTCGAAAAAATTGAAGCCATTGATTAACGCACGAATCACTTGGTCTCCGTACACAACTTGCTGTAGATATTTGTCGAATAGGAGATTTGAAATTACCAATGCGTAAATATACCGGAGTCTTCTCGAGTGCCCCGTGTCTTCTGCTGCTGCTGCTAAGAGTTTCCCATCTAACGTTCGAAGTAACTCATTACCACACGCCGCCTCTTGTGCGAGGCTTAGTAGCGTAACAAGCGCGTCTTCCTTCACATCTTCCGACATTTCTGCGGTCCACGGAAATGTCGTTGCGTAAGACGAGGTTAAGTACCAAACTGGATCAGCATCCGACAGATTCTGCAACATGATCCCACCGAGCGACGGAGTCGACGCTTCTCTCGTCACAACCTCCTCGTTCGACATGTTGCTTCGGGATACGGAAACGAGGTCGTCATATATTCCTTCAGCAACCACAACGGGGAGGACAATTAGGGCGTTGAGCATTGTAAGCACGTACGGGATCGGGATAATAACGGATCGACAGGTCGCTTCGAAGCTTAAGTTGCACAATGAGCGCACGGCATTACGCAGCAATACTCGAGCGTCTTGCGGCGCCACATATCGCTGATGGTCCATTAACGCCAGCTTCGTAGCCAGGTATATCAACTCGGGAGCGAAGTTTTGTCGTCGTAGCTCAGCGTTACTCGAGAAATTGACCAATGCTCTCGAACACGACACCGTCGTGCAGCGGAATCTGTCCACGTTTGTGACACTAGTGTTCAGGTTCCCCACGTCGCGCAAAGCGCCAGACAGCATCAAACTCAGCGACTTAATTCCATGAGATCCAACAGCATTGTGATACTCCACAAACGCTGAAAAATTAGCTAGTGTCTCGGCTGCCAAGCCCAGCAACTTCATACAAACGCCTAGATCAGAAGTCCACCCAGGTGCTTGAACGCCGGTATTGTACATAAATCTGGAGCTAGCCCCACCAGTGTTGCCATCCACGAGCTTGCAGAGTTGACTGACTACAGTGTACAGAATCTCAGCTCCTCCTGCACGTAGCGCACTCAAGCAACTGGCTCGGTACAGTGAGAGGTTGAACAGAGTTTCAATCGCAAACTGAGAGGTGGAAGGCGAAGCGGACAGCTGACTCACGACATTCAAGAGTCCAAGCGGACTTTGAACTGCATGCGGGTCCCCCAGGAATACCCGGTCTGGAAAGATATGGCCATGGAAAATGAGGTTCACAACACAAGTCACTGCTAGTTGTTGCAGAGGGATGTGCGGGGTAATAAGCATTGCCATGATCTCGGTGATCGCCTGATGACGAACTAATAGCGCGGCTCGGGCTCGGTTCTGTGACAATCGACAAAGTGCTGTGATGCAAGCAACTTTTACGTCGACCAGCGGTACCCAGCTTAGCTCCAGTAGTGTAGCTACGCCGTCTTTGGCCGTGAAATCTTCCAGAACTAATAAATCGGTGGTAATGTTGACGAGAACAGAGGCTGCATATCGCAGTAACTTCGGGTCATCTGCGTCACTAAAATCAGCAATTTGTGCGATCGCTCCACCTTCAATGATAGCAATTTCGCAGCCGGATTGACACGAGAGTTTGTAGAGGGAATATGCACATGTGAGTCTTGCGTCTAAATTGTGGATTGGACTGGAGATCACCGCCACGTCACGCGGTTTGACTTCGTACGGTCTGATGGTGGAGCTGGCATCGCCTCGGATGGAGTTGATTTGCTGGAAAGAGGCTTTGGAAATGGTACTGGCACTCTTGAAACCTGGACGCAAAGAAGGCTTCCTGGTTTGTGGCACTGACGAAGCGCCAATATCGATACGATTTAGTGACTCGAGTTCTTGGTCGAGATTTGAGAGATTGTTGCTAACCGTTTTAGCAAGATTTTCACTGGGTACATCATCCTTGAGTTTGGTTTGGATCCCTTCCATGAGTAAATCTACACCAGATTCCTCTAATCCAGACTCACTCGCTTGAAGCAGATATTTCCTTTCTGCAGGTCTCTGAATTCCTAGTGACTGTCTCGCACGAACAGCAAGGGCCAGAGCTCTAAGGCGTATTGCTGTGTTTGAAGGAGATTTCTCCTCTTCTATCACTGCTGTCGTGGACGCGCTCGACACTCGTCGATTGCCATTGGCTCGAGGTTTCTTTCGACCAGAGATCCCACTTGCGACAGCCGAACGCGCTGATTTTGCTGAGAGAGACTTTGAGTTTTGCTCTTCACCGTTGAGTACACTCGGTAGCTGCTCCCTTCTGTCCACGACACCTGCAGACAGCCGACGCATGAATACGCTTGCTCAAGTCGTTGGGCATCCACCACTTCTATATGAAGAATCTCAGACTTTTAGTATTAATAGCCGCAGTAAAGTGGATACGATTTTTTTAATTTTAGGGTCTGGGGTATCGGTATTTTTGCAAGGACATTTTTTGGACATAATGTTCTCTCGACCCAAACTTCTTATGCCCCAAACTCCCCTTCAGCACGTCATACGCCTGTTATATAAGATCTACATTGAATTGTCGTACCCCATAAAGTAGGCTATCTTCTCTAAATGTGCATAACCTGTCATTTCAGCTTGTATCAGTAACAGAAACATACTTTAATTAAGATGAATGGTAATGTATAACTAAATGTCCTATGTATCAGCGATGTTACCCAGGTGAATGTTGTTTGTTGCGACCAAGGGTAACATCACTGTAAGTTACGACTAACCGAAGTAATTTAATCCGCCTGAATGTTGTTCGAACAGACTTCAGCTGTGGGCAGCAGATGCGTACGATACCATACAGCCAATATCTCTCTTGTGATCGCGTATTTACAGGACTCCAGTAGCTTACAGTAATGTGTCAATGAGGAACACATGGGAACTACAGTATAAATCCTCGTAGGCATTACATAGAACAAATTGACAAGTACGTACACTTTAAGTATACTGTGATCTTTCCTCACCGGATCGAATGCCGTCTGAACAACAGAAAGCAAAAATCAAACTGAATTCACAAACCTTTAGCTACTGCTGGGCCTCACACAACGCCTGGGGCCCGTTCCCGCTACGAGGGACTTCTCTACTTCAAGTGACGACAGCGTCGCCGCCTATACACGGCAGGCGTCCGACCAGGACTCCGGAAGTGTCCAGAACAACCAGCACCTAGAGTATACAGTGTACATGCACTGGCACTGTATACAGCCAGATCACTTCCCCCCTCGCGTCGTGTGTGGGTGCATCAGTGCGTCTGGTGATCATGGTCTGCCGGGACGCCTTCCACGTGGAAGGCGTCGGGGAACGACTGGTGCCGGTGGCGCGACCAGGCTAAGCGCCGTCGCCATGCTAGCACGAGCCCGATCTTGAGGCACAGCATCAACAAACTTTTGGAACAGCACAGGCACATCGTGCTTGATGGTCTCGGCAGGTTCCCATGAGGCCTCGATTTCATCGAGACCGATCCATTTGACTTGGACCTCCCATCTGTGGGTCGCCGGGCTGAGGCGGCAGGAAAGTAACGCGTCCACCAAGTGCCCACCTTCGCCATGGATCGCTTGTTCAATCATGTCTTCGACTGCGCCACGTTAAGATTCTCGATACAGCTGTAGGCGCGAGGCGTGACGTAACGTAACAGTAAACGGTGCAACCAAATCCTGCACCTCAAAGGTGTAGTCGTTGATGGCGTGGACGATTCGTTTCGGTCCACGCCAGATCCGCGAAAGTTTGTTGCCGCTGGTTCCAGTCGTCGTTGCTGCCAACACGTAGTCACCGACGCTGAAACGTTGGAGTTTCACTCTTTTCTTCTTAGCATGACGCTGCCGCGCCGCACGCCGCCGCTTCTCGCAGGCACTCGTCAGCTCGTGGTGCATTCCGTCGAGTGAATCTCGGACACCTTCGATGTACTTCTTGAGCTCAGCGTCGACCCATTCTAAGCTCGCTTCAATAGCTTCACGAGGGTGGAGGATACCGCGGAGCTGGGAACCCCCAGGTAGCGCTGTGAACGCCGTGAGCGGGCAGACACCGCCTAGACGGTCCGCCGGCATCCCATTTAAGGCCGCCTGCACCACCGGAAGCAGACTTGGCCAATCGATTACTAGGAGCTTCCTTTCACTTGCTAACGCCTTCACGCAGCGGAGGACCTCTCGGCTTACCACCTCCACGGTGCCATTGGCCCAGGGGGTGTACGCCGTCGTGAAGTGATGCTGAGCGCCCAGAGCACGCTGGAGCCGCTCCACCACTTGGTTCTTGAAATGGGGTCCCTGATCGGAAACCCACTGCGAGACAACGCCGAACCGCTTGAACCAATCCATTAAGCTTTCGTAGACTTGGTCACTCGTGGCTGCGACGCATGCCACGAGTTCCACGAGCCCGGACATGCCGTCCTTCAGTACTAATACATACTTGACTCCGCCGACCGCCTCGACCATGGATAGAAAATCGAAATGAAGCAACTCGTTCGGCTTTGTTGCACGTAGGGTCTCACCATACGGACGAGGGATCTTCCCAGTGACTGTGGTCATGCAATGCAAACAGCCATTAACAAAGGACGCCACATCTTGAGCTCTCGTCGTCCAAGCGAAGAGATCCGACAACGACTTAGCTGTGGTGGTCGCGCCACGATGACCACTTGCGCCTGCGTGTGCCACTACACACAGACGCTGTTGCAACTCAACAGCATCATCAGAGATCCACAGACGACCGTCTGGGTCGACGACAACTTGGCGTTCCTCGTTGAACGTCAGATTCGCTGGCAACCCGCCCGCCGCGCACGCTGCATCTTGAACGCGTTTAATTTCGGCCTCGATCGGCCACACGAACTCAGGTGCTTCCAACGGCGAGACGCGGTCAACGACCGCTAGTCGCGACACTCGCATTGCGCCTCGGGCGTCCCTGGATGAAGGTCCCGCGCCCCATCGACTGAGAAGGTCGCCCCAGGCATTCACCTCGCCCGGGACATGCTCGATTACGTACTTGAATGACATTAGGGACAGAGCCCATCGCTGGAGTTTGTCCGCTTGATACCGCGCCATTGCTCCATCCGTACCCAAAGGGTTGAAGATATGCACCAAATTACGATGGTCGGTATAGAGATGAAATCCTCCTGGTCTCATCAGCAAATACTCTAGGCGCCGGGTTGCCTCAACAATCGCGAACGCTTCCTTCTCAATTGTCGGCCAGCGACTAGCTGCGCCTACGAATCGGCCGCCTCAGGAACGCGAGCGGACGGTGATTCTGTTCTGCAAGCGGTAGCTGGAGCTCCTCCGGCTCCAGCTGGGTAGCCACCGCCCCCCCAGTAATCGTGACTCGCGTCCGTGTAGAGACACACCTCGGCCTTCGCGCGCGGGTGAGCCAACGGCACCATCTTGAGCAGCGCCTGCCGGACCGTTGTGAGGGCAGCTACATCTTCGTCACACCACCCGACGTCGGCCAACAGGAGCTTCGACAACTTCGCCTTCTTGCGGGATCCAGCCACAGCCATAGCGCGCTCCAGGACCGCTGACAGCCGCGCCGTCAGGCGGTTATATTCGGGAATGCCCTGACGCATCCAATTCACCGCACATAAGAACTGCTGCAGGTCGCCAGCCGTCGTTGGTGCTTGCATGTCGACCAGTCCCTGTACCCGTTCTGGGCAGTGGCGCACACCATCTGCCGAAAACAGCTTGCCGCACCACTTGGCTTACTTCGTGAAGAACCGGCACTTCTTCGCATGCAGCTTCAATCCGAAGTGTTCACACCGCCCTAATACCTTATCCAACAGCACGAGCAAGTCGTCCTCGGTCTTGGCGTAGCCTAAGATGTGATCGAGCCAGGCGAGTATTCCCTTACCGAGGAGATAGCCGAATATCTCTTCGACGACCCACTGGCAATACGCCACTGCATCTGTTGCCCCCATGGGCACGCGTCTGGGTGTATACACGCCGCGGTGCGTTACAAATGAGTACAGTTCCTGTGAGGCCTCGTGCAGCGGGAGCTGCCAGTATCCACGAAACCAGTCGAGCAAGAAGAAGAACCCGTATCCTTCCAGCTCACCCACAACCACCTCCAGGACCGGCATTGGCCAGGGCATCGGCTCCGTTTGGTCGTTCGCCGCCCGAGTATCAACGGTCATTCTTGGATCAGCATTTGGGTCGATGTCCTGCTCCTTTTTACGCACGATTCTCGGCGCCGAGCACCACACGGATCGATGGTTCATGTAGATAACGCCAGCTTCCTCCAGCGTGGACGTGTGACGGTCGAGGAACAGCCGATCATTCGGCGAATATCGACGAGGTTGGCACTTAACCGGCTTAGCATTGGGCTTCAAGCGCACTTGCAATGGCGCGACCTTCACGGGAGGATCGTAGCCGAACGCCAGTCGAAAGTTGTCTGCGCGCACGGCCAAGATTGCCCTAAGCTTTATCTGTCCCGGTGCTGATAAGCCAGACGTGGCCGCAAGTCGCTGCGACTCTTCGAGTTGGTCAATGACGGCCTGTAACGCCGACAGCTTCATATCCGGAACGCCGTTCGCGACTCGTACCGGTCGACATCATCGTCAGCCTGCGTCTCAACCACGGGATCCCGCGCGGCCAACTGCACTCGGCTCATACGCTGCAGCGCCGATGGCTCCACGTCAGCTCTCGTCTCCATTTTTGAGACAACCCCCTCGAGTTCCCACTCAGGCTGCACATTCCTCGCGTTAGCCAATAGAGTATCCGTCGAGTAGCCGAGCGTCTGCATAACCGGCCGACTGACCGTCAACTCGAGCTCTTGGTTCCCTTCTTCAATCCAACATAGTAAATTCCTAAGCATGAGCGGCCCGGCCGTGGTGCTGAGCAACACCTCAGCAAACTTGACAGCTCGTGACGCGGTAACACGACGGCCACCGACGGGCAATAGGTCGCGGGCTTGGATGGATTCAATCTGAGGCGAGGCTCCTCGAAGACCAAGCGCGTTGATTACTCCACTGGTTACCAGCGACACGTCCGCCCCGCTGTCGAGAAGAACTGCTGCGATTCTCAGGCCATCGACCTGAGCCTCGACAGTGCCCTGTGTCTTCACTCTCACTACGCTTTGTCCGGACAGGCGTTTCCTTGATGCGATGCATCTTGGCGCCTTCAGTCGAAGAGAACAGCTTTCGCAACAGCTCAGAGGCCTCCTCAGGTGACGCCTTCGGGCAGCCCCGAACTTGATGAGCGTCGCTTCCGCATTTGAGACACGCACCGGCTCCTCGTCGTTGCGGCCTGTCACCTCCGACAGACGTTGATCCTCTTCCTGTTGGGGGTGTCTGGCCACCGACGCTACCAGCGACACCATTAGCAGCGGCAGCACCACTGCCTTGGCTGCCGTGACGGCCATTTCCACCACGATCACTGGCGTTGTGGCCCCGGCCACAGCCTCGACCACTGGACCGTCCACCATTTGGTCCTCCGGATGTGCCGCCACTGTGACCACCAGAACCTTGCATTGCGTGTTCCCACGTCATGAACTCCTTCATGAGCTGGGTCACCCACTGGCAGAAGGGCACGACCTCCGAGCGCAACGTCTTGTGCTCGTGGAGACTGAGCTTTGTCGTGATCACCGCCTTGAATCCTTGGGGCTGCAGTGCGGCCACCATGTACTTGACGATCCGGCGCTGCTCGTGGCGAACGCCACGTCGGTTAAAATTGAAAGCCGCTCAAGGATCGTGGTCATGTCGGCCCTGGAGGCGCATCATGCGGCTCTCCGGCTCGGGCACCGACGTGTCCAACTTCAGCTTAGTCATGGCCGCCGTCCACCGTGGCATAGTCGACGATCGAGCCCACATCCGCTTGTTTGAAGTATTGGATCCACTCGTCTTCCGTGATCTGTTCGGGGGCCTTCCCGAAGGTCCAACGAGCGATAAGCCGCTTCGTGCCGCTCTCAATACACGCACGCACTGGCATTGCAAACGCGCCAGTCCATTGGGTCTGCAGGGCATTAACTGCTGCGAGATACGTTTCGTATGCCTTCATGAAGCCCCTCCGGTCTTGCATGGTTACACCCTTGTATCTGGGAGGCTGGGGAAGCGCTGGCGCTGCCGCAACGCGCCCTTGGCTTGACCGCGGGCTTACCGTCGGCATGCTTTCATCATCCGCCTCGTCCGGACCCGTCGCTTCCGTGAACGGGTTCTGGATTTGTAATTGGAGACTCGGGGACCGCGCCGACCCGACGCTCTGCAACTGCATTCTTCTGGTCTTCTCTTCGAGTTCGTCCATTACGTCTTCTTTCTTACTTGCCATCTCGCGTCACACAACACGGAGCTTGAGCTCGAACTGAGCAAGAAAGGTAGCTAAAGTTAACTTTGATCTTTCCTCACCGGATCGAATGCCGTCTGAACAACAGAAAGCAAAAATCAAACTGAATTCACAAACCTTTAGCTACTGCTGGGCCTCACACAACGCCTGGGGCCCGTTCCCGCTACGAGGGACTTCTCTACTTCAAGTGACGACAGCGTCGCCGCCTATACACGGCAGGCGTCCGACCAGGACTCCGGAAGTGTCCAGAACAACCAGCACCTGGAGTATACAGTGTACATGCACTGGCACTGTATACAGCCGGAACATACTGTAAAGTGCGGCAATAAGGAGCGCATGGGAACTAATCTTCCTGTAAAGTTTATACAGATCAGATTGAAAAGTACCTTTTTCTTGCACTGAGTATGAGGCCTCGTGCAGCGGGAGCTGCCAGTATCCACGAAACCAGTCGAGCAAGAAGAAGAACCCGTATCCTTCCAGCCCACCCACAACCACCTCCAGGACCGGCATTGGCCAGGGCATCGGCTCCGTTTGGTCGTTCGCCGCCCGAGTATCAACGGTCATTCTTGGATCAGCATTTGGGTCGATGTCCTGCTCCTTTTTACGCACGATTCTCGGCGCCGAGCACCACACGGATCGATGGTTCATGTAGATAACGCCAGCTTCCTCCAGCGTGGACGTGTGACGGTCGAGGAACAGCCGATCATTCGGCGAATATCGACGAGGTTGGCACTTAACCGGCTTAGCATTGGGCTTCAAGCGCACTTGCAATGGCGCGACCTTCACGGGAGGATCGTAGCCGAACGCCAGTCGAAAGTTGTCTGCGCGCACGGCCAAGATTGCCCTAAGCTTTATCTGTCCCGGTGCTGATAAGCCAGCCGTGGCCGCAAGTCGCTGCGACTCTTCGAGTTGGTCAATGACGGCCTGTAACGCCGACAGCTTCATATCCGGCAACGCCGTTCGCGACTCGTACCGGTCGACATCATCGTCAGCCTGCGTCTCAACCACGGGATCCCGCGCGGCCAACTGCACTCAGCTCATACGCTGCAGCGCCGATGGCTCCACGTCAGCTCTCGTCTCCATTTTTGAGACAACCCCCTCGAGTTCCCACTCAGGCTGCACGTTCCTCGCGTTAGCCAATAGAGTATCCGTCGAGTAGCCGAGCGTCTGCATAACCGGCCGACTGACCGTCAACTCGAGCTCTTGGTTCCCTTCTGCAATCCAACATAGTAAATTCCTAAGCATGAGCGGCCCGGCCGTGGTGCTGAGCAACACCTCAGCAAACTTGACAGCTCGTGACACGGTAACACGACGGCCACCGACGGGCAATAGGTCGCGGGGTTGGATGGATTCAATCTGGGGCGAGGCTCCTCGAAGAACAAGCGCGTTGATTACTCCACTGGCTACCAGCGACACGTCCGCCCCGCTGTCGAGAAGAACTGCTTCGATTCTCAGGCCATCGACCTGAGCCTCGACAGTGCCTGTGTCTTCACTCTCACTACGCTTTGTTCGGACAGGCGTTTCCTTGATGCGATGCATCTTGGCGCCTTCAGTCGAAGAGAACAGCTTTCGCAACAGCTCAGAGGCCTCCTCAGGTGACGCCCTCGAGCAGCCCCGAACTTGATGAGCGTCGCTTCCGCATTTGAGACACGCACCGGCTCCTCGCCGTTGCGGCCTCTCACCTCCGACAGACGTTGATTTTCTTCCTGTTTGGGGTGTCTGGCCACCAACGCTACCAGCGACACCATTAGCAGCGGCAGCACCGCTCCATTGGCTGCCGTGACGTCCATTTCCACCACGATCACTGGCGTTGTGGCCCCGGCCACCGCCTCGACCACTGGACCGTCCACCATTTGGTCCTCCGGATGTGCCGCCACTGTGACCACCAGAACTTTGCATTGCGTGTTCCCACGTCATGAACTCCTTCATGAGCTGGGTCACCCACTGGCAGAAGGGCACGACCTCCGAGCGCAACGTCTTGTGCTCGTGGAGACTGAGCTTTGTCGTGATCACCGCCTTGAATCCTTGGGGCTGCAGTGCGGCCACCATGTACTTGACGAGCCGGCGCTGCTCGTTGGCGAACGCCACGTCGGTTAAATTGAAGCGCTCAAGGATCGTGGTCATGTCGGCCTGGAGGCGCATCATGCGGCTCTCCGGCTCGGGCACCGACGTGTCCATCTTCAGCTTATCATGGCCGCGTCCACCGTGGCATAGTCTACGACCGAGGCAACATTCGCTTGTTTGAAGTATTGGATCCACTCGTCTTCCGTGATCTGTTCGGGGGACTTCCCGAAGGTCCAACGAGCGATAAGCCGCTTCGTGCCGCTCTCAATACACGCACGCACTGGCATTGCAAACGCGCCAGTCCATTGGGTCTGCAGGGCATTAACTGCTGCGAGATACGTTTCGTATGCCTTCATGAAGCCCGTCCGGTCTTGCATGATTACACCCTTGTATCTGGGAGGCTGGAGAAGCGCTGGCGCTGCCGCAACGCGCCCTTGGCTTGACCGCGGGCCTACCGTCGGCATGCTTTCATCATCCGCCTCGTCCGGACCCGTCGCTTCCGTGAACGGGTTCGGGATTTGTAATTGGAGACTCGGGAACCGCGCCGACCCGACGCTCTGCAACTGCATTCTTCTGGTCTTCTCTTCGAGTTCGTCCATTACGTCTTCTTTCTTACTTGCCATCTCGCGTCACACAACACGGAGCTTGAGCTCGAACTGAGCAAGAAAGGTAACTAAAGTTAACTTTGATCTTTCCTCACCGGATCGAATGCCGTCTGAACAACAGAAAGCAAAAATCAAACTGAATTCACAAACCTTTAGCTACTGCTGGGCCTCACACAACGCCTGGGGCCCGTTCCCGCTACGAGGGACTTCTCTACTTCAAGTGACGACAGCGTCGCCGCCTATACACGGCAGGCGTCCGACCAGGACTCCGGAAGTGTCCAGAACAACCAGCACCTAGAGTATACAGTGTACATGCACTGGCACTGTATACAGCCAGATCACTTCCCCCCTCGCGTCGTGTGTGGGTGCATCAGTGCGTCTGGTGATCATGGTCTGCCGGGACGCCTTCCACGTGGAAGACGTCGGGGAACGACTGGTGCCGGTGGCGCGACCAGGCTAAGCGCCGTCGCCATGCTAGCACGAGCCTGATCTTGAGGCACAGCATCAACAAACTTTTGGAACAGCACAGGCACATCGTGCTTGAGGGTCTCGGCAGGTTCCCATGAGGCCTCGATTTCATCGAGACCGATCCATTTGACTTGGACCTCCCATCTGTGGGTCGCCGGGCTGAGGCGGCAGGAAAGTAACGCGTCCACCAAGTGCCCACCTTCGCCATGGATCGCTTGTTCAATCATGTCTTCGACTGCGCCACGTTAAGATTCTCGATACAGCTGTAGGCGCGAGGCGTGACGTAACGTAACAGTAAACGGTGCAACCAAATCCTGCACCTCAAAGGTGTAGTCGTTGATGGCGTGGACGATTCGTTTCGGTCCACGCCAGATCCGCGAAAGTTTGTTGCCGCTGGTTCCAGTCGTCGTTGCTGCCAACACGTAGTCACCGACGCTGAAACGTTGGAGTTTCACTCCTTTCTTCTTAGCATGACGCTGCCGCGCCGCACGCCGCCGCTTCTCGCAGGCACTCGTCAGCTCGTGGTGCATTCCGTCGAGTGAATCTCGGACACCTTCGATGTACTTCTTGAGCTCAGCGTCGACCCATTCTAAGCTCGCTTCAATAGCTTCACGAGGGTGGAGGATACCGCGGAGCTGGGAACCCCCAGGTAGCGCTGTGAACGCCGTGAGCGGGCAGACACCGCCTAGACGGTCCGCCGGCATCCCATTTAAGGCCGCCTGCACCACCGGAAGCAGACTTGGCCAATCGATTACTAGGAGCTTCCTTTCACTTGCTAACGCCTTCACGCAGCGGAGGACCTCTCGGCTTACCACCTCCACGGTGCCATTGACCCAGGGGGTGTACGCCGTCGTGAAGTGATGCTGAGCGCCCAGAGAACGCTGGAGCCGCTCCACCACTTGGTTCTTGAAATGGGGTCCCTGATCGGAAACCCACTGCGAGACAACGCCGAACCGCTTGAACCAATCCATTAAGCTTTCGTAGACTTGGTCACTCGTGGCTGCGACGCATACCACGAGTTCCACGAGCCCGGACATGCCGTCCTTCAGTACTAATACATACTTGACTCCGCCGACCGCCTCAACCATGGATAGAAAATCGAAATGAAGCAACTCGTTCGGCTTTGTTGCACGTAGGGTCTCACCATACGGACGAGGGATCTTCCCAGTGACTGTGGTCATGCAATGCAAACAACCATTAACAAAGGACGCCACATCTTGAGCTCTCGTCGTCCAAACGAAGAGATCCGACAACGACTTAGCTGTGGTGGTCGCGCCACGATGACCGCTTGCGCCTGCGTGTGCCACTACACACAGACGCTGTTGCAACTCAACAGCATCATCAGGGATCCACAGACGACCGTCTGGGTCGACGACAACTTGGCGTTCCTCGTTGAACGTCAGATTCGCTGGCAACCCGCCCGCCGCGCACGCTGCATCTTGAACGTGTTTAATTTCGGCCTCGATCGGCCACACGAACTCAGGTGCTTCCAACGGCGAGACGCGGTCAACGACCGCTAGTCGCGACACTCGCATTGCGCCTCGGGCGTCCCTGGATGAAGGTCCCGCGCCCCATCGACTGAGAAGGTCGCCCCAGGCATTCACCTCGCCCGGGACATGCTCGATTACGTACTTGAATGACATTAGGGACAGAGCTCATCGCTGGAGTTTGTCCGCTTGATACCGCGCCATTGCTCCATCCGTACCCAAAGGGTTGAAGATATGCACCAAATTACGATGGTCGGTATAGAGATGAAATCCTCCTGGTCTCATCAGCAAATACTCTAGGCGCCGGGTTGCCTCAACAATCGCGAACGCTTCCTTCTCAATTGTCGGCCAGCGACTAGCTGCGCCTACGAATCGGCCGCCTCAGGAACGCGAGCGGACGGTGATTATGTTCTGCAAGCGGTAGCTGGAGCTCCTCCGGCTCCAGCTGGGTAGCCACCGCCCCCCCAGTAATCGTGACTCGCGTCCGTGTAGAGACACACCTCGGCCTTCGCGCGCGGGTGAGCCAACGGCACCATCTTGAGCAGCGCCTGCCGGACCGTTGTGAGGGCAGCTACATCTTCGTCACACCACCCGACGTCGGCCAACAGGAGCTTCGACAACTTCGCCTTCTTGCGGGATCCAGCCACAGCCATAGCGCGCTCCAGGACCGCTGACAGCCGCGCCGTCAGGCGGTTATATTCGGGAATGCCCTGACGCATCCAATTCACCGCACATAAGAACTGCTGCAGGTCGCCAGCCGTCGTTGGTGCTTGCATGTCGACCAGTCCCTGTACCCGTTCTGGGCAGTGGCGCACACCATCTGCCGAAAACAGCTTGCCGCACCACTTGGCTTACTTCGTGAAGAACCGGCACTTCTTCGCATGCAGCTTCAATCCGAAGTGTTCACACCGCCCTAATACCTTATCCAACAGCACGAGCAAGTCGTCCTCGGTCTTGGCGTAGCCTAAGATGTGATCGAGCCAGGCGAGTATTCCCTTACCGAGGAGATAGCCGAATATCTCTTCGACGACCCACTGGCAATACGCCACTGCATCTGTTGCCCCCATGGGCACGCGTCTGGGTGTATACACGCCGCGGTGCGTTACAAATGAGTACAGTTCCTGTGAGGCCTCGTGCAGCGGGAGCTGCCAGTATCCACGAAACCAGTCGAGCAAGAAGAAGAACCCGTATCCTTCCAGCTCACCCACAACCACCTCCAGGACCGGCATTGGCCAGGGCATCGGCTCCGTTTGGTCGTTCGCCGCCCGAGTATCAACGGTCATTCTTGGATCAGCATTTGGGTCGATGTCCTGCTCCTTTTCCGCACGATTCTCGGCGCCGAGCACCACACGGATCGATGGTTCATGTAGATAACGCCAGCTTCCTCCAGCGTGGACGTGTGACGGTCGAGGAACAGCCGATCATTCGGCGAATATCGACGAGGTTGGCACTTAACCGGCTTAGCATTGGGCTTCAAGCGCACTTGCAATGGCGCGACCTTCACGGGAGGATCGTAGCCGAACGCCAGTCGAAAGTTGTCTGCGCGCACGGCCAAGATTGCCCTAAGCTTTATCTGTCCCGGTGCTGATAAGCCAGCCGTGGCCGCAAGTCGCTGCGACTCTTCGAGTTGGTCAATGACGGCCTGTAACGCCGACAGCTTCATATCCGGCAACGCCGTTCGCGACTCGTACCGGTCGACATCATCGTCAGCCTGCGTCTCAACCACGGGATCCCGCGCGGCCAACTGCACTCGGCTCATACGCTGCAGCGCCGATGGCTCCACGTCAGCTCTCGTCTCCATTTTTGAGACAACCCCCTCGAGTTCCCACTCAGGCTGCACGTTCCTCGCGTTAGCCAATAGAGTATCCGTCGAGTAGCCGAGCGTCTGCATAACCGGCCGACTGACCGTCAACTCGAGCTCTTGGTTCCCTTCTGCAATCCAACATAGTAAATTCCTAAGCATGAGCGGCCCGGCCGTGGTGCTGAGCAACACCTCAGCAAACTTGACAGCTCGTGACACGGTAACACGACGGCCACCGACGGGCAATAGGTCGCGGGGTTGGATGGATTCAATCTGGGGCGAGGCTCCTCGAAGAACAAGCGCGTTGATTACTCCACTGGCTACCAGCGACACGTCCGCCCCGCTGTCGAGAAGAACTGCTTCGATTCTCAGGCCATCGACCTGAGCCTCGACAGTGCCTGTGTCTTCACTCTCACTACGCTTTGTCCGGACAGGCGTTTCCTTGATGCGATGCATCTTGGCGCCTTCAGTCGAAGAGAACAGCTTTCGCAACAGCTCAGAGGCCTCCTCAGGTGACGCCCTCGAGCAGCCCCGAACTTGATGAGCGTCGCTTCCGCATTTGAGACACGCACCGGCTCCTCGCCGTTGCGGCCTCTCACCTCCGACAGACGTTGATTTTCTTCCTGTTTGGGGTGTCTGGCCACCAACGCTACCAGCGACACCATTAGCAGCGGCAGCACCGCTCCCTTGGCTGCCGTGACGTCCATTTCCACCACGATCACTGGCGTTGTGGCCCCGGCCACCGCCTCGACCACTGGACCGTCCACCATTTGGTCCTCCGGATGTGCCGCCACTGTGACCACCAGAACTTTGCATTGCGTGTTCCCACGTTATGAACTCCTTCATGAGCTGGGTCACCCACTAACAGAAGGGCACGACCTCCGAGCGCAACGTCTTGTGCTCGGGGAGACTGAGCTTTGTCGTGATCACCGCCTTGAATCCTTAGGGCTGCAGTGCGGCCACCATGTACTTGACGAGCCGGCGCTGCTCGTTGGCGAACGCCACGTCGGTTAAATTGAAGCGCTCAAGGATCGTGGTCATGTCGGCCTGGAGGCGCATCATGCGGCTCTCCGGCTCGGGCACCGACGTGTCCATCTTCAGCTTATCATGGCCGCGTCCACCGTGGCATAGTCTACGACCGAGGCAACATTCGCTTGTTTGAAGTATTGGATCCACTCGTCTTCCGTGATCTGTTCGGGGGACTTCCCGAAGGTCCAACAAACGATAAGCCGCTTCGTGCCGCTCTCAATACACGCACGCACTGGCATTGCAAACGCGCCAGTCCATTGGGTCTGCAGGGCATTAACTGCTGCGAGATACGTTTCGTATGCCTTCATGAAGCCCCTCCGGTCTTGCATGGTTACACCCTTGTATCTGGGAGGCTGGGGAAGCGCTGGCGCTGCCGCAACGCGCCCTTGGCTTGACCGCGGGCTTACCGTCGGCATGCTTTCATCATCCGCCTCGTCCGGACCCGTCGCTTCCGTGAACGGGTTCTGGATTTGTAATTGGAGACTCGGGGACCGCGCCGACCCGACGCTCTGCAACTGCATTCTTCTGGTCTTCTCTTCGAGTTCGTCCATTACGTCTTCTTTCTTACTTGCCATCTCGCGTCACACAACACGGAGCTTGAGCTCGAACTGAGCAAGAAAGGTAACTAAAGTTAACTTTGATCTTTCCTCACCGGATCGAATGCCGTCTGAACAACAGAAAGCAAAAATCAAACTGAATTCACAAACCTTTAGCTACTGCTGGGCCTCACACAACGCCTGGGGCCCGTTCCCGCTACGAGGGACTTCTCTACTTCAAGTGACGACAGCGTCGCCGCCTATACACGGCAGGCGTCCGACCAGGACTCAGGAAGTGTCCAGAACAACCAGCACCTGGAGTATACAGTGTACATGCACTGGCACTGTATACAGCCGGAACATACTGTAAAGTGCGGCAATAAGGAGCGCATGGGAACTAATCTTCCTGTAAAGTTTATACAGATCAGATTGAAAAGTACCTTTTTCTTGCACTGAGTATGTTAAGCTCCTTACTGGTATTGCACATGTAAAATCGATGGTGTAGCAACCGCCCTACGCACAGTAGTTTAATCCAGAGCTTATCCGTAGCTTTGTGCAATCTATTCAGGTAAAATATGGCAAATGCTAGAATTTTTTGGGCATTTAGGACATTTTTAGGACATTTGCGCTGTCAAGAACAAAAGTGGATGGTCTACGTACTCCTCTCATGGTTCCGCAACTTGAGAAGAAGCAAATGCGCTCCCAAAACTCTGCTTTCAAGACCTCACGTGTACGCCGGCAACTGGAGCGTCTATACCGCCGCGATTAATGGCAGTAGCAGCAGCAGCAGAAGCACATGCTCGAACTTATACAGTGAAGCTGACAATGGAGAGGAGGAACCTGATAGACAGTGATATCTACTTCCAGTCAACACGGAGAAGCACGTCATCAGACGAATCAACGGATCCAGTAAGATCGTTTCCAGCTCGATTGCTTCCACACTGCCACGCGCAAAAAGTGCAAGTGCTGGAAGTACGAGGTCGAGTGTTTCTGGAGTTAGTACTGCAAGAAGTAACAGTGCAAGCCCCATTCAAACACCGGTTATTGATCAACATGGTCATGCCAGGAAGTTTAATCGGCAGATGTAGCTCCTAAGAAGAAACAATCGTCGCGAGGCAAGCAACTTGCCGCCGGTCTGAAGTATTTTTTTGTATTTTGTGATAGGCAAGTAAACTTCTGGATATGAAAATCGACAGTCGCTCGCCAATACGATGCTGTTGCAGGTTTTTGCTGTAGCTCCTGCATGTACCACGATACGTTGTAGCTGTTTTCAAAGGGGCTGCTAGTTTTGGCGCTCGTGTCGCGAAGGGTCTGCGAACGGAAAGTTCCACCAACTATGGATAACTGTGATATCGTTCACTGGCTGCTTGCGCGGTTGAGCTTTACAGCTGCATCCCTGAGCTTGTCAAAAAGTTGGTACTCATGAGATAGAGCGGGCTATCGCGGTCCAAAAACTTCCACTGATTCTTTTCCTTGTCGAGTCTTAGCCATTCCTTGACCTGGCCATGAGTGATGCCTTCCTTCTGCAAATTTCTCACAGCATCGTCCAGGTTTTCGGAGCGGGCTTGAGTTCTTACAAATTCCACAAGCTTCTTGGTCTTCGCTTTCTCTGCAGCTGCGACTTCCTTTCTCTTAAGCCACGTCAACACTTTGTTGGCTGGCCCAATCAGCTTGGCGCGCAGGGTGTCGATCGCTCCTCTCTCTTCGTCGTCCGAGACGGCCATCTCGCTTGTTCGAAGCTTTCTTCGATTGTTGATAATAACCTTAATGTCATCGAGCGAAGCCACCGGGGATACGTGTGCTTGTTGTTTGATAGTGTCACTCATGACAACGTCGCTGCAAGCGAAAAGGACGAGGGTCAGAAGCAGGGCATGATTAACTCGTATCTCTGGCTAGCGGACTATTGTTCGACTTGGTGTGGGCTTGGGGGGGAATTGTCAAGTGAAGGTAACCCCACGAGTCAAAAGCTTCAATTGCACCGAGTGAGTAGTACTCAGTGAGTACTACTCATTGAGTAAAGTACAGTATCAGTGATACTGCAGATTAGAGTATCCCAACGTCAGTACTGTACTAGGTATCACCATCGCTCACAATCGTACAATGAGTATTACAGTGTACGTACAAGTTTGTAGACTCCGGGATCCGATATTTTATTCCTGCCACCGGGTATAGCGGAAAGACTCGTTTTGTTTATAGTAAAATACACCTTACGCTTAATACGTGCGCTGTGCTTTTTGTTTTGTGGCCTATGGTGTAAAACTGCGGTGCGTGTTACAGGAGATCGATGTTGATTTTGCTGAGCAGAAAATCCTCTTTGTAGTGATACCGTCGGGGAGCCATTTTATCAGAATCACAATCCAAAGCTGTACGTAGCATCGTTTTTTTTTGTGCAATTGGACTCCTCTCATGGTTCCGCAACTTGAGAAGAAGCAAATGCGCTCCCAAAACTCTGCTTTCAAGACCTCACGTGTACGCCGGCAACTGGAGCGTCTATACCGCCGCGATTAATGGCAGTAGCAGCAGCAGCAGAAGCACATGCTCGAACTTATACAGTGAAGCTGACAATGGAGAGGAGGAACCTGATAGACAGTGATATCTACTTCCAGTCAACACGGAGAAGCACGTCATCAGACGAATCAACGGATCCAGTAAGATCGTTTCCAGCTCGATTGCTTCCACACTGCCACGCGCAAAAAGTGCAAGTGCTGGAAGTACGAGGTCGAGTGTTTCTGGAGTTAGTACTGCAAGAAGTAACAGTGCAAGCCCCATTCAAACACCGGTTATTGATCAACATGGTCATGCCAGGAAGTTTAATCGGCAGATGTAGCTCCTAAGAAGAAACAATCGTCGCGAGGCAAGCAACTTGCCGCCGGTCTGAAGTATTTTTTTGTATTTTGTGATAGGCAAGTAAACTTCTGGATATGAAAATCGACAGTCGCTCGCCAATACGATGCTGTTGCAGGTTTTTGCTGTAGCTCCTGCATGTACCACGATACGTTGTAGCTGTTTTCAAAGGGGCTGCTAGTTTTGGCGCTCGTGTCGCGAAGGGTCTGCGAACGGAAAGTTCCACCAACTATGGATAACTGTGATATCGTTCACTGGTTGCTTGCGCGGTCGAGCTTTACAGCTGCATCCCTGAGCTTATCAAAAAGTTGGTACGCAGGAGTGTAAGTATGATAGAGCGGGCTATTGCGGTCCAAAAACTTCCACTGATTCTGTTCCTTGTCGAGTCTTAGCCATTCCTTGACCTGGCCATGAGTGATGCCTTCCTTCTGCAAATTCTTCACAGCGTCGTCGAGGTTTTCGGAGCGAGCTTGAGTTTTCACAAATTCCACAAGCTTCTTGGTCTTCGCTTTCTCTGCAGCTGCGACTTCCTTTCTCTTAAGCCACGTCAACACTTTGTTGGCTGGCCCAATCAGCTTGGCGCGCAGGGTGTCGATCGCTCCTCTCTCTTCGTCGTCCGAGACGGCCATCTCGCTTGTTCGAAGCTTTCTTCGATTGTTGATAATAACCTTAATGTCATCGAGCGAAGCCACCGGGGATACGTGTGCTTGTTGTTTGATAGTGTCACTCATGACAACGTCGCTGCAAGCGAAAAGGACGAGGGTCAGAAGCAGGGCATGATTAACTCGTATCGCTGGCTAGCGGACTATTGTTCGACTTGGTGTGGGCTTGGGGGGGAATTGTCAAGTGAAGGTAACCCCACGAGTCAAAAGCTTCAATTGCACCGAGTGAGTAGTACTCAGTGAGTACTACTCATTGAGTAAAGTACAGTATCAGTGATACTGCAGATTAGAGTATCCCAACGTCAGTACTGTACTAGGTATCACCATCGCTCACAATCGTACAATGAGTATTACAGTGTACGTACAAGTTTGTAGACTCCGGGATCCGATATTTTATTCCTGCCACCGGGTATAGCGGAAAGACTCGTTTTGTTTATAGTAAAATACACCTTACGCTTAATACGTGCGCTGTGCTTTTTGTTTTGTGGCCTATGGTGTAAAACTGCGGTGCGTGTTACAGGAGATCGATGTTGATTTTGCTGAGCAGAAAATCCTCTTTGTAGTGATACCGTCGGGGAGCCATTTTATCAGAATCACAATCCAAAGCTGTACGTAGCATCGTTTTTTTTTGTGCAATTGAACTCCTCTCATGGTTCCGCAACTTGAGAAGAAGCAAATGCGCTCCCAAAACTCTGCTTTCAAGACCTCACGTGTACGCCGGCAACTGGAGCGTCTATACCGCCGCGATTAATGGCAGTAGCAGCAGCAGCAGAAGCACATGCTCGAACTTATACAGTGAAGCTGACAATGGAGAGGAGGAACCTGATAGACAGTGATATCTACTTCCAGTCAACACGGAGAAGCACGTCATCAGACGAATCAACGGATCCAGTAAGATCGTTTCCAGCTCGATTGCTTCCACACTGCCACGCGCAAAAAGTGCAAGTGCTGGAAGTACGAGGTCGAGTGTTTCTGGAGTTAGTACTGCAAGAAGTAACAGTGCAAGCCCCATTCAAACACCGGTTATTGATCAACATGGTCATGCCAGGAAGTTTAATCGGCAGATGTAGCTCCTAAGAAGAAACAATCGTCGCGAGGCAAGCAACTTGCCGCCGGTCTGAAGTATTTTTTTGTATTTTGTGATAGGCAAGTAAACTTCTGGATATGAAAATCGACAGTCGCTCGCCAATACGATGCTGTTGCAGGTTTTTGCTGTAGCTCCTGCATGTACCACGATACGTTGTAGCTGTTTTCAAAGGGGCTGCTAGTTTTGGCGCTCGTGTCGCGAAGGGTCTGCGAACGGAAAGTTCCACCAACTATGGATAACTGTGATATCGTTCACTGGTTGCTTGCGCGGTTGAGCTTTACAGCTGCATCCCTGAGCTTGTCAAAAAGTTGGTACTCATGAGATAGAGCGGGCTATCGCGGTCCAGAGTCATCCACTGATTCTTTTCCTTGTCGAGTCTTAGCCATTCCTTGACCTGGCCATGAGTGATGCCTTCCTTCTGCAAATTCTTCACAGCGTCGTCGAGGTTTTCGGAGCGAGCTTGAGTTTTCACAAATTCCACAAGCTTCTTGGTCTTCGCTTTCTCTGCAGCTGCGACTTCCTTTCTCTTAAGCCACGTCAACACTTTGTTGGCTGGCCCAATCAGCTTGGCGCGCAGGGTGTCGATCGCTCCTCTCTCTTCGTCGTCCGAGACGGCCATCTCGCTTGTTCGAAGCTTTCTTCGATTGTTGATAATAACCTTAATGTCAACGAGCGAAGCCACCGGGGATACGTGTGCTTGTTGTTTGATAGTGGAACCCAAGACAACGTCGCTGCAAGCGAGAAGGACGACGAGGGTCAGAAGCAGTACATGATTAACTCGCATCGTTGGCTAGCGGACTATTGCTCGACTTGGTGTCGGCTTGGGCGGGAATTGTCAAGTGAAGGTAATCCCACGAGTCAGAAGCGCCAGTTGCACTGAGTAGAAGTTCCGGATTAGATTCTTGCAAGATTGGAACGATGGTGATACTGACTGTACATCACTGGCGCTGTACAGACGAGTATTGTTTTACTTCGTGATTAATGACCATACAGTTTTGAACAGCACTGTACGCTGTGCTTAAGGCTTTTCGCAAAGCTTTTGTCGCTTTAAACGACTCGTTTATCACTTCAGTTGGTGCTCAATTATAATGTAAAAAATGAGGTTATAAAAGAGACATAAGTGTCTAGTTACCGGTATAAAAACATGTCCCGTATAGTCGGGTGACAAAAAACATGTTGTATTATTAATATTATAATACTAGTATTATTTCCAGCTCAATATTTTGCTCGTAGTCTTCGACTCCTTTTTGCGTTTTGAAACGCAAAATGGGGCAAATAAACGATTTCAGGCCCACCTCAGTTTTACACTTGTTTTACGGCGTACAAAACGGCTGTCTGGAGAATACTGCCCTCATTTTAAAAAATATTAAAGGTCCAAGATAATTTAATAAGCATTAATAGATATTAATACATGCTTGAAGATAATGAGGAAGGAGATCGTCACTTTGAAGTAATCATTATGGTATTAATACATTAACACATTTTCCTTCAAAATGGCAGATTCTTAGTTCAATGTGGCAACATGTAAATTCAAAATGTCATCGTGGGAAAAAGGGGCCGACGCAACTGCTTATACTGCTACCAATCATCTCTGATTTCACTTGTAAGATTGAAACATCGCGCCTTTCACGCCGTCAATTCTTCTCCACGGGTGGCAGGCAAAAATCCTGGCATCTCCGTAGCTTGTAATGATAGTGGGTGAATGCGTGGTAATTTTCGCGCCAAGTGTTTATCAGCCAAGACCTGTACTATCTAATCACCTGTCATATTAGACGAGAAGTTCTTTCGCTTTTGATCGATTTTCAGACCAGGTGACATTTTGAATTTACATTGTGCCATCTTGAACTACAAGTTTGCAATTTTAAAGGTGAAAGCTGTAGTGATACAGTGCATCATACACGTATCATACGTCGTACAGTACTGCACCGCGTTTTCGCGCCCTTAGACCTTTCATAAACTTCCGGATGTGACGATCCTAAATCCAAAAGAACAATGGTTTGTCTGCTAAAATCTAATTTATTTGCAAATCCTATATGGTCCACCACCGCTAAAACCGGGTGCAGTACTGTACTAGCGTTGGGAATCCACATGTATTATTTATAAATAGAGGAATCACTTTAAGGAGTTGTACTTAATATAATGGTACACACGACACCAGATAACGGATGGCCGTCGTTGCCTTTCGTTAACCGCGAAGTGGCTCGATTTTTTGCCGGTTTACGATGGTATTTATCAATTTCACTGCAATACCGCTACACCTTCAGGGCCTTAGTAAGCCCCCACCCACGTCGGGAATCAGGCTTATGAATGAAGGATCTGCCGCCACAAAGCCGAAAACCTATCATTGAGCCAGTTCCAGCATGCATTGTGGGCTCAAAACGTGTTTTTCAGCTACAGTGCGCTTTATCACAGGCGACAAATAAAAACACCCTGAAGCACAATCTACTCGAAGCCATACCATTGGAAGCTCTGACTGCAAAATCACACCGTTCGGTCCGCTTTCCCGAGCTAGACTTAAATTTGGTCGGCTGGCTGACCAAAAAATGCTATATTATTGCAGTACATGTAATGCGTGTATCTGTCTTTTTGTCGGAAAATCAAGAGCAGCAGCAGATATTATTCTTCAATCAACCTTGACAGAACAGACCATATATATATCTAAGTACCTCCGAATAACAATTTTATCATCATTTTCGTGCTTGCTTTTAAACTTACTCAGGGCTTAAAGGGTTAAGATAAACTGACCTCTATCCTCTCATTAGTGAATAGTGGCCTTTCACCAACTTTATTTGGAGGGTTGGGGATATCAATACCGAGAGGATCGTCTGTAAAAGTTGTGGACGGATCAGGTCTTCATTCTTTGACTACATAATATACTTTCTTAGTAACATATCTTTAGCGATATGTAACATATCGCTAAAGATATGTTACTAAGAAAGGACGGATCAGGTCCTCAAACTCTGAGTCGACTTGGAATGACCTAATCTAAGTCAAATTAATACATGTACTTCCTTCAGTCGCAAATAAATGCAAAGTGCCTTTCCACTTTCTTGTTGCAGGTAATCCAATACGATCCCGCGATGATTACGGTAGGATGTTTGCGCCACCGATGATTAGACGAGTAGGATGATTGGACGAGTACAGAGGGTTGGTGATTGGATGCACCAAATGATTGGATGCAAACTAGGTAGAGAAGACAGTGTAAGTTCTTATCAATCAATCACTTCTGAATTTCCATTCTGCCCCTCAAGTGACTTCCCTCGCCTCGGCCTCCTCGCCCCAAGCTTCGGCAGTCCTCCCCTCGCAAGACACAAGATCCAACCATCACCTTCTTCAGGTTATGAGTCCAAGTACGATGTCTTCTGTGCAAGATTCCAAGATCTCCATCGACAAGTTCAACGGCGAGAACTACGCCACGTGGAGCCGTTACATGCGTGGCGTGTTCCTGACCAAGTCGGTGTGGAATGTGGTGAACCGCGAGACGACGCCCACGTTCACGGACTCCAGGGCCAAGGACGAGTATGTCAAGTCGAGCAACGTCGCCTTCGGTCCCATGCTCCTCCACATGGACGCGGACTACCATCATGTTGTCGACGACTACGAGGAAGCCTGGGTCGCGTGGGCGCGCTTGCGTACCCTTTACGGTGGATCGCAGAAGGCTGGACGCATCTACCTCAAGCGCCAGCTCTTCAGCATGGAGATGGCAGAAGGCGGAAACATCCTTCACCATTGCAACGAGGTCCTCAACATCAGCGCCAAGCTCAGCAGTATCGGTGCCAAGATGGAGGACGAGGATGTGGCGATCTGCTTGCTGCGCAGTCTACCCAAGAGCTACGAGAACGTCGTGCTGAACTTGGAGATGAGCAATGCAGAGCTGCGAACGCAAGATGTGGTAAAGGTGCTCACGAATGAGCATATCAAGCGACAAGGCGAGAAGACTGCGGCGGTGAAGATCGAGGAACCAGCGAAGGCCTTCAACGCCGAGCGTGAAACTCGCCGGTGTGATTACTGCGGAAAACTGGGGGCACGTTATTGACAAGTGCGTGACCAAGCAGAAGGATGAAAACCGAGGAGGTGCACGACGCGGTCGAGGTGGCCGCGGTGCCAACAATATCGACTGGCGTAACGACGACGACTACGACTACGTCGCGTTTGCGGTCTCCATGTCGACAGCGTGTGGAGTGTCGACGGGCAAGAAGTTCGACGGCACATGGGCGATTGACAGTGGTGCAACCCACCACATCTGCAACGACAAGTCCAAGTTTGTGGACATCAACTTGCGCGACGAAGGCGTACTCACGGTTGCCAACGGACAAACGGCCAAGATTTTGGGAGTCGGCACCGTTGTGCAACAAGTGATCTGCCTAATGGGAATGTGCGTAACGTCCGGATCGAAGATGCTCTCTACGTGCCGAGCATGAACAAGAACCTGCTGTCTGTGCCTCAGATCAACCGAGGCGGACACTTCAAGGTGGTGTTTGACGGCTCCGAGATGCACATTGCGCGCAAGTCGTCGAAGAAGATCGTTGCTTCAGCGGACCTGATCGACGGACTCTACTGGCTGCGAGTGCCCAAGGTGTCTGCCAATTCGACGTCCAAGGTCTCGATCAACGGTGGTTTCGAGCGGTATGGTGACGGGCGCGAAAATGCCGACTTCGTCGAAAAACTCGAGCGGATGTCGCGGATGCCAACAAGGGAAGATGGTCCAAAAACCATTCCCAAGCAACCCGGACAAGCCCAAGTACAAGCCATTCGAGTTCCTGCACTTCGACCTTTGTGGCGCCATGGAGAAAGAGTCGCTTGGTGGCAGCAAGTATCTGCTGCTGATCACGGACGAAGCCAGCGGCTGCATGACGGGATTCTGTTTGCGCGCCAAGTCGGAGAGTGAAGGCTGTCTGCGCAAGTTTATCGCCAAGGTGGAGCGCCAGTTCGATGCCAGGGTCAAGTTCGTGCGTCATGACGGTGCCAAGGAGTTCGCGACCAACTCGCTCAAGGCCTTCTACGACGACCATGGCATCGAACTCCAACCGACGGTTCGATATGCGCATCAGACCAATGCGACTGCGGAACGCGCCAACCGGACCATTGTGACTATCGGGCGCAGCATGCTTCACTTCGCACGTTTGGACAAGACGTTCTGGGCGGAAGCGGCGATGACGGCGATCTACATCAAGAACCGGTTGCCGTCACCCAAGATCCCAGGGAAGACACCTTTCGAGATTGTGTACAAGAGGAAGCCCAACGTGAAGCACATGCGCGTTTTCGGGTGCAAGGCCTACGTCCTGACGCCGAAGGAGAAGCGACTCAAGTGGGACCCCAAGGCTCGTGAAGGCATTTTCATGGGCTATGAAGAGCGTTCGAAGGCGTATCGCGTTTATGACATCGAGGCGGGGCAGGTAGTGATTTCTCGCGATGTCACTTTCGACGAATCCACCTTTGACGACGCCATTATAAAGATGACGATGAAGATGTCGATGATGCGGCGGATATCCTGGACGACCTCGAGATTTCGGACGAACATGGAACTCGTGAATTCGAGCAGGCGGGGAAACGCAAAGCTCGCTCCAACCCTGACGAACGGGAGCAAGTTCGTCGACCGCGTCGCAGTGCTGGATTGGAAGAAGCAAGTGCTCCGAGCCATGACTCCGACCATCAAGATTCCAAGAATGAAGACAATGATGATGATGACTCGACTCAGCCCATGTATTGGCGTGCGAGTGCGAATGCAGTGGAAACGAGTGACAGCGCCGAGCCGAAGACGTTCCAAGAGGCTGTGAGCGGCGAAGACCAAGTCCACTGGCGCAAGGCGATCCGAGCAGAGCTCAAGTCGATGCGACTTCGTGGAGTGTTTCGTGGCGCCAAGTTACCGAACAACCAGCGTGCGGTCGGAACCAAGTGGGTGTTCAAGATCAAGCGTAAAGCCGACGGATCCATCGAGAAATACAAGGCTCGACTCGTCGCGAAAGGATTTGTGCAGAAGTACGGCATCGACTACACCGAGACGTTTTCGCCGGTGGTCAAGTACGTCACGCTGCGAACGATCATCGCTGTGGCCAAGTTCTTCAATTGGCCCCTCGATCAACTTGATGTCGTCACGGCGTTCCTGTACGGCTTGATGAAGGAGAAGGTGTTCTGCAGTGTTCCAGAAAGCGTGGAACTTGATGACGGCTACGACTGCGTGGAACTGCTCAAGGCGATCTACGGTCTCAAGCAAGCTTCTCGAGTATGGAACGAGACCTTCGACGAGTATGTGCGCTCCATCGGATTTCACGTTTCGAGCTACGATCCGTGCCTCTACATCAAGGTTGTCGACGGTGACTGCGTTATGATGCTGGTGTACGTCGACGATGTGTTGGTGACCGGAAGCTCTTCGACGATGATCTCCGAAGTGAAGAAACAGCTCAAGGCACGATTCGAGATGACCGACAGCGGCAAGTGTTCCTTCATTCTGGGCATCAAAGTGGTCGACAACGCAGACGGCAGTGTCACGTTGTCCCAAGCTCGCTACATCAACGACATCCTGGAGCGCTTTGGCATGCAGAACTGCAAACCTGCTGCCAGTCCAGTCGACCTCAGCATGAAGCTCGTTGCCAGTGACGCCTCGACCAAGTTGGATGCGCCGTTCCGTGAAGCTGTGGGTGCTCTCATGCACTTGATGACGTCGACTCGCCCGGACATTGCTTTTGCTGTTGGATATGTTTCACGATTCATGGAGAACCCTCAAGTCGAACACTGGATCGCTGTCAAGAGGATCTTCCGTTACCTTCAAGGTACCAAGTCGCACGGACTCCATTTTTCACCAGGCAACGGAATCGACTTTCGTGGCTATTCGGATGCAGACTGGGCTGGTGACCACAGTGACTGCAAGTCGACTTCAGGCTACCTGTTTCAAGTTCTCGGTGGACCAGTATCGTGGGGATCCAAGAAGCAGTCAAGTGTCTCTCTCTCCACGAGTGAAGCCGAGTACATCGCACTGAGCCTGGCAATCCAAGAAGGCAAGTGGGTGCACAAGCTTCTGTGTGAGATCCTCGATGCTGCAGGCAAAGACACCCCGGATCTCAAGATTTTTGAAGATAACCAGTCGTGCATCAAGATGACGAAGAACACCGTGAACCATGGCCGCGCCAAGCACATCGACATCAAGTACCACCACATCCGTGATGAAGTCAAGCGCGGTGAAGTGATCGTCGAGTACTGCGAGACTACGACCATGCTGGCTGACATCTTGACCAAGGGACTCGGCGGACCTCGTCACAAGGACTTAACGACGGCTCTTGGCGTTCAAGCGTGTTCGCATTGCGAGGGGCTGTTGCAGGTAATCCAATACGATCCCGCGATGATTACGGTAGGATGTTTACGCCACCGATGATTAGACGAGTAGGATGATTGGACGAGTACAGAGGGTTGGTGATTGGATGCACCAAACGATTGGATGCAAACTAGGTAGAGAAGACAGTGTAAGTTCTTATCAATCAATCACTTCTGAATTTCCATTCTGCCCCTCAAGTGACTTCGCTCGCCTCGGCCTCCTCGCCCCAAGCTTCGGCAGTCCTCCCCTCGCAAGACACAAGATCCAACCATCACCTTCTTCACTTCTCTTTACCATGTAAAATATGATACTGATTAGTAGAGGCTAAAACGGGTACGTTCATTTAGAGCCAGGTCAAAATGAACGAAAGTGCACGCTTTCAGTTTAAAACACCGCTGCGGACCAACTCTGTCAATTCTGGAGCTATAAGAGTTTACTTGCCCTTAATTTAAGGCTTTGGGGATAAATTTTAGCCTATTACCATTTTTTAACGGAATGCGAATTCAACACTATTGTTGCTACTTTTTATTTCGCGCCTGTTGGAGGCCATGATTATTTACATGAATTAGTACAGGATTCCAATCATGGGTCAGTCCATGATTGAAAGTAAAATAATATCCCCGATTCGCCTATTTCCGAAATGTATAACTTCGGATTTTTCTCATTCGCGTTTCTACCGCTTCCCGATAAGATGACGCGTAACGTCGGCGGAAGCGATGTAAGCGCTCGAAGCGCGCGTGAAGGCAACAGGGGTCTCTCTCCGCGACTTCGAGGTCCTGGGCTAAGTGATACGCAAGAAGCTGGAGTGTCTGGAGTGTCTGAAGCTGCGGAAACGGCTAGTAGCGAAGACGACAATCCGCTGGAAACCGGTGGCGGTCCCGCCATCCCTGGAAACGACCGTGGAAGTGACTATCCCGACGTGGAGGATGTAAAATCAGGGCGTGGTTCAGAATCGGATGGTGGACAGGAAGAGGATGATGGGGGATTTACTGCAGAATTGGCTCTTGGACCTGTTGAAGCGCCGGTGAATTGGCACACAAGCTGAGAGGCATGGCAAACCTTCTTTGCCGATTACTGCCAGAGAACGATGCAAGCGTTACCAGTGAAGGAGACAATGTTAAGCGCAGAGAGGAACAAGCGCCTAAAGAAGACAAGGAAGGGAGGAGACGATTCGCAGCGGCGTTTACGTCTGCTGGATGTTCATTAGGCAAGTCTCTACTGAACACCCCGTGAATATTAGCGTTGCGTCTCTCACAAAGCGTCGTTTTGAGCTTTTCTACTCCATTCCGAAAGGTCATCTGCTGCCCATACATCCATCGGTCAGTGCTGAACAAGATGACACTGAGGAAAAGCGCCCTGCTGTTGCTCAACATGAAGATATGCAGCTGCACAAACGCGGGTCTTAATGTAGCTTTGGCTGGATGGTTGCCTTTCAAGACCTGCAAAAACCCAAAAACATGTCATTTCAACTTTGACCCTGCAGAATAAAGAGTGATCTCAGTAAACTGAAGCACAGGTGTGGAAAGCTTGAGCCTGTCATGCAATTAACTCAATGCGATCGACGAGATAATACCCTTTAAGAGATCTTTCCAGGATTAATCCTGTAAAAAGCTACTAACACTACTGTACATATTTTCAAAACATAATTTAATCCTGAAACGTACATGATTAATCGTGGAAGAAGGACAGCCACACGCTAGGTATCTTTCTCGTCCTCAACGAATCTTCTTGTATCTTCCCCATATGTCTACTGGAATAAAATATAATTTGACGTCCAGGATTAATCCTGACCTTAATCGTGAACAGTTCCATGTAAATCATCCTGGCCTCCAACACCTGCCTTTTTATTTTAAGAGAAAAACTGGCTAAAACCGGTCTTATTCTGTTTGTTTTGGTTTATAAACCAATGGACCTGCGCATCACATGCTTCTACTACTAACTAGTCCCATACTTGTATGCAGCTTGTATTCGTTATTTCGTGACACCCCTCACATGTCTCTTGTTTTTCTGCAGAACAGTCGTGGCGCAGTATTTGCACTTCACCCGCAAAGTCCTTTTGGCCGCTTCGTGAAGCGTACATAGGCCCCCTCGTTTCGAGCGCGCCATTCTTGTCGAAATTGAAAATGAACTAGAAAATTGTGCCTTCCACACGCTGCAATGGCATTAAGCAATATTTGGCTCGGTTTAAATTTCGAAAAATATCAGCACATAAAATTGATAAACTTCTCCACTTAAGTTTTTAATTAAACAAACGAGCTCGCCGTGCCGCAAAGCGGCGCAGCCAACTCGCACCTCTCTTAAAATAGGATTAAATCTGCTTTAGTATCCTCTCTTGCTAAAACGCGTATCTGCTTAAAGCAATAGGTGTTATTTCTAGAGCTTTTAAATCTGTCCTCTTACGGTACATCAATTTCCCACACGCCTCTTGATTGTAATCGCTTTATTAATACGAAGAGTTGGTAAAACGTTTTGCTACCCTGTTAATAATATCTAGAATGTTCTAATTGGAATACAATATTCGAATTGATTTCTAGAAGGTTCTTATTAAAATGAAATATTCTAACTCAGAAACCTTTCATGTATCATAAATTCTAATTTAATACATATATATTCCAGGTTCGGAAAATCGTAACGTGACGGACAGACAGACGGATACTTATTTTTTACTAGCCGTCCGCCGCCGCTACACGGCGCGGTGACATCGTTTGTTAGCCGCAACTTTAAGTACTTCGTGGTGCGGTGTGCTTTCAGGCTGATCTTGTACCTTGATGCTTCAGCCACCAAAGTGCGGCGTAGATTGGTGTACTTAAAACACATACTATTCCGTAATCTCATATGGCGCCGTACGATATGGTGGTCCCACACGCTTTTGTTGCCCTGTACAACAGGTTAGACTCCACGTTCTTCCAGACTTCATGGTGGTGATGCGTACTCTCTTTTGGCTTCACGCTCTTTCGTAGCACGACCCTCTTTCGAGCTGTTCTCAAATGTTTATGTGGGCTCCCCGTTTTGTGGCCCATAACCTTTCGTGGTCCATGGCATCTCATCCGATACTTTTGCCGACGCGTGCTCTTCCGTGGATTCCGTGCCTCCACGTAAAGGTAGTGGCATGATCATGTCTCTCGTTTTTCGTGCTCTCGTGGTATTGCTCCGTCAATCGTGCTATCGTGGCCTCGTCTATCGCTGTGTTATCGTGTTTTACAGTGGTATCATGGTATCATGGTCCGTGGTGTCGCCTCGTGCTCTCCCGAGGTGTTGTCCCGTGGTGGTCATTGTCCCTGCTATCGTGTGCTACAGTAGTATCGCGCTCCGTGACGCGATGATCTCAGGTTCGATACTGGTATCGTGCTCAGTGTTCTACCATGATTTAGTGGTTCGTGCCCTTCCGTGGCTCCGTGCGTTTCCGTGATATCGTGGCGTCACAGAAGGGCTACGTCGTCTGCTATCATGAGCTTCCGTGGTATTGTGCTCTGTGCCCTCTCATTGGCACGTACACTCCAGTGGTTTTGTAATTGTGTGTTCTACCGTGGTCCCATGTCTTCATCGATTCAGCCATTTTCTCCATTCGTGTCCTTCCGTGGTTCCCCCGCATCGTATACCCTGCATTAAGGTGTGTTTATAATGGACTACATCCCGTTTTGGTAAGGGCGCATCTTCCACAAAAGTCGCAGGTGCTATTACGCTAACATGCTACGCGCACATGGACAGAATTTGCCCCATGTTTTCTTAGGATGGTGCGCTCTCGATTCTTTCTGTGGCGACAACACGTCCAATCTTTGCTCATAATTTACATTCGCGATTTAATTCCTTAACAGCAACAAACAAATTACTTTAGCTCCTTAAATTAAAAATGTCCATTAGAATATGTATTACCCCGCTACATTTAAATATTAAATGTTTTGCATAATTATTTAGCATGCTAAGTAAAATAAATATTGCAAAACTCGCTTGAGGTATGCATACTCAGCAAGTTTGCATGAACTACACTATTGTGTAAGATTTCACATCTCGGTGTGATTCCTTTATAGCAATATAAACTTTTATTAGCCAAGTAAGTAATACTAATAGAAATTAGATCTATTAAATAAGCTATCCGCTAATGCTACCAAAATTAAAGGTCACGTTTGGGCTACGCGGAACTTTTCAATTAGTTTTAGTAGGATTGTAGTTTTATATTCTAAACCTTATTAGTCGTCTTATTCAACACAATGTTATGAATGACGCAGAAGTTTATGCCACGTCGTAGATGACCACCGATGTCAATTTTTATGCACACGTGTGGTGTCCGGGTGCAGCTACATGTATATGGGTGCACGTGTGAAGACCGCATGTCTTAATAGGTAGCGTTGTATGTGTTTAGGCAGGTTGTAACGGGGTTACACGCAAGTAGCTACACATAATCACTTTGTAACGAAAGAGGTTTCCATATTGGTGTGAGATACACCAATGTCTTCATTTGGCAGACTGTTGGCCTGCATCCATTCAAGACATTCATTGGTTGCAGGTCAATATCTTCAACCAATTAGAATACTAGGATTAAGCTAACCATTCGTTGATAAATACCTTTCATTTAGAATAATATTAGATTAGACGGAAACCCAAACAAACAAATAGACAGCTCTCATATTTTTTTTTACCAGAAATCGACTTTGCTTTCCTATTTAAGTAAATCTATACTTTCGGACGAAATTTTAGTTAAACTAAGTGAAACACAAGTTATGCTTCCTCATACACGTGCGCTAATGTGTAAGCTAAAGTAGCTGGCTTAAATTAGGCCCATTATAACTGGTAGCACTTAGTAGTCCGTCCAACGACCGACTAACTAACGAGGCCGTATGGAATACGAACACGTAGCGGAGAACCAACCCATGGACAGTAGTCCGTCTATGGGTAGCCCAAGTGCATCTGCCACGCACATTGTGCGTGCAAACTGTCCCCATCTGGTAGATCCAGAGTGGAAAGGAGAGGCAGCCGTAGCGACAAAGCTACGTACACTATCGCCGATGGAGCAGCACGATGTTGATCTGGGATTCATTTTGAGCGAGCAGTGCGATGCTGCTGCTACGAAAGTGTCGTCCGGGACGCCCCCGCGCGTGCAGTCGTTAAACCGGTACGTGAGCAATTACGTTGGGAAAGAGGGCGAGCCTCTTCTCCGATGACTTGTTGAACTCGATACTGTCAAAGCGGCTTGTCATATCAGTGACGAACCGTCGAAGGTTGCGTTCGCCATGACATGTCTTGGTGGACGAGCGAGGAGCTGGGCGTATGGCCGCCGGCACACAGATCATACGTGCTTTAACACGAATGCGATATTCAACGAGGAGACCAGACAAGCGTTTAGGCCCCTTTAAAATGAGCTCCGGTCGAGAGCAGAGTTTCTCGACCTGCAGCAAGGTAAACATGACGTTCATGCTTACGCTAATCGTGCACGGTACCTGGTCTCGAACATCGTGACCAATCCGATCGACGGGGCGACAAACGTCGTCACGTTCGTGAAGGGGTGGAAGGATGGGTCAAATGAGACTTATCTCTTTCGAGGGTTTTCAAGTACTCTCGAAGCTGCGATCGCTCTTGCGATACAAGATAAAGTTTAGCCTGAAGCAGACTAAGCTGCATGCGAACGTGCCGTGGACGGAACGTCCAATAATAAGAGAGGAGGCCCAGAGCCTGTGGACCTCTTGAATACTTCCGCTGTTGGACGCCAACAGCGTATTGGAGGACAAGTTCGGTGTTGTGGGTACACCGGAAACATTGCGCTTGAGTGCACAGCGCCTGTGCAATCGGCCAGGGGCCAACGTGGCGTTAACGGGCATCGCCGCGTACAGTAAACAATCGTGCAGAGCCATGAGGCGCGGGGCGCCCTACTGGTATTGCAGTCGCGCGTGTCTACAACGGACACGACACTGAGCCAGCAAGCAAGAAGCAAGAGGACAAGCCAATTCTTGTAACCTAAAGATGACGTTAAAGATAGCAGGCTCTCTTCGTGCTTTGGTTGATTCAGGACCGTCGACCAACTTTGGTCGACTGAAAAGTCTCCCAAAGCTGAGCTTTGAGGAAGTTAAAACACCTCAAAGTGTTTTGGAGGTGCGCTTGGCAACAGGTGCCACCGTAAGAGCGGACAAGCGCGTAGTACGCGTGCGCTTTTCATTCAAACACCGCGATTTTGTGGAAGATCTTATCGGCCTGGTTATGGACGATACGTTTGACTTGATATTGGGCATGCCGTGCAAGCCACGGCATCCAGTGATCAGCTGGGATAAGTGTACACTTGTACACTTCGGACGCAACGCGACAGAGAGTGATGTCCATGTCAGTGTCGCGCATGCACCGCGAGGTGCATCCGATCCCACCGTTGAGTCAGCACCTTGCGCTGTAGCCTCCGGTGCCCATTTACAAGTTGCAACGCCTGAGGAAGTTGTTGAGTCTGTCTCAAATTGGAAGTCCGATTTGAGACACGATCCTACTTCAATTACCGTATCAACTCTGGGAGCTGATCGATAAAGTATGGAAGAACTTCATGTCACAGACAGTGACTGTTCGGTGGTGCGTCAGTCCCCGGGACTGACGCATCAGATATGCAAGGGACCCCAGCTTCAAACAGTAGCTGTGATGTCGGCGTGTCAGCGCCGGGGGTTTACACGGTCGTAATTGGTTTTTAAAAAACACGAAGAAAGGAAGCAACGAAAGGCGTCGAGGAGATGACAGCGCATCAGCTCCAGGAGATGACAGCGCATCAGCTCCAGGAGCTGACGATGCGGCAAGCAGTGTTGGCGGTTGCAAACGTCCAACACTGTCGATGCTTGCGTGCACGCGTGCAGCCGGGCTGCACAACGAAGCGGAATGCAATCAAGCCGGACTTGAGCATTCGCGTCCGCGGACACAATCCGCCGATGGTTACAACGGAAATTTGTCCAAGGCCGGTCCGCACGATAAACATGTGAAACCGGGCTTCACAAGAACAAAGGGACGGCGCAAGCGACGAAAGATGCGCAAGTCTCGGTCCATGACCAAGGTGATACGGACGATGGCTGCCGGGCAGTCATCGGAGAAGACGTCGTGCGTCGAGACGTCGAGCCCGATCGCTTTAGCAAAAGCAGCAAGTACCATCGATCGACCTCCAAACGGCGTTTCGGAGGCACCACTGGTCGTAGCTGCGTGATCCGACTTGTCTGATGTGTAGCAGCTCCCACACCCCACCCCTCTGCAACTTTCCAAATGATAAACTTCCGTAGGAGTAAAAATAGACACCAGCTTATCCCTTATACCCACTAAACATATTCTTTTGCCCCATACCTTCTTAACGCGAATCCGTACTGGTCTCCAGTTCCGGTCAACGCAACTGGAGAACCCTCCGACAAGCTCGTCGGAGTTGACGTCTCTTCCAGTCATGGGCTAGATGCGATTCGTGAGAAACCTGTACGATGGACGCATCGAACAGCTATGCATCCTTTCGGATATTGAAAGGATGGAAACCGAAGCGGAGATAACTCCACGCTGCGAATACCACTGAGAGTGAGGACACGCTCAGCACGAAGACGAAGAAGCAGCGCTTCGACGAGCAGAGCTGGGACTCATTAAAGTCGAGCGCATTCTACGGTGTTCTGCTGGAGCACAAAGATGTGCTCCCGCGGAAGTTCCGCGCATACAGCAACGAGATCGACCTCGTGTCGGGCACGAAGCCCTGTGTGACGCATGATCAAGTAAAGGCCGTCGACGGCTTTTATTTAAGGCGTCGTAAAGCGGGTCAAGTGCGGGAATCAAAGCCCCCGCACAGCGTGCCAATGTTCTGTGTCAAGAAGCCACTGGGCGGATGGCGCATCGTTCATGCTTACAACAAGCTGAACGATGCAACGATACCGGCGCAGACACCGTTACCACAGATGCTATCATCGATTGGATGACCAAGAGCACCATCTACAGTGCTTTTGATCTGCGCGACGGGTTCTATCAGACCCTGACGCGTGAGGGGAACATCCCTCTCACGGCGGTGGGCACTCCACGCGGTATGCTTTGGGAGTGGCTTGTAATGCCGCAGGGATTGAAGAGCGCCCCTGCAACCTTCAATAAATGTATTGCGCTCGGAGTGTGACCTTGCACCGAGCTACTTTGATGATGTGTTCGTTCACAGCCGGGCCATGGACGGGAAGACTGACGTTGAGAGTACCCCGTCAACTACTGAGGCTTATGCGTAAACATAAGCTCTATGCGAACCTGAAGAAATGTATCTTCGGGGCGAGTTAGATACCCGTCCTTTGGTGTCTCCTTAAGACGAACGGCGTACGCCCTGACCCAGAAAAGATCAGAGTAATCAATGAATGGCCTACGCCATCCAACGTGAAGGAACTAATGCGGTTCCTTGGACTTGCAACGTACTTGTGCAAGTACGTTGAGAATTACGCGGACAAGCTTCGCCCGCTGTCGCAGCTTCTGAAGAAGGAAGCTGAGAGGATATGGACTGCTGAGTGTCAGCAGGCCTTCGATACACCCAAGCAGGGCTTGACTGAGGCGCCGAAGCTGACCAAGATCGCCCATCCCACATCGTGTGTGACGCGTCCTATTTTGCAATCGGATTACCTGTAATGCAGCACGATCACGAGGGCCGTGACCGTGTGGTCTACTACCAGTCGCGTCATATGAAGTCAGCTAAGCGCAGCTACCCCGTACATGACAAGGAACACCTTGCCATGAAGTATGCACTCACGAAGTTCCATGTGTATTTTCTTGGTAGCAGACCTTTCGTGATATACACCGATCACGCGTCACTGCGAACAACAGTAGAGCCTCCGCACATCGCGCAACGAATGGCGAGATGGTTGTCGTTATTTGCAAAGTACGACTTCCAGGTTGCGAACAAACCTAGAAGGTTGAATGTGGTGGCTGACGCGTTGTCGCGTCGACCTGATGATGCCGTTAAGGCAGCCGCCATCATCTGAATTGACGTCGAACGAGTAAGTGTTCCGTCGTCGACGTTGATCAACGACGTGAAGAACGCGTCTGCGAGTGACGCAGACGCGAAACGACTGCTAGACTATGTCTTAGCACCTTCCGACGTGTCACGTCGGACGTTGTCGCCACATCTGAGATCTCGTGCACACGATATCGTTGTGCACGAAGGACTTTTACTTTACAGCGCAGTGGACGACGATGCGGATCGCATCGTCGTGCCGAATGATTATGGTCTGCAGACAGCGCGCAGACCGGGTCTTCTGTGGTGAAGGAAGCCGTGCTGGACAAACCATTCAGAACTGAATCACTGGACTTTGTCCAGCGCCGACAAGCCGTAATACGGTTTGCTTATGACGCAATAGCAGTTTATGTAGTTCAACAGAAGCTGAACGCAGACAATGTCGGTAGAGGCAACACAAATGAATTCAAAAAGGGTTTATAAGTTCTGCTAGTTATGCAGAACCTTCCACGACATGCGGTCTCTGACTTCGGTGCATGCAAGCTTGCTCCGCGCTTCATCGACCCGTTCCTAATACTTGAACGGCATGGTAACCCGTGTACGCTGGCCATACCGTCCAGCATGCGATTCCATCCGACATTTTACGTCGGGTGGCTAAAGTCGTACGAGCAACACGAGCCAGCTTCTCGAGCGCGACGACGCAGTCGCGCAGGTGCCTCAGCTCCGATCCATGTATGACTTAAATGTTCGAAGCGGTCTGAGCATCCTCAGGGACCTGCGGCTTCTGTAGGCGTAGCTCCTGTCACAGGACAGCGAACTCCCCCTTCTGGGATTGTTCCTGAGCGAGGACATGGTCGTACAGAGCGCGGGAACCAAGGTCAACCTGGGGTTGATCATACGGAGGAAACATTTCAGCGCACGTATCGACATGTTGGATTGTCGAGCGAGTCGTGGACTAGATAGCCCGAAGCCGAGCTGAGATCAGGCTCGTCTTCGTATTCGTTGGAGAGGATTTCCTCCACATCGATAAACATGGGAGACGCGGGACGTCCGGATGAAAGACGTTCCGGAAATGGTGAGGGCGTACGAGGCCCAGAACATAGTTCAGTCATAATGCCTGCACTAAAACTGCGAGAGCCACCAGCACAGGGTGCATCACGGTGCGCACGGAGGTCTCGTAGAGGAGCTGGTACACGTACGGAAGTGTACCAGAGAACATCGCAATCAGACAGGCGCACAGCCGCGAAGCAGCAGTGCAAACACGCAATTTCAGGTGGAACTGCGCAGACGATACCCGCTTCCATAGCCTCAATATGAAAGCGATCGATGCGATGACGTTTCGAGAAGGTCTCGAAGCACTGGCGAGCCGCGACAATACGCTCGCGGTAGCCTTTTGCATTGTTGAAGCTCACAACAAATGTGCTCCAAGACTGACGAAGTGCCACCCACACGGGCACTTTGCTTTTGCGCGAAGTTTTCTTCGACGCATTCCATCGGAGATCACGGAAGGGTCCGATGTAGTAGCCGCGCCTTTGGCTCGTTCCCGGATCAAAGTGCATGGCGACGACCTCAGGGTGGCCCTTAACCGTGGCATGCGATGGCACACAAAATTGAGCCATGTCATGGCGTGGCTACGAATAGAATTACCCTGCCACTGTGCTATCATGAAAGCCATTTTTAGAACATACATTAATGAAGATAAAAGTAGCATGGCACAGGGCAACTGCCTTTTGCCATGGCACTTGCAAATGCCATCCGTGGCACTTCCTGTCATTTATTTACTTTAAGCTTTAGCCCTAGCAAGCGCTCATCCAATCGGTTCACAGCATTTAGTGCCATGGCATGACATGGTGTGGTTAAGAACGACCCTCAGCGTCATCATTGATGGCGCTGCACACGTACAATCCTATCGGGTTCGGCAGCGATGTCGCGCCGAGCCTGTCAGCGATTTCGGATGCAGTTGGTATCCAGGGAGCACATACTGCAGGTGCAGTACGCGGAGAAGAAGGCGTCACCGGCACAGATGTATACGCCTCTTTTTCATTACGCAGACGCTTCGATCTAAGAGCGTCCGGATCATCGTCACGGTCACGCCGCGACCCAACAGGAGGATCAGGCATTGGCTTGGTCGAAGTAGAGTCGACAGCTAAGGCCAGGTGTCCTCGTCTTCCATGGGGGCGTCTTCGATATCAGACCCATCGTCAATGGTTATGTCTTCATCCGTAGACATAATGGACGAGCTCTTCATGACGACTGACGGTTTGTCAGCCGTAGCTTGTGCATGCTTTTGCTTAAGCTTAGCGAGGTATTGCGTGACAGAAATATAACTTTCTGGCGCGGGCGTGCTCGCTTGCGCGGACACTGAAGTGGTGGTGCAGCCACAGACGTAACAGGGTCTGCCGGAGCAGGCTCTTGCGCGGGTGCCTTCCTCGGCGAGCTCATCGCGAAATGATCTCGGGTTTCTCGAACGTTTTGACGGCCTCGTCAATATTTTAAATGATGTGTTTAGACTAGACAAGTCTTAGCTTAACGGAGGAGGGAGGGGGTATCGCGCAAGTGGCTAAACATAGCCACTAGGTTACGAAAGAGGTTTTCCACGTTGGTGTAAGATACACCAATGGCTACATTTAGCACACTGTTGGTCTGCATGCATTGAAGAAATTCATTGGTTGCTAGTCAATATCTCAACCAGTTAGAATAATAAGATTTTGTCAACCATATGTTGATAAGTACCTTTCATTTAGAATTTTAGATTAGTAGGAAAACAATGAAACAGTTCTCATTTTACCAGAAATCGGTTTTGCTTTCCTATTTAAGTAAATCTAAGTGAAACGCAAGCTACGCTTCTTCATACACGTGCGCTAGCGTGTAAGCCAAAGTAGTGGGCTTAAGTTAGGCCCATTACACTTGTGCATGCTATCTCGTTAGCGCTTGCAATTGTTGGTAGTTATCGAGCTCGATTTTCAGTACATAGGATGGGTTTTCAGTAGCGAAATGAGAATTGCTCAAAGTCATCCAGGCGCTTACACCCAATCGATATGAGTTGCTGTCACTGCAGAAATGTTTGCTTTTGTCATATCGAAAGCGCAAGCGACGGTCTGCTCGTGCAACAGAAATAGTAGTATCGAAGGTATCCAATGGAATGCGCGGATTTGTGTTACATTTATTAGCTATAGCTTCAGACAGGCGGATTGTAGCCATGCGCGAGGAAAGGTTCGTGCTAGCAAACAGACCCATGACGGGCGGACAGATACACGTCAGACTTCACTAGAGGGGATGATTAAGACACATGTTACTAGCGCTCTGGACGCCCGCGCAGACGCTAGAACATGTGTAGAGAGGGCGGGCCACCTCCGCTGCGATGGGCTTAGGTTTTTTCCTCAAAGCAAAACTGCATATGAGACAGCCCAAAACTAAATGATACTTATAAACCTAAGTACAAATCGCGATTTAAGCACTCTAAACGAAAGCGGGGCGTCTCCTCTACCTTTTGAGCCCTTATAAGCTGCAGAATGCCTAAAACTGAAGAAGTTGTGATCGCTCAAAAATATTATCTTCATTTATGGGCCCTCGAAATGACGATACATTTAGAAGTGTTGTGAGCTCAATATTTTTTCAATTTTAGAGATTTAAATGTTATTTAAAAGCTCTTGTTAAAAGCAATTGAATAAGGGTAGTTTTACAGTTTTTTCGCTGGAAGTTTACAATAAATTTCACTGTTTCGGGTAAGTGCGAAATTCAAATGGCCAACTTTAAGCTCGATTATCTCGATAACTCTAAATATGTTCGTAAGTATCATTTTGTTTGACGTTGTCTCATAGAATATATCTATATCGTGTTCTACTAATTTTGTGTTCCAAAAAAAAAATCTGTACACAATATCCTTAGTGCTCGCATTTTCTGCCTCTCCAACCGCCTCTCCAGCTACCTCTTGCATTTGTGGAAGCCTGTTTTGACAATATCACATATATGTATGTATGCGCGATAGCTGTTACAGATAGATACGTGCGTTCTAGATCTAGCTCGGATAAATATTGTTGATTGTCATGGTAAAGGTAGACATGACTATGAATAATTGGGAACAGGAAGTATTCGTCGTTACTACCAGGCAGGTTTAAAGTGATCTGCAAGATGAGCACCATCTCACCCTGGGAGGCTTTGTATAAAATCTCGTTGTAGTGCAAAGCTCCCACTATGACTCCAATCGGAGACGCGGGTCGTTGAAGAGTCAATATTCGTTGTTCAGAAGACGGGCCAGTATCATTGATTCCACAAAATTAACATATATCGGTGAGGAATCCCAGCTATCCAGACGAAGAGAAAAGACGCCTACTCAAACGTTTTACGATCTGCCACGCCATCACTGTAAGGCAGCCGACACTATGTCATTGATTGCGACGGTCTATAAGAGCAATGGTTGGTCAGCCCCTCGCGCGAGGTATTTTTTAGGACAGGTAGATTTTGTCACCACAAACACTAATATTGTACCTTCCAATGGCTCCGCTGAGCACTTTAGGATAATGTTGAATGTCCTTTCGTCCGGCTTCCGCGCGCATTGACTTCCCTACATTACTTGCATAGTTGAATTGTTTACCGGCTTATTTGCATAGCTACGGACTGGCAGAGTGGAATAGTACCTTACCGAGTGGCGTTTACTGGCTTTGATATGTATGACAACACACACGAAGTCACATGGCTGTAGGTAGCTTATCAGAGCGTAGTGAAATTTAATTTTGAATCGAAAAATAGCTCATGTATATTAGATGAAGTACTTTCGCTGGCTACCTTTACGCTCGGCGCGCTATCTAATGGGTCCATTCATATATCGCAAGTTTGCCAATTAGTGGATATGCCACGTACACCAAAATCCCGGTGATGTCGTGTCCGTCGGAGGGAAGCCCAAAGATGAAGCTAAGACGCATCGACTTTCAACAGTCAGCCAGAGCCGGCAGGCTCTGTAACGGAGCCGAAGCGTGCCCTGCCTGGCTAACCCGCTGACATATTTCGCATGTCTTCACGTACCGGGCTACCCATTTGTACATGTGGGTCCACCAGAAGGCCGGAGAGACCGACAGGGAGGTCTTCTCGCGGCCCGAATGGCCGCTGGAGGGCGCGTCTTGCGCCTCCGCAAATATATCGAACTTTAAATCCCCGTCGTTGAGTACGACCACTCGTGGAGGTTCATTGGGCTCCACCCGGTAATAGAGGAGGCCATCCTTCAACTCATATCGGTGGAGCCGGGAGCGCTGTCGCGACGAAAGCCAGTCGGACTTCGCGCTCGTTCCTGCCGTGAGGAACTTGACGATAGGCGCGACAGCCTCCTCGGCCCGATACGCCACGCGTATCCGATCATATAGATTTGTCTCCGCTGTGGCGAAGGTCAACACGTAGTCTGGACGCCGTGAGAGGGCGTCCGCGAGCACGCTAAGCTTGCCCGGTTGTACTCAACGCGGAAGCTGTACTCCGCGAAGAAGGACAGCCACCTCGCCATTCGTTGGGAGAGATGAGGGAATTCCTCGCCGTCCTAAAAAAAGCGTTGCCTGTGTAGATCACAAAGGGCCTTGATTCCAGAAGATGAACCCGAAACTTCACAAGGGCATGCAGAGTAGTTCCGTTCGGCGGCTTTGAGTTGGCTGGACTGGAGCGAGATGACTCGTTAGTGTCCAGCCGCATCGGCCTACAGTAATGCACAGCCGATTGCATAGTCGGAGGCATCGCAGACGACGCTGAACAGCTTCGTCTCATCCGGCAGGGCCAGGACAGGAGCCTCTTGGAGACTTGCCTAAACACCTTAGTTCCCGGGCAAAAATTCAGGGGTATATTTTGATCCTTATGCTAGAGGTCCAACATAAGAATATATAAGATATTCTATGTGTCGTGCTTAAGTTCGATTTGGCGAGAGGGTTAAGGGAGAGGAACAGGATTGCATGGTAGAAAGCAAACAGCCATATACAACATAAGTCGTTTTATGCTGAGCGAATCGAACCATTATCAGCGCTAATGCTAATATATCAACATAAGAGATGTACGTTTTATTAAGTGAACCCTTTTTCTGAGTGTTGCACATGTGTAGCACTTGTAGAGTTAGAACTACGAACCAATCAAAGCAGCAGCAGAAATATGTTTCATTTGTTTGCGTGCTGTCGAAGCAGCTTACTTGACCTTACATCCTACTCCTAGTTTTCGACTGCGCGCTCGTTTGAGCTGCCTTCGCGACCGTAATAAGCCGCACTACCGTCTACATCACCGCGCGAGTCGCCGCGTCCATTCTGCGCGGTACGAGCGCGATTTTGCCTAGATGAGTTGAAAGTGGGCGATGGCGGAGCGTGTGCTCCTATAGCAACGTGCGCAGATGGCGTTGCCATTTCTCCAGTCATCGTACAATATCTGGAAGCAAGTTTTTTTCCTCGGCGCTCACGCAATACTACAGAGATATTTTCTAGTCAAAGAAGTGTGTTAGGTAGACATATAGGGATGCAGATTAGCGTATGACGAACCGTCGGTTTCCGGAGGAACATTCAGGACATAGGTACGTTGTGTATTTCCTTGGCTTCGACTTATACACAGCGCAGACCTTGCCCGAGCGGTGTCGCCTCATGATGTTACCGGTCACAGTCGACCGTCCGGGTTCTCTTCCAGATGATGCCCGTCTTCTGATTCAGTATCCCCTTCGTCTCTTTGGCCACGCAGTGTAGACGCACACCTTGCTGGTGATGCCGCTGCCCGCTCCTTTGCTGATGTCGCTTGCTACAAGGTACCAACATAATGACATTAAGTTGAATGAGGCACTGGCCAATGCGATTCTTGTGCTGACTAGTAAGAATAGTGATGTACCTCAATTTGCTCGAAAGCTTCTTGTCGACTGCAAGCAGTTGCTCCATCAGGGGTTTTAAGAGGGCCAAATGTTTGGGTGGGTCTTCATCTTCACCTTCCAGTAGTGGTGATGTACAATAAAGGCATTCACGAGCGCCGTGTCGAAAAGGCCAAGAAAAAGCGTTATGTGGTACTTGCGGCTCTTGTACGCGAAATGCACGCTGTATCGCTGCATTCGCAGCTGGTCGTGAGCGTCAACGCCCCCCATCCATCGATGGTAGTCCTGAATAAGACCGGGTGCAGGTACTGCTCGCATCTCCCTATATACACGCCTCACTGTTATGACATATCAGTAGTTGGTTAGCTCATCCAATGCAAATAGATAAATAGACGCACACTCACGGACTGTGTCTGACACATGCTGGCCCCAGTAGACAACATGTAGACCGTATTGCGATCCATCCACATTGCTGCTGTCAGCATTGGAAATTGCTTACTTTGGGCATGCAAGGTGCCCCCTGAGGTGGGATCGACACTTTGCGCTTGTTCACTGTTTTGGTTTTTTCATTGTAATTACCCCGCTGGCGTAACCTGATCGATCAGTCTGAATGGTACCGGTGAGGTATAGCCGGCGATGATACATCTATAATACGAGCCTCACATAGGTATAAAAGCGGTCTGTGATCACCAAACGCCACGGCGACTTCGACGAAGATGGCCACAGTGCGTTCATGTTTCTGAACACGGCGTCTTCTCCGATGTTGTTGTCAGTCGGAACTGGTGCTTGGAGGTGCGTTTTAGAACCGCAGTAAATCTCACTTCTGCAAAAAAATAAAAAAATAAACATAACTTAGCATAATAAATATCTGAGCTTGCTGCTGAATACGAACCTCATGCAGTAAGCCGTCTTGGCACAGGCTGCGACAAATTTCATGGAAGCCCCACTTGTGAGGCTTGTGCTTGTTGTACTGGCGAGCTGGACTATAGCGTGAGCGAGAATGCAGCGTTGCCTCGTCAAAACTAATGACGGGAGAAGCTGTGTATCCGCGATCAAACGTGCGTTGAAGCACATCAACAACGGGTCTAATTTTCCACGCTCGATTCACCTTGGCTTGGGGGGAATTGTTGTTGGACAGATGTATGTAGCCCACAAGGTGGAAGAAGCGTTTCTTCAGCATGTAGAGTCCAAAGTGATTAGCTGTAGAGCACCCACTCTTTTTTTAGACCAATGTGCTGGTATCCCCTTCCGAATAGGTACTAGCATCCGTGCCACCAACAAGGCCATAACTCTGAGAATCTCCCAGGGCTCAATATCCGAAACACCGGCAAGTCGTGGACGATTTTCACCATTTATCTCAGCTTCTCCATCTTGCTGACACTGCGCTCGAATCGTCCGCGCACGCCGTGGTATCGTTTATGCATGATAGCGGTTGCTTTTTACAGTAATTTGCCTCCACAACTTTGGCGGCATAAAATAGAACATCGTGGCTAGCAGGTCGTCGCCAACTTCCATACCACAGTCACTTGGCCCATACGCGTCGCTGTAGAGATCCTTGTATTCTGGTTCTGGTCCAAATTTGGCAGTATCTACAAACAGTCGCACAGCAGGATATGTTGTAGATAAGCTGACAATTAATTCAAATCAATCTTCTAAGGTTGAATACAAGCATCATAACGTACCGTACTCCCAACCAGAACTTCTCATCGCCGACATCGCGCCCTTGTTCCTCACTACAGTCGACCAACTCGATTCAGGTAGCTCTTCCGGAACGCCATCGGAATCTACATCCGCTATATTACCGAGATCCCAATCACCATCCCAATCATCGACGCTATCGTCGTCATAGATGGCGTCGTCATCCTCCTCCAGCTCCTCTTGAAGACCAGGGTCTTCATCGGAATTCAGCCCCGTGCATTCATCAGCTCCTGCCGCCATCACATTCGGATCTCCATCGACAACACACGCTGGGGCCACAGGTGCAACAGGTGTTGCATCTCTTCCGTCTTCGTCGCTAGATGGTTCATTCACGTGTTACCAAAAATAGTTATGTTGATTACAAATAACACCACAACTGTGACTATGTTGGATCTGGTAGACATAATAATTACCTCTTCTGAGCCGTCGTCTTGAAGAATGCCACGCCGACGCTTCCCGAAAATTTGTACTGCAGGTCGTTCGCGCGTTGCAGAGCGAGATAAAACCACAGCAGGTAGCGCAGTGGCGGCAGCCCTGTCAGGAATACGAGTTTACGTCGCGCGCCTCTCCGTAGACCCGACCACTGTCACCAAGTCTGCCAATACCCTCTCCACTTCTTCTCCGTCAGACGTAGAATGCACCGGCTCCGACTGCACGGTATCCGTCTCCATCGCCTCTGTTCACCCCGCTTCCGCATCCACCTCTTTTGATGCCGCCGCCACTCCCCCCTGATTTTTAGCTGACGCACCGCGCGGTCTTTGCAGCCGTCTCCTTCGCTGCCTTCTTCTTCACAGGCGCACCGGTCTAGTTGGCGTCGCGAGCCCCCTCCGTAGACCCAACCACTGTCACCAAGTCTGCCAATACCCTCTCCACTTCTTATCCGTCAGACGTAGAATGTACCGGCTCCATCTGCACGGTATCCGTCTCCATCGCCTCCGTTCACCCCGCTTCCGCATCCACCTCTTTTGATGCCGCCGCCACCCCCCCTGGTTTTAGCTGACGCACGCGCGGTCTTTGCAGTTGTCTCCTTCACTGCCTTTTTCTTCACAGGCGCACCGGTCTAGCTGGCGTCGCGAGCCCCTCCGTAGACCCGACCACTGTCACCAAGTCTGCCAATACCCTCTCCACTTCTTATCCGTCAGACGTAGAATGCACCGGCTCCATCTGCACGGTATCCGTCTCCATCGCCTCCGTTCACCCCGCTTCCGCATCCACCTCTTTTGATGCCGCCGCCACCCCCCCCTGGTTTTAGCAGACGCACGCGCGGTCTTTGCAGCCGTCTCCTTCACTGCCTTCTTCTTCACAGGCGCACCAGTCTTCTTTGGTGCCGCTTCCTCATTTGCTTCCTCCTTTGCCTCCTCGCGACGTACACTCGATCTCGACGCCGAAGGTCCAGGCACAGCTGTCGTTCCCTGGTCGTGCGTTTGTACCGCGGGATCTTGCCGACAGGACCCTCCATCTTCTTAGGCTAACGTCTTTTTCGAAAATGAGTCAATTTGGTGGCTGTCGACCACACTGTGTGGCCCACACATCAATGATGGGTAAGTCCTTACCCTTTTCTATCATGCTGATCCGATCTAGCAACCCTAAACCTGTACGTTTGTCCTTTTTTCCACAAATATTAATAAAAAAAATAGTATACGAGGATAAATGTCAGATGTGCAATACAAACCTCAAGTCAAAATTTCTCTAATGTTGAGCGTTCCAACATATACAACGACACTGCAACAAGATTGAATTAGGGTATACACCTCTTATGTTGGATCTTCCAGCATATGAGAACTAAGGGGTTAAGACTGTCGAAGGCATCCTGGTGCTCTTGCTCCCAGCGTCAGTAGGCGTCCTTCTGAAGGAGGCCCGACAAGGCTTAGCAAGGCCCGCGTACCCTGCGCTGTACTTGTAAAGGTAGTTGGCTAAGCCTAACCACTTTCGAAGATCCTTCTGAGATCAGGGCGTTGGGCATGCTGCAATGGCCTTGGCACTGTCTGGGTCAGCTCGATCGCCCACGTTGCTGACGAAGCAAGCGAGAGCCTTGATCTCTGGTGACGCAAGGACACACTTGTCGATGTTGGCGTATACATTGTTCGCTCGCATCGCGTCCAACATTTGGCGGAGGTGCCTAAATGCAACTACATGACCGTCTTGCCTCCCTTTCCACGGCTATGGACGAAGATGTCGTCAAAGTACGTTTGTACGAAAGTATGTAATGGCCTGAACAGTTGCGTCACAAGTCGGTTAAATGTCGCCGGGGCGTTAGACAAGCCCTGCGGCATGACGAGCCACTCCCAAACCGTGCCGCTTGAAGTGCTCATCTCGGTGAGCGGGATGTCGCTCTCGCGCATCAGAATCTGGTAGTATCCGTCTACCAAATCCAGCGCATTGTACATCACGTATCCGGTCATGTTGTTCAACAACACATTCTTTCGTGAGATTGGTGTCTGGGTCGGCACCGGCGCGTTGTTCATCTTGTAATAAGCGTGAACCAGACGCCACTTCCCGTTCGGCTTCCAAACGCGGAAAGTCGGCGTCGAGTGTGGGACTTTGACTCCCGCACCATGCGTGCCTTCGCTTTCGCTGCGAAGAAGGCATCAATGACCTCGCACTATTCGCGTGGGAGAGGGCATTGTCGCCTGACACAGTACTTTGTGTCAGGCACGAGATCGATCTCATGCCGTACGCCTTGATCTGGTGGGAGTTGGATCGGTGGGTGTTTGTTCACCACGTCCGCATACTCCGTCACCAACGGATATACCGGATCCTTGGGGCTCTCGACGATCTCAGAGCCCAAGCTCGACGGATGCTGCTTGCTCAACTCTTCTAGGATGTCCTCGTTCAAGACAGAGAAGGAGTTCAACTCCTCCCGAAAGGCCTCTGATCTTATGAGCACTATCTCGGCAATCTCCCCAGCCTTGAGGGTAGCCAGGAAAGACCGGACCATCATTTCCTGGAGGCTCAGTATATCTGCAGCCGCTGGCAACGTCTCCAAGTGGACACCAGATACCTTGACGAGTAAACAGGTCTCGCCATCAAAGATGTGATAACACTCTTCCACCGGTCGTGTCGGAGGAGCCCGGGCCCTGAACTCCGAGTCGCTTGAAGTGACGTCGAGTTCACATCCGATTTATAGGTAGGTTAAACTTGAGTTAAACTTACAAACTATAAATTACCTATAGAAAGCTATGTCATTAGCCAATCGTTGGCCTCTGACGATTGTACCATATACCCAGGTATGCCGAAGTGTTGATGTGTCAGACTATATGTAACCAGAGGTGCACTTGGGGCTACGTACCCCGTTACATCGCCGGTATATCGGGGCGACTTTTGATTGGACCCATTTTCGCGGGGCTACTCGTCACGTGGCTGACCGTCGATTTGTGTTCTTGATGGTAAATCCACAACTGAGTTCGAATTAGATGCTTACAGCTTTGCTACTCGCTCTGCTAACTAGTCCTGCTGTCCTAGGCGCTCGTAGTGCTAGCTGTCTAATCCTACTTCAACGTCAAGCATATGTAATTGCCTTCTTCCACTGGAAGGCTGGTCAATATGGCGCACCTGCTGGTCCCAGGGAGCAGCACGTCATCTTCTGAGTAGCACGTGCGTTCTGTGCTGCAGGTGCAATGGAGAGCATCTTACTGCGGCTGCTCACAGTCTCCTCCACGCTTGGCCTTGCAGGGTCGCACACGACGTACGTTTACCTTCTCAAGGTATCGACCCTTGTCAAGGGTAAGCGTCCCGTGTTTTTGAACTGCGATTACTTCAAAGGGCCCGTCGAAGAGAGGCTGCATCTTGCTCTGTACGCCAGCATCACGGCGTAGTAGTACTTGATCGCCTGGCTGATATGTCCACACGGATCGTCGTTGATTCTCACGAGCGTTGTGCGCTCGTACTTGGTTTACCTTGCGTTGATGCTCCGCTTGCCAATCCGTTTCGTGGGCAATGTTCACCAGCATGTCACGTCCGAATGCCAACTGAGCCGGTGAAGCCTTCAACATTGAGTGGTTGGACGCTCTCATGGCGAACATGGTGTCGCTCAGGAAGTTCGCCCACTCGTCTTGTGTATTGATGCTCTTTGTCCTCATCTTCTCTCCAATCACTCGGTGCACGCGTTCGATGACGGAGTTGGCTTGAGGGTTACGGGTCGTGGTCACCACACTCTCCACACCGTAGCTCTCCAGTAGTTCTGCGAACTCTCGTTTAAACTCACTTCCACCATCGTGTATACAGCGTGTCGGGCGGGGGTAGCGTGCAAACCAGTATCTGTCCATCAGGTACGCCGCCTCCATGCTCGTAGCGTCCGTAGGGGGTAGTATCTCGATGAGCCGCGTTGCTGTGTCGATGATCGTTAGTGCTCGGAAGCCTTTCCGTCCGTAGGGTCCGATCGAGTCGACAGCAATCTCAAACCACGGCCATACTTCGACCGACTTCGGCGGCAACTTGCCATACCGAGTCGTCGGGTGCTTTGCTTTCAAGCACGCTAAGCAGTTGTCCGTAAGCTTTCGTACATCAGGCTCCATTCCTCTCCAGTAGAACACTTGCCCGATGGTGTTCACCATCGTTGCCGCTCTGGGGTGCAGCAGTAGGTCATGGTAGTTTTGTACAAGTCGGAGCCGTAGTCGAGTCGGCACCAGTATCCTCTTCGACTTGGATGGCACTAGAACCAGTACTCCAGCAATCTCCCGTTCTTCGGATTCGCCTAAGTCCTTGTCGTTCTTCTGCTCTGTTGCAATTTCTCTCATGTCCACCGCGAACGCTCCACCCATAGCCGCTTCTACGGCAGCCATTGTGACTGTTGGCTTCTCCTCCAGTTTGGTGCCATTTTCATCGGTGATGGGCAGTCTTGACAACGCATCGGCAACGACGTTGCTGCTGCCGGGAACGTAATGAAAAGTCGGACCAAACTCCTCAATTTCCAGTCTCCACCGCATCATGTGCACGTCGTGGAACGTGGAGTAGGTCAGGTTGAGGTGGTCGGTGTGCAGATGCAGTTCCTGCCCCAAAAGCAGTGTCCGGAACTCGCGCAGTACCAGCACGATGCTTAACAGCTCGAGTCTGTTAGCTGGGTATGAGGTCTGCGCATGGTTACACTTCTTTGACCAGAAAGCCAATGGTTTGCCATCCTGCGAAATGACGGCGCCAAGCTGAAGCTTCGAAGCGTCCGTGAAGACGTGGAACGGGCCCCCGCAAGCCGGGAACGCTAAAAGCACGCACTCTGAAAGTGCTGCCTTGGTTGCGTCAAAAGCTGCCTGTTCCTCTGTCGACCAGCGGAATTGTACTGCTGGGGACGTGAGTCGAGTCAGCGGTGCCAGTAGCTGCGCTCTGCGTGGCAGCATGTCGCTGTAAAAGTTGACCATGCCAACGAATCGACGAACTTCACGGCGGTTGTTCGGTGGGGCAATCGCATTAATCGCCGTGACCTTGTTAGGTAATGCCGAGATTCCATCATCCGAAATTTGATACCCCAGGTACTCGATCACTGAGGCACAGATCTTTGACTTCGTACGGTGTAGTGTTAGCCCGTGATCACGAAGTCGACCAAACACTACAGCCAAGTGCTGCAAATGCTCCTCGAAGGTGGACGACGTCACCAAGATGTCGTCCAAGTACACGCGCACGTAGTCCAGGTCCCCGAGGATCTCGTCCATCGCAGCCTGGAACTCGTCCGGAGCGGTCGACACGCCCATAGGCAGTTTTAGGAACACGAACTTTCCGAGCGGTGTCGTGATGCACGTAACGGGCTGGCTGCTACGCGCGAGAGCAATGGTATATTAGCTCGAAGGAACGTCGAAAGCGGACTTGTATTTCGGTCTGTCAACCGAGCGAATCATCTCTTTAGGATCCCGCGTTGGGTAGTAGTTTCGCTGTAGGAACTTGTTCAGCCCCCTGAAGTCACACACCAATCGCACGCTTCCATCCTTCTTGGGGACCACGAATGCCGGGGAGGCCCAAGGCGACGTCGCATCCCGCTTCAGCACGCCAATGTCAACAAGTCTCTGGATCTCATGGCGAGTGGCCTCGTAGTAAGCCCGAGGGATAGGAAATGGCCGTCTTGCAAATGGCTTCGCGTCAGGTTTGAGGGGCAAGACGTACGGCTCCCTCTTCATGCTTCCTAACTGGCTCGTAAACAAGGCTTCAAACTTCGTTATCAACATCATGATTTTAGCCTTTGCATCAGCCGATAGTGTGCTGCCTTCGAGCATCTTATCCAGTGGCACTTCCTCGGGTGGCGTCACGTCAATTGCTGATCTACACTCCATGTCAGCTTGCAGCACTGCTGCCGTCGTGTGACTGGTGCTTGGTTCCCCAAGCATCCTCACTTCGAGGCCATCCCATTCTACAGTTCCCCGGTCAAAGTCTAGCACCATTCGCTGCTGTCTCATGAAGTCTCTTCCGAGCATAATGGGGTAGAGCAGTTTCTCTGTCACGCGAAACTCATGCGAGCACGCCCTGCTTTGCGAGAAGTCCAACAGCTTATACGTCGCGGACGCACAGTGCGTGGTCGTGCCAACTGAGCCATCGGCGTTCCTAAATTTGGCAACATCGGGCCGTAGAACGACATCGGACTTCAGAAGTTCCGCCGTCGTGCGGTCCATCGCCGAGCGAGTGCAGCCTGTGTCCAGCAGCGCCTTCACTCGATGCTTACCCATGAGGATTTGCACCTCCATACTTGGGTCGAGCGTCTTCGCCGTCGGCTTCATACAAGCCTCCGTCCTCATAGCCGCCATCATGTCAGAATTACCGCTGTCGTAGAATCGCATGGATGCGAACTCCTCGTTCTGACGCTTCTGCATGGCGCTCACCATTGCCGCCATGTCAGTCAGCTGCTCCTGCATAGCGGCCATTGAGCCGCCACTGCCCCCAGCATTGGACCGTCCTGCGTAGTGCTTCCCAGGGCGTGGTCGGTAAGCCGGTGACGCAGGGTTTCGAAAGCAGTGGTCGTCACTGTGGTTGTCCTTTTTGCAGTAATTACAGTACTTGCCGCTTGCTACCCTGTTATTATTGCCACGAGGGTTGCGCGGCTAATTGCGCTGTTGACGACCAGTGTTTCCGCGCTGGTGGTCGCGTTGTTGTTTGGGCTCGCTACGCCGAGGACGGTTGCTTCGTAGGATAGCTTCGTCGTGCTCGTTTCTCTCGATGAGCTCAAACTGAGTCTCAATCGACGCCAGGTCCCAGATGCGGGAGATGCGATTGAATTCAACCTGCCAATCTATCGGCATCCCTTGCCGGTACATCCGTACCGCATCTGCTTCGGCGACGGCTTCATTCTCGCCGTGCTCGAGAAACGGTATCATTCGTAGCAGCATTCGGAACTCGCAGCTATACTGTCTGACAGTATTACCACGCTTCTTCTTTAGCTGCGTAAGCTCATCCATGAGCATGCCTCGCGTGCCAGCGGGGCAGTGCTTTGCAGTGAGGTGCCGCAGGCCAGCGACAGCGACGTCCGGTCGCAGCTGGACCTCTTCGCGAACAAAGTCGTTGAAGAAATGTAGGTCCTCGTCGAAGAGTAGTAGTTGTATGTCCTCAACGAACGCTAGCTGGTCTTCTTGCTCGTAGCTGTACTGCATGAACGCTGAGTACTCTTGTAGACGCAGGATCCACTGCAACCATTGCTTGCAGGTTCCTTGTCTGAACACCGGTACTTTCTTCTTCGCGGTGGTGCCATTTGCCTTCGTCTTTGCAAATGTAATATCTTCAGCCATCTTTTGAGTTGTAGTATTGTCGTAGGTCACGCTACGATTTGATATATCAAACTGTCACGTGGTTGACCGTCGATTTGTGTTCTTGATGGTAAATCCACAACTGAGTTCGAATTAGATGCTTACAGCTTTGCTACTCGCTCTGCTAACTAGTCCTGCTGTCCTAGGCGCTCGTAGTGCTAGCTGTCTAATCCTACTTCAACGTCAAGCATATGTAGTTGCCTTCTTCCACTGGAAGGCTGGTCAATATGGCGCACCTGCTGGTCCCAGGGAGCAGCACGTCATCTTCTGAGTAGCACGTGCGTTCTGTGCTGCAGGTGCGATGGAGAGTATCTTACTGCGGCTGCTCACACTACTACATTTGTGATGGGGCCATACAGCACTTCGTCATGGACGGACGGAGGTAAACACTCGCGATGCCGTTTAACTAGTCAGCTAGCATAGCCTCCGAGCCCTGCTCCACACACTCCATACGAATCGACGGCGCGACAGCAACTAAGCGAAGTGGCCAGCAACACAGCGATCAAGTTATTCGGACGCTGGTTCTCCAATTCCTTTGAGTAATATGCGATAGCGAATCCAATTGAACAGTAATAATACGTCCTCGTAATTACGCTAAGATATCTGAGCTGTTATCATCTCATTCCTGCCCCAACCAGTGTAGCGGCGCCAATGAGGTCTCTTCTCCATAAAAGCGCACCCGTCGTCCGAAGGGTGTCCTTTTCGGATCCAAGCCGAACATTTTTCACTCGCCGATTTGCGTCTCAAGGTCAACTGTTAGATGCTTCCCTTTCTACGCGGTACTCTCCTAGTTCTGGGGCTCCAGTTCGATGAAACGATGCCATCACCCAGCTTGGCTCGTCGGTTTGCCCGATCCGTGGCATTTCATCATCGCCAAAGTGTCTCTGTCATCAGCGGCACCACGCTCCGCCGTCACAATACAACACCAACCCGCAACTGCGCTTCACGGCGCCGTCAAATCACCACAATAAGACGTCTTCAATTGGGACAGGAACATACCTTGGGCGTCGCTATCCGTGCTTTGCAGGCAGGTATCGCGTCGTTAGAGCGATCAGCGATGTTGAGAGACTCGGCCACTATACTGTGGCGCACCAATTGCTCCAGCGTGGTACTGGATCTCACACGAGAGTATTATCTGCAGTTCCAACATGGGTACAATACAATCGATAAGGACCGGAGCGCCGTGATTGACCGATATATGGCTAGCGTGTTCCGACCGGACATCGTTTGTCGAGACTTCCAAGGTATTCGAGCCTTTATGGGCCAGTGGGAAAAGTACACGAAGTTAGACCAAGGGCTCGAGATCAAAATGCAGACGATGCGTATCGTGGATAGCGCTGATGATCCGAAGAGTTCCGTGACGGTGCACGCTAGCGCAGAGATGACAGTAATTTTCACGGAAGATACAGTCAAGGTCTTGTATCCTGGATTATTTGATAGGTCGCTGCACAATCTTCAAGACCGTGAGATTGTTGATCATCTTGTAGGCAGTAGCGGCTTAACTTCCGTGGAGCTCGTTCTGAATTTCGACCAGCAAGGCCACGTATTCTCTTTCGAATCGCCGGTAAATTTAGTGGCTACATTACTGAAGGTACTTCGTAGTCCCTCGGATGCTATCCACGAGCATCAGTCGGCTAGCATGACGGCCGACGGCCACTGGCAAGTAGAATACAATACTGAAGAGATAGCAAGGCGAGAACGGATACTGCCGAGACAATTGCTTTAAGCACATACGGGTATCATTGGGTTTTCACACATTTTAACTCCTACTAGTGTTGCTCGAATCTATGCAAAACATTCTTCCCTGTAAACCTGCTAGCCCAGATAAAAGACAGCCACGTAAACGGCCTATTTGCGAGTAAAGATAGTGAACGAGTCTGCAAAACCGCTCATCGCACACGGAAGTGTCCGCGGGCGTTTTGAAATGGGTATCTGGTACATAAAGTGCAGCTATTCACACCAATGGCATCCTCAGACTTTCCAACGTAGACGCGGTAGGGTACCGTGAGAAAGAAGGAAACGCGTGCGCCATTCTTGCTTCATTTACCCAACGCCTTCGAGACAACATACAACATAACGGAGCGGTGCTAAGTCCATCTTGATTTACTGACCTATGGACGATACCGTCCATATCAGGCATTCCGATAATACAATTGCAATCATATTGAAGGTCCATGCCAAAATAAGCTATTGCTACAAAAACTACAGCTTAAGAAATAAATAATTGACATCAATAGTAGTGTATTGGAAAATTAACTACTTAGATGTTTGGCACTGCACATTACTTTGCGTTCACGATAGCTGCTACAGTGTTTGCGTCCCAGAAACGCCGATTCATCTTCAGGAACAACACGGTTTCAAGGTGAATAGGCAGCATACGCTGGCGATGGTGGAAAAGAGTATGTTTCGCCACACTAAAAAGACGCTCCACGGTGTTTGACGTCGGCGGGATGAAAAGCACACCATCAAATATCTTCTTTGCACAGCGCCGCTTTTTTCTAGTCGCCAAGACTCTGTCGGCAAAGCCCTGTGGGCGTCCGTGCCTGGTGTCCGGTGTCGTAATTGCAGGTACCGTCTCAAATGGCTGCAACATCAGCTCCTGGTCGTTCGTCAGCTCGTCCACGGCGCCTGACAGGGCTACAACGCACGCTCGCTCGAAGTCCACGTATTTGCGTCGGCAGCAAGATACTTTTTCACAACGGAATGCTTCTCGATGAGCGCATCAAAGATATCGCGCACATCGAGAAGCGTTACGTTGTCGTCTTGAAGCTTCATGGTGGCCGACTGGAAGTCGCCAAGCTGGCAGTAAAAAAGTAGCTGCAGACTTGCTTGGTCGTGAAGGTGTTGGCGAGAGCCATGGTGAGATCAAAAATGATAGACGAGCGCCTCAGGTTCGCGTTTTGAGCGACCGTTGCTAACAGCCATTCGATTCTGTCTGGAGACCGAGCTCCGTATTTACGCAAAACAAAGCAGAAAAAACTAGATTTTACGAAAAAATAAAGTACTTTGCTGTAAATACAAAATAACTAATTGGACAAAGTCATCCAATTTGTAAAAATCAATAATTAAGTGTAAACTATTGTATTGAAGCAGCAATACAATGATTATTTCGGAATGCCTGGTCCATATAAAGCCAGTCATTTAAATGTCAAGTAGGGTCGTTGCGATCATTTACCACAAGATCGCCAGCAACTGACCGTGTCATTAAGGCAACATAAGACTCATTTTAGCGCAACTTCAACTAAAGTAATGTTGCCCTTTTATATAAATAAGCGAAAGCTAATATCATTACCTGCAACGGAACCGTGGCCAACGACTGCGAAGGGACCCATTTCTGGACTTACCTACCAAGCTAACCCCAGCGAGGTCCATTGCGTCAATAATGGAGACGCGTCCCGTGTTCACCGCTCAACGCGACTATACATCAAGGGTCGTCGTCCCTCTAACCGGGAAACGCAGAACACCCGACGGCTTCCAGACGGCATTCGAGTCCAAAAGACCTGCTTTTGACTTCCCCCAGCAACGCCCAGCATCTCCAGTTTCGAGTAAAAGGAAGCAACGTAAACCTCCAAACTATCTTCGACACGGAGACCGATGTAGCATTATCAAGAGAGTAGCTGACGGGGAGCCACAGGCATCTTTGGCGCGAGAATTTGGTGTCACACGTGCTGCGGTGTGTCAAATGTACAAGAACCGAGCGGAGATCCTCTCTCGAGACAATGAACCCGAGCAGCTATCTCCATATCCTACTGCACCACCGCAGGCGTCTATAACCCAAGGCACTCCAACTGCCATCAACCGATCGAAAGTGAAGGGTATTCGTCCCAGCAGTACCAATAGAACCGGCGCGTCGGTGCTGCCAGCGCTCACGTCTCGGTCGAAAAGGGTAGAGGGGCTGCTAAGGAGGTTGCGAGATGAAAGGACCAATCCAGTCGACTCCAGACGAGCTGCTGCTCGCCTGACTTTGTGCGTACTAAGTGCTATTGCCCAAATTTTGCTTCTAACTGTTGGTGGTGAGTAGTATATTACTGGAGGAAACTCTAGCGTCTTTTGATTATCAGCAGGATGACGATGACGACGGAGCATTTAGTGGGGCCACGTTTTGTGCGGTAACGATAGGGGACGAAAGCACGTCATTTCTAACAGCATTTCGTCAGATTGATCCTCACGGCTCGACAGGTGCGAGCTGCAACCCCATTTTAGCTGCCATAGCGATATCTAGCTAACACGTAGCCAGGTCAAATCCACGTCAAGCCAGAACATGCTGGTAGCCACAGGAATTGGCAGCTGGAATATCTGGATGTTCCAGATAATATCACTGACTTCGACGTGCTACTATTCTCGACCTCGGCAAACGGCGGCGCGGAATGCAAGGCGATTGAGGTGAGTATAAGTCAGCTCATACGTACTCCATTTATTACCATTATCGTCTTGGCTTATTGGCTTTATGTAGGCTCTGCAGAGAATTGGCGTACTAGAATCCAGGATCTCTCTGGTGATGGTAGTCTGCTCCTCGCATGGTTACGAGAAGATTTCCACTCGATATCCGCGTGCGTTTATAGCACACAGTGGAAGACTGAAGCACCCAATTAATAACTCGTTCCTTGCCGTCTGCACCATCGACAGGCATCAAGATCCTTGCTGCGGCAATTGGCGATCAATCGACTTTACGACGAGATCAACTCCCGCGAAATTTGGTGCCAACCCCCCGTGCACTTGTCTCGAATGAATCCAGTTTCAGCTAGATGGTACTCGGATACACTTGTACATAGGAAAACTATTTGAGATTAAAAAAACAGCGTCAGGGTGCTATGGATAAGGTGATGAATGACCCTAATGGACATTCATAACCTATGAATCATAGGTAGTACTACTGTAGCGATCGTTCGGTATTATGCAGCTAATTTAGCGTAAACTTTTGCCAGCATAAATTAGAAAAAAATAAGTAATGTGTGTAAGAATCTATTACACATAAAGCGCGACGACACAAAATGTAACTTAATTTGATTGGCTGTTGGATTTGTCGCTAATGACCGAGCGTCGCCAATCACATAAGGAATACGGTAAATAAAATCTTAAGGTATAAGATAGCAACAAGAGCCTAATCATCAGGTAATCGGACAGTACTGTACCGGTAAAAATTAAATAGGCGAGGAGAACTAGGCAGAAGAGTGTATAAAAGCCGGGCTTGCTGGTCGTTCAAGCGAACATGAAGGGATATTTGAAGCCATGGAGAGTCTTGATTGACTCGGAGCCTCGAGTAGCTATGCTTGTCGCCCCACCCCGGAAGGGAGTCAGTAGTATGCTGATGCACTAGAAGTGCTAAGAAAGATACAATCTCTGTCCGTCTCGCGACGGGGACACAAGTTACTGTGTCGCATGTCGCTGTGGGGCTTGGTGTGAAGTTGAAAACTTCGATAGCGTGGAAGGCTGTTAGTGAACTGGAGGTATGACCTCGTCCTTGAGATGGCAGCGCCGTGCTCATGGATCCACAGAAAGTTTAAGATGCTAGGCGGTACGCATCCAGCTTCTAGTAGAGCTTTAGTTAGTCCTGAACACACCTCTGCTTCGAGGAAGAAGCACATTTTGCGCGAGCACGAGGCCGATGCGGTCGTGGTGCGAGACATTGGTATACTAGACCTTGTTAACAACGAGGTTGCCGTTTGGCCGAATCTACGTTTGGCGGCACGCGAAGTAGTAAAGGTCAGGTCGGCGGTCAACCGCTGAATCCTGGTGAGAGTGAGCGTGGGGGAGCGCGTAATCCACTAAGTAATACAGATTTGGTAGCTGGCCTACAGGACAGAGACGCCGCACCGCCCTCATCCGGCTGAGCACGGTCGCATGGGGGGAGGGGAAGAAGCCGAAGGACGTCTGTGATGGCTTCGACATTGGACGAGCTGTCCAGCGAGACGATCCGTGCGGCTCAGCGTGGATACTGCGAGCAGCTGTACATTTTCGTGAATAGATTGACGAGGAAGATCGAAGACGACATCAGCCTTCACACACTGCCCACTATGGACGCTCTGCCCGCTGTAAACGCTCTGCTAGAGCGGGACGAGATGTCCGTTGCCGAGTTCGGCGAAGCCTTGAAGGCAGACGTTTTAAACGAGGGAGTTGTTCTAAGACCTGAGGAGGCGTTCCCTCGATTGCTTCATGTAGAAGCGTGGCTTACGGGCTGATTCTGCCAATGGTATGGCGAAGGTCATGGTCGGGAAGCAGCTAGCATCATCCTTGAGCTTACCAAGAGCCCATTCCTTTGATTTGTCCGTCATTTTTGAAAGCAGAAAGCGCGCACGCGCAAGCTTGGCGGGCTGTTGCCAAGCCTCAGTCTCGTTTCCCACGTCGGCGAACCAACGTTTAAGTGGGGGAGACCGCCGACTTCGCCACTACATCAAGCTTGACGATGTCGGTCTTGTTCTTGGGAATAATGACACTTGCTGACGAAGCTCACGAGCTATGATCCCCTGGGCGACCAGGCGCTGTTGGGCTTCCAGCCGGCCGCGAGCAACGTTTGTATGACAGCCTCGCCGGACGCGGCGGCCGGACGGTGCAGCGCCTCCCCGAGATATCAGGGAAGCTCAAGTACTCCAGTGACATGCTCGTCATTATTGATGCGTCATTCATCGACGTGTGAGCGTTAGGCGGATTACTAAGTGCTACCAGATGTAAGAGTGCTCAGGCCGTTACGGGCGTACACTAGCAGTAGAAAGCATGTGGTAAATAAAACCCTGGTAAGTGACGGACCCAGGACCTCAAGCCGTCACAGCCATCTACCTAGACTGAGTGCTTATTGGACGGGATTCCACCAATAGAATCGCGACACTTCCCAACAGATGAAAATTTAAATGGTTACACAAACAGCTGGTGAGCTTTGAAAATGTGATGGACTCGCTAAAATTCCAATATTCGCGATTGAAGGGGATGCATTGGAGGTGAATGGGGAACTCCCTCGCTCGTGTCTTGTGCCTCAAACCCATGGGGCTTAATAAAAGCATTGTTATTGGTACCATAACCAGATTTCGCCAAACAAAAAGCTTCATCGCGGAGTTTTTCTCCAAACGGAATGAGTACAGACAGAGATACGGTCCTGCATCCAAAACAAAAGTAGTACACCAACGTTCTACGCAGTGGACTTTACCAATGTCCTACGAAGTGTTAACATGTCCACAAAATGTTCTAGATGTAGGCACACTTACCTAAATACAGAAACGTCGAGCCATACAAAATCCCCCCACGTGCCGTATCTTAAATGGTTCTGTAGGCCACTATAATATCGCTTAAAGCCACTAGGTACGTGTATCGCATAATAACTAGAGAAATGGACTGGTAGCGCATCTATTTAAATTTTCAAGATCTATTTTAATTATATATATTAGGTTAGGAATGCGCTGTTGATGCAATTGACCCTTCCACTACAAGTATTTACTATCGCTTGCAAAATTCTGTGCAATTAGCACATAATCGAGAATTAACATCTTATCTCAGATGATATCGCCGCTTTATCGATGCTCTAGAGTGCGCCGATTTCCGATATTTTGAAGCGGTGATGCCGGTATAGAAAGAACATCCTTTTATTTGTACTTGTACACCGCGCACACCAGACCTACGTTCTGGGTCTCTCCTCTCTCACTGGACAAAATCTAATGATCTAGCCGGAAACAGACGGGCCGAATTTTCGGACCAGTTCCTTAAAGTCAACTATAGGCAATCGATGCGTTAATGTGATGGCTCCTTTATTTAATTCTAAAGTACAATAGCTTCCGTATGAAAAGAATGGTGCAACAGCTCGTGAAATTGTTGAGTCGAACTTGCCGGCATCGTGGCGGAAAAACTACAACAAGCGTATCCAAGCTTACGAGATGCTTGAAGACCTCGTTGCATATTTTCGTCATTGCTAAGAGGCCCGAGATCAAAACTAACCCACTAAAGCGTCCAAAGGCAGGAACTTTTAAGCCTGAAGCGGCAATCGCAACAGTCAATTTGATTGCAAGCACACGAAGCAGCAAGAACAATTGGAGCGAATTCCACAAGACCCACAGTCACAACCCCAAAAAGTGCAGAGTCGAGAACCGAGTAAGGTTAAAGTTAATTACATGAGCGTGACCGTTACTGAGACCGACTACAATATCAAAGAGGAGAAACCGGCACGCCGGTGTAAACCTTCGTTAGCACCACCTACGAGTACAAGTAGCTCACGAGCTCCTATCCAAGCGTTCACTGAAGCTCCGGTTGCTGAAGATCCTGTCATCACTGCGTTGTAGGTTACTATCCCCTTACGGAAAGCGAAGTCACGCCTTGTGAGCGCTCTTGCAGGCTTTGAAGCTCCGACCTGTATTCTTTCGTACAAGGTCCGTCCTGAATCAAAGCAGCTCACAAAATGTATCACGAAGTGGAAGCCCAAAGGTGAAACCTTTCAAACTAATGTCACCTTTCCAATTCATTTTTAGCTTCCGAAGATTACAACCAACCGTGTCGTTAGACACTCATGTTACCTCGCTGCACCTGATGCTGAGTCTTGTATATATGATAATATTTTTTGTCGAGATTTTGATTCTGGCTCTCCAGGTGGCACTTGACCTTGGTAGGTGTGCTATTGGCTCAAGTGCACTAGAAGTGGCAATGTAGTCGAGTTTTAACGCCCCCTCTGAGCGCTATGTACCGGATATCCCAGAAGGTGTTTACGCGGTGGGGAGAGTGCCCCTCGATGGCAGGTACGCCAAGGTAGACGTAGCCGTGTACGTCCCCGAACATCTCGATGAGAACCAGTGGAATGCGCTACCGCTGTTGTTCGATGTCTTAGGCGAAGGTACCATCAGTATGATACCAGGGGGGTTTACAGTCTCTAGCTAAAGGTCGACGCACAGCCTTACCACGCACATCCATTAGAAGGTTCTTAAGCATCCCTCGACGTGGTCTAGAAGGAAGTTGCTGGGCTTGAAACTCTCGGAGGGTTTATACATGATTCTAGCAGCCCCGGGGTAGCACCGGCCTTCTATTTTCTTGAGAAGGATAGAGCATCCCGCATCGAAAAAATTAAGCAGACCGAGCAATAAGACTATCGTCCAGCCATTTCCCATGTCAAATATCACCGAGCTATTCCGAGGACTCAAGTGATTTGTGTTTGTAACAGCCATGAAAATGAACATGGGCTACGAATCAATTGTGTTATGCGAGAATTGCTCCAAACTCTGCTCTTTCATGTTACTGTGGGGTAAATTCTACTATACCCAACTTATAATGGGAATTCACACTGTTCTGGATAAGATGCAGAGTCGTATGCAGCTCCTGCTTGAGGATTTGAGGTCTGTGCGCGTCTACCTCGACGATGAACTTAATAGGATGAAGTTAGCCGATCATCTAGAGCAAGTGCACGTTGATCTGAGGATCACTTCACCGGGTTCGTTATTGCTAACCTATGAGCGACACCGGGGCACTCGAAGTGGTCTAGGTGTTTAAAGAATGCGTCTTCAGGCAGCTCGGAGCTCCGTCACTAATAGGACACGACCGCGATCCAAGGTTCATAAGCGAAGTGTTCCAAAGGTTCTCTGAGATGATGCAGTCGAGATCAAAGGCAACGCTGAACTACCGACCACAAGCCAACGGTCAACGAGAGAGGTCAGTGAAGACAATGGCTCCGACTATACGAGTCTACGTATAAGACCCTCTTCAGACCGACTGGGATGACATCGCCGAGAAGATTGTACACTCTATCAGCAATTCAAGAGACTCGACTCGGCGAGAGACTCCTTTCTATTTAGTGCACGGTTGGGATGCCAAGTATACGCTCAAGGCTATGACGAGCTCAATAAGACAGAGACAGGGAAGCTCGGCTAACTCGGCGAATGTTGTCGAGTGGCGCCGAAAAGGGTACAGACAACGTGAAGTTGCCCTACGTCTAGCAGCCGAGTTCCAAGTGCGATAAAAAGCTAGGTGACCTCGAGAACACAATGAAACACTGAGCAAGAAAGAGAAAGGTTCCATTCTCAACGCAGCGAACGACGAAGCCGGAGTTGTAGAACCAGGCGACGAATCCACTGAATCCTTGTTCGAAGAAGGAGACCAAGTCTGGTTGTTTATGGAGCGAGTCAAGTCGGGTCTGACAAAGAGGTTAGCGCATCGATAGCATGGACCATTTTGGGTGAAGAAGAAGGTGGAAGAAGTTGCTTATGAGCTGGAGCTGTCCGACAAGACCGGATATAGGTTCTACCCAGTGGTCTATGTATCGCGTCTAAAAGCGGCCACCGAACTCGGCGAGAAACGCAAGGCAAGTCTAATCACCAAGCTCGAAGAGACTCATCGATTTGACTTTGACGAGGAATTGCTACCGGAAGATAGCTGGAAGCCCGACGCAAGTGCGAACCAGTATGAAGTCGAAGCCATTCTTGACGATGGGCTACCACTATCCACGAGTACGTTTCGGTCCCAGCGGAAGTTTAAGATTAAGTAAGTTGGGTACGACGAGTCTACATGGGAGCCACAGTCGAATTTGTCGTGTGGAGGTCTCCTGTTTGACTATCTACGACAATCGAAGCGTAAAATTCGTCTGCAAATGGGGCAAGTTGCAGATGAGGATTAACCGTTATTGCACCAAATGCTACACCAACTCGGCGGACGACACAGGTCAAGTTGAGATGGTATGCTACTGTATCGAAATTGCATATACTGAACTTAAATTACGAAATGGAGTCATGAACGATAACTACGGTGACGCTCAGTCGAAAGAAAAAAAGACTAAAAAGAAGGCGATCCAGACTCTGAAGGAGGTGAACTCGACGGAGACAGCTGTGGAGAGCTCAACGGACTCGGTGATTGGAGGGGTTGCGGCGCAACAACATCGCTTCCTGAGAAACTGGTGACGGAGAGGCAACATCTGCAGCCGTAGCGAGGAGTATCATCACCGGGACCGCCAGGGCAACTGACGCAGAGGTAGATGGAAGAGAAACCAGAGCCCTAGAACCCGACTCAGCTGGCGTAGGGTGAGGCTGATCTGTCCCACCTGGAAGAGGGGTGTCGAACAGAGACGTATTCGGGGACGCACCGCGGAGGTTGGGAGAACCCAACCCATCGTCCGCCGATTCGTCATCGGACGCGCTTTCGTTCTCCGAGCCGAGCTCACCGACGACCGGCCCCGCCAAGCTGTGAATACCTTGACGTTTCAACCGAGACGGGGCGCCCTGGGCGAAGGTTGGAGGCACTAGATCAGCAAGGTCGAAGTCTTCTTCGATAGCATCATCAAAGACCTGGGGGTTTATACCGCGCGGAGCGAAAGCCAAGAGGTCCCCGTTCCGAGGACAGAATCACGTATTGTACGGGGAACGGCCGGGTCAGTTAACCACCAAACTCGCCAGGACTCGGCTAGATTCACGTCGTGCGCACACTGAACCCAATTAGTTCTGGCTGGGACCCACGAGAGGTTAACCGGAGAATAGTGAGGAACGGGCGTATCAAAGTATACCTCAGCATCCACGAGAGGAGCAGGCTCGTCGCCGAGCTTCTGTGTGACGGCCGAGTAGGGCTGGTCGTAGACAGCGACAACCAACGACCGTAGAAGGTGTTTGCGCTCGAGTTTGTACACCAGCCACAGTTCGTACACATCTACGAGCTGAGCAGTTGAGGCTGTCGGATTCAAGTCAAGGTGGAGGCCCATCAACACGCTTGCCTCGGCGATCCAGTGGCGACGCTCGTAAAAGGCGACGAAGAAATGGGTCACTTGTGCATCCGTAGTGATAAACTGCCCCACCGAGTCCAAAAGACTGTCGCCACGGAGCTTCACCAACATATCTTCAAGAATCTGCATCAAGGTACGAGGTCGAGTCTGCGAAGCCAGGCACCGCCGAGCTTCCTTCCGAATTGACGGGGAAACGAAGAAGGGAGGCATGGGAAACAACCGTCGAAGACGCTGACCGGGATGACTCGGAACGAAAAAAGCCATGAAACCTCGTATTTCTTCAAGATAGCACGGTGTAGGCGGTACACGACCCTTGCCACCGACGAATTCCAACTGCACCCCGCCAAACAATGTGTCCAGTAATGCGTTCCAACAGTGGGTGGAGCAGAACTCCATAAACGGCACTTCGCGGAGTGGAGCCATGTGAAGAGTCAAGCTAGAATCCTTGAAAAACGCTTGCGAAGCCTGGATCCGCAACGTCGCTAATGGGAGAGTGAGAGCGCGTGGCAGAGTAGCTGGGGTTAGTCGTGGGATACGCGACACAGTCGAACTCAGCCGCGATGGAGTAGATGCTACAAGGGCCACACTCGGCGAAGAAGGATCCAACGAAGATTGAGCTGGAGCCACGTAGGGCGTTGGCACTGACTGTGGATGCTTGTGGTGTCGGTGCTTCTTGTGGTGTTTCTTGTGCTTCTTGTGATGTTTCCTGGACTTCTTCGACTGGCGTCCGGAAGGACTCGACGAAGCACGACGCTTGCGGTGCTGGTGTTTTCCCGAAGCCGACGCTGGGGTGGAGGGTATCGCTCGGTAAGCGGGACGAATCGACGGATGCCGCGAAGTGTGTCGATAACCCGGCGGCGAAGATTCATCACTCATCTCACCGTCGGAGCCGAAGGTTTCCGCATGGAGGCTTCTCTTCTTGGCAGAAGGAAGGACATCCTCTTCCGCCAAGCCAGAGCCTGAAAGGCTACCCGCTGAGTTTTCCGACAGAAATGGGATCCGAGAGCGACCCAAGCGCAAGACTCGCCGAGCCGACGGACGGTGCAAAGCCGTCAACAGGCTCTAAGACCTCGTCGTCAGAAGCGTCAAGGTCCTCGAGCAGCTGAGCGGTCACAGTGCGGGCAGTCGCAGCAGATCTCCGGATGGGACGCCCAGAAGGAGACGTCAGCGCGGCTGAGCTCGCAGAGAGAGACGGTCTGAGAACTCTCGCAGCCGAAGTAGCAAGGTCGGTTGGTGGGGTAGACACGTTAATACCTCGAGATGGAGCGGCCTCAGCCGAGACGTGAGATGACCGGGAACTAGACGACAGCCAGGTGTGCGCAGCTCCCCCTTGACGCGACCCTTGGTGGATCGCTCGACTGGGGCAGATCGGCTGAGCTAGGAGACTTCGAGACATGCGTGCAAACCCTCGCAACCGTGACAGGTTGAGCAGCTGATCCACCTGAGGTCGGGCTAGGCGGTCGGGTCGCCGGAGAATGTCTAGATCCGGAAGAAGATAAACCAGAACTCAACGACAGTAAGGCTGTGACATTGGAAGAAGCCACCGACAATGGTTGGGTAGTCGTGACTGACGACGTCAGCATATGTCCAGAAGGCGGAGGCCCCACCAGAGTCGACGAACCAGACGCAGGAACTGTATCGTCGGCAGACATAGACATGTCAAACTCGAACTCGGCTTCGCTCGAAGTTTCATCCTCGCCTTCCGAGCGAGTTGAGACGGCTGGCTGTGTAGGGGAACTCAACTGAAGGTGACGAACCTTCTGCCACCGAGTCCGGCGTTGAGACTTACCCGAGAGGGATCGCTCTCTGTCGGATATGGTCACCTGAGGAGAACTCGAGCACAGAAGCGCACTGACGGCGTCGTGTCCCTCTTCCCCTGGAAGTAGACAAGTGCACGACTGCGGCGGAGGCAGCGCCGGCGAGCGGTGACGAGGACCAGCAGGAGTGGGGGACTTCGGGTTCGCATAACGGCGAAGCCGTTGCGTAGGTGTCAAGTCGGCCAACGGAGCACGACGAAGCTGAGTAAGAGTCGTCGTGGGCTGGCTCACAGCCATCACTGGGCTCGCAAGACCCGCAGCCGAGGTCATCGAAGTGTCATAGCCGGCGAGCGGTGACGAGGACCAGCAGGAGTGGGGGACTTCGGGTTCGCATAACGGCGAAGCCGTTGCGTAGGTGTCAAGTCGGCCAACGGAGCACGACGAAGCTGAGTAAGAGTCGTCGTGGGCTGGCTCACAGCCATCACTGGGCTCGCAAGACCCGCAGCCGAGGTCATCGAAGTGTCATAGAAGAAGCTGGAACCTCTGAAGACGCGGAAACCTGTGGTTGAACACTGGGGTCAACAGCTGGTCCGGCAGCAGGCACCGTAAGTACCGCTGGGGCGTCTCGACGAGGATGAACAATCAACTATAATTGTCGGGACGCGCCAGCAGGGATGCCGAGAACTTCGAGGAAGCGAGACTCCAAGATGCGGCACAACCGGGTGTTCAGACGAAGGTTGGACGGATCGAGTCCTGGAACATCCAACCCGGCGTCAGCAGCAGCGGCCATGTGAGGATCATGCATCGGAAGAATACCGATTCGGCGGATGATCCACTTCTGCCTCAAAATCACTGCCCACTGACCAGCGATCACCAGCTGAGCGTACCGCAAGGGTTGATTGCTGGTCAAGCTGTACAGCTGCACCGACTCCTGCGGTTTGGCAGCAATGCCCTGGAGCGTTGTATACGCTGCGTCCTTCTCGGTGATGGTCTGGAGGAGAGTCGCGATCCCAGCGTCTCGATCCAAGACTTGCTGATGGTTGAGCCGAGCCTGACTCAACGCAGCCTCAACCTTGCCTTGCTCAGCTTCGACAGCCCGAGCGAGTTTTGCCTCACTCAGAGCTACGGCTTTTCGCAGGGAGGCAAGGTGATTAATAACCTGCGTGGTAGCAACCTCCAGTCGAGATACCTGCCGCTGTGCCGATGATAGTTGGATCGACAAGTCAACGTTGTCAAGAGCGAGGGTGTTTAACCGCCGATTTAGCGCGCGATTCGCGACTCGGGTGGTCTGAAGGTCAGATCTGAGGTCCCCGAGGATCGGGGAGTAATCAAGAGCAGCGTAGTGATCACTCAATATTTCCAGCAGCTCCTCAGCTGTAGAAGCGTGCAGGACCGCTCGCCGTTGTGCAGGATCAAAAGGCTCCACGGGGCGAGTGAGCCCGTAGGCCATAAGCCTTGCCAAGAAGGTCAAACCCTTCCCGGCGTTCGTACCCTTGCAGGGTGACCAGTGTCGTAAGGGAGTCAAGACTTACTGGGGCAGCCGAGCTCGACTGATTGTTGGTGTCCGATGTGGTGTCGCCCGGCAAGCTCGGTGGACCGGGAAGGCGCGTTCGACAGGACTCCGCCGACTCCCCGTCAGACCCATAAAAAGCTGCCAGGTCGACCAACCCAGCATCGTGCCGGTCGCTGACCCCACGAGTACCAACGGGCCGAGAAATCGACTCAGCGGACGCGCCTCCACCTCGACGGGGAGTCGGTGGAGAAGAGTGGCGCCGTGGGTCGTGCTGGAGAAACAGACGAGGAGGAGCTGTCAGATGAGCAACAGCAGCGTCAGTAAACGTACCGAAGAAGGTGATGGAGGACCGCAAGACGCCATTAGCCGAGTATGAACCAACGGTGGCAGAACCAAATGAAAGGATTAAGACACTCGCCAGCTCGGCTCGTATCATAACCGGGGCAGTTGTGGTGTAGGGATTTCCAGATTCGGTCGTACGTAAACCTACTTTAGACCAAGAATCGGCTCAGTCTGGTACCCCAGAGCTTAGGAACAAAGTATCACGGTAAGTGTACAGCGCTCTGTCCGGATGATGCTATCCGGAAGGCCGCTGAACTCAACGGTCGCCTGAACCCAGCGGAAGGGTCTGAAGAAATTCGAAACGACTACATTTTACTAGATATTTGTAAAGGAAGCATAGGATTAAAATGGGGAGCCGAAAAGGCTCCCAGAAGATAACAGAGCAGAATTTTCCTAGTTCAAGACACGTGTACACTCTTTCGGTAAGTCCCTGCATAGGGCTGGATTATGCCTGCCGTTGATACTCGAGAGGCTTGTAGGGTATTGTCTGGTAGCGCCAAGTGATTAGGTCGGTCCGGGTAGGACAAAAGTCTCGCTACGCGCGAAAGAAAGCCCCGTGAACTTAGCGGGTCGGTACGTCGGATAGCCCCGGTGGGGTGACACCTCTAGATGAGCAGCCGCTGCGCTCGATGACCTGTAAAAGCGCTCACACGCCGTCGTCCATCCTTTGTTGTAGGGCATAGGGTTTGTGAGCAAACTCAGCCGAGCCAAAGTCGGCGGAGCCTCGGAAGTGCTCTGACTTGATTAGTCGGAACTCAGTGGAAGCGAGCCACTCGTATGTCTCGGCTGGGCCGAACCCCGAGGGGGCCACCCTCTGCGCAGGCTCTACAAGCGCCGACCTAACTCGGCGATTTGCTGTGGTTTGTTTAAGGAATCCACATCTGACGTTATTTGTGTGTTCTACTACACCATATCTTTTTCATCCCCAGGGCTACCGTAGTCTCACGATATCCTCCGGACGAGGAAAAAATAGTAACGAGCACCAGCAACAGGTTCGACGAGCGCATGATGCTAGAGACACCGCATGACCTACAAGGGTTATCATCAGCGCAACCGCGTAAAGTCGTCCATGATTGCTAAACCTTAATTTTAATTTTACGTTAAGTTCTACAGGTCTCTCCAACTAATGAAGGTGGAGACAAAGCCTGATTTATGTCTTCAGGTTGGTGACCTAAACTGACCAATGAGGAGTGAGAAAAGTATTCACCTCCAGGTGGAGAGTGCCGCGAGCACACCCTAGCTCACGTTTACGCGTTCTATCGGGTAGCTCACATACCAAAAATGATTTTGCCAATTGGACATATTATACGAACACAATCACTCCCATTCAAAAAATCTTATAAAGTGACAACAAGATACGCCCCCTCCAACCCTGATTTAATAAGTGCCTTTGTAAAAGCGACGGTTGTACTGATTTAGCGAAACTAATCTGGACTATTAGAGAACTGTAGTTGCTGGAGCTATTTTGGGGTTATGGAGCTATTTTCCGTACTTAAGGCACCCGAAACTGTACATCGTAACCCTTTGTTCCAAAAGCAAGCTCCATGGAGTATCTCAGAGAGATATTTGCGCCAAGGAGCAAAACACCAGGACCCTCTATGATCTTACGCACTAAAGCGCGTTGAAGATGGCCTGGTTTCCTTTGAATTCCACACTCTGCACTCCACTGCACATTCCGCACTCGGTAGCACCATGGAGCACAATGCAGCACACAGTACGTCTAGAGTTCGAGCGCCATTCCGACCGCCCACGAGGGCTACAAAGCATTCTTCTGCAGAAGGGGTTCAAGACGCAGAACCAGCAGCAAAGAAGCAGGCAACTACGATGGCGCAGGCCGAGGCAAAGAGATAGGTTTAACGACGGTAAACTGCCTGCTGCCACAGCAAAGCGTTCAGCGTGCCTGGCAGCGGCTGCACAGTGAGCACAAAAGCCACAAGCGGCTATAAACGTGTTGATGGCTCGCATGCACTTGAATCGAGCCAGATGATGAAGCACTTCACCGAAGTCCAGCCCAAGCGCAAGCATGGCCGCTACGAACACCTTCAGCTCGTCTACCTTGACGTCCAACCGCATTGCAAAGCGGAGTGGCATCTCTGAGATTTAGTAAGGAGTACCGTGATATCTCAATTTTATTTCTGCCCATACTCCAGCTAGCTACAGCTCAATTTTTTGGAGTTGGGGCTGCCACTTGGAGCACCTTCAAATAGCTCTAGGCCAAAATAGCTTCAAGCAGCTACAGCTCCATGTGATCATCTGATGTAAACCGATCTTTTTATAAGCTGTCAAACTTAAGTAATGTAAACATTTGCGTGGTGTACGACACACATTTTGCTTGGCAAACTAAAGCCTTTTGGACTGTACGTAGGATAATGACAGCGTTGACTTGAAAATGCGACTCATAATGGAGGTGGGTGTCAGAATATACAGATTTTGAATACCGAATATACAAACAAGGGGTCTGTCCATACCAGACGGGGTAAAATTATACAAATTACGCAGAATGGAGATTAATCATACAATTCGGGGTTCAAGTATACTGACCAGCCGGCGTAATTATGCTTAGATAAATCCATCAGTGTATTATGCAACGTGGCTAAAACAGTTATTAATAGGGTCTAGCATAGAAAACTATGACATGCACATATTAATAGCGCAAGTGAAGGGGTTTCCCTCAAAACGGCAAAAGGAAAAACGAGGGAGAAGACAACAATGGAGGGATGGCGTCAGCTTTCTGTACAAAGCTCTCAAGAAGCATTTGAGGCCTTTTGCGAGGATTCGGTGTGCTGCTCAGCTGTATTATTAAAACGCGACTTTGACGTTTGCCGGCTTTGTGGAGGTCAGCACATAATGACCGAAAGACGACTTCAGTGCACTAGCAGGAGCTGTAGTGGTATCGGTAATTGTCTACTCCTATGGAAAGTGTTCACTTGCTCTGTCCAAGACACATGGCCTATTTGGGTCAATCATCATGGCCACGTTCGGGGTGTTTTTCCTTGCTCAGCAGAGCACCCACCTCGAATAACACTCGCTATGAAGACGTTCCTAGCCGCGCAGGATGAGATAGGGATACCACCGAGGCTCATTATGGTAAACCTGAAAAGGCAGGAGAAAATGCACGTGACTAGCCGTGGGTGGCCAGACCTAAAGCAGATTCGAAATGCACTGAAGCGAGATCGACGTGAGCAAGGATCCAAAAACTCACGAAAATCTATACAGGATTTGGTGCGATTACGAAATTACCGCCCTAGCTTGTCACCAAACACAGCTTTTTTGCTCGGATCTAAGTTGGACAGAGAAGGTTATGCCTAAGTCGGGTCCGGGAGTGATGCTGATTCGTTCATTATTGGGATTTCGTCTTTGGCAATGATAGATGCTTGTTTGCTATTTTCTAGCGATGAATGCTGTCAATTTCATGCTGATGCGACCTTCAAGCTCAGCGATATCGGATATCCAGTTATTACCTGCGGCTTAACGGACAGGTCTAGAGCCTACCAAGTGGGAGCATTTTTTGTCGTTAGCCGGAGAACAGCCTTCGAATACACTGAATGTTTTCGAAGCTTCGCAGACTTAGTACAAGAAATACGAGGAAAAGCGCTGCGAGTCTCAGCAGTAATGGGCGATGCTGATGATGCTCAGTACCTAGCTGTCGAGTCCGTTCCCATGTTTGCTGAATCCAAGAAGCTAATTTGTTATTTTGTTCACGTATTCTATAACGTACGTAAACGAGTTCAACATCTTCCCATCAAAGACCGCCATCGTATAATGGGCGCAATACTGGACATGCACTTCTCCAATAGATTCAAGTAGTTTAACTCGTAAAGCGTGCCTTAATAGCACTGCGGAGCTCGTCGATATAGAAACATGGGTGTTATTCAGCGTATTTTCCAGCAACACGGCAGACTTCATGCGGCCATCTTGATGTTTTCTGCCTTTCCTAGCGCGTTCAACTGTTCCTCGAGTCAGAAACCACCCATACCATCTCTTTACAGACGGTTTTGAAGCACCCAAAACCATGGCGACGATTGCCACCTTGATGTCGTAGACATGTACTAACGTGACGGCACGTCAGCAAAGATCACTTGACTTGGTCATTACGATCAGGAATAAAACGAAGTGAGTGTCGAGGTGTTAGAGCGAATGACATTTGGCTCGTGTGACGGGGTCACACAGCACCTTGCGCTAGAAGAAGTTAGCTTCCGAGAGTACAAACTCTCAGTGAACGGCAGTTCACAGGTCCCCTCTTTATCAAAAGAGAGCGAAGTGACCTATTTAAGGTAGAATGTAAACTGAGTATATTTATAGGTAGATAAAGCTTGGGTTTAATACAAACTATAAGTCACCTATAGAAATACAATGTCATCAACCAATGGTTGGCTTTGGACGACCTTGGTCCCCTGTACCAAATATCCCGAAGTATGAGGTGTCACACTTCATGTAACCAGGGGTACACCTAGGGCTACGTACCCCGTTACATCCTCCCCCACTTAGGTTCGGTTTACCGACCATTCAGGATGAAAAAGTGTTCGTCACAAACTTTCATTCTCAAAGTCGAAAACCATCGACTTGGCCGCGCGAGCGCGGCGGAGGCTCACTTCACAGTTAGAGCCTCGAGCAGCAGTCTGTGCGCTCTTCTTCTTGGTCTGCACTTCGACCTTTAACCATGCCTCGTGGCACTGCAAAGAGCGGTGCGAAGACACGCTCCAAGGCTGCTGCCGGAAAGGCGCAAGCCAAGAGCACTAAGCCTCACGGCAAAGGCTCAGCACTTCAAGAGGCTACTCAGGTGGCCTCCGAGGCGATCGGTTCCTCGGGTGACGCGGCTGTGGGCAAGCGAACAAGCAAGCACCACAGCCCGTCGCCCTCGGCCTCTCCAGATAATCGTCCGAATCCTCGGTTCGTAGAACGTGAGCTCAACTCTGGCAGTGAGGACGAAGCCGAGAGCACGAACGATGCTCCTGCGGGCTCTGCGGGAGGGCACAGCCCAGTGCCCAGCGAGCACAAGGACGACAGCGTGCAGTCGCTCGCTAGTGATCAAGGTGATCACAGTCCCAGGACGTCTGTGCGCTCTGAGAGTCCGGCCGTCAAGGCGCACTCCCAAAGATGGTGGCGATGAGGAAGAGAGTTCTCGCAAACGTCTCTCGCTTGCCGAGGGTCTTGCACGTGCTAAGGCCTCTAAAGTCGAAGGCGCCAAGTCCTCAAAGAAGCGTACGGCATCTAAGTCTCCACTCCGCGAGAAGAAGAAGACTCAACACTCCTATCAGAGTATCTTCGACTCCTCGGATGAAGAGGAGGAGAAGGAGGAAGAAGAGGAGGAGGAGGGTGCTATTGCTGAGCCCCGGGAGGTCTCGAATGACCTCGACCAGCAGCAGGAGGAGTTCCAAGCTGCCCAGCATGTGCGTGGGGGTTTGGTGGTGGCACCCGTCAGCCAGGGAGCTGCCATCAACTCGAGAGGGTATTGGCCTCCCGAGGAGAGCTCTGGGGCTGACCTCTTCTTAGAGCTTCTCGTCGCTCCTCGTGGCGTTGTGGGCGGCCACGCTTCTAGGGGCATCTATGAACGAGCTCTTGTTCAGAAAGAACAGTTGTTCGCTGACAACTTGGAGGCTGCTCGGTGTGTGCTTCTCGCGCCACACCGCATTCCCCTTAAGGACTTTACGACTTGTCGTAAGAAGCCCGAGACCCGGGGTGGTCTCTATCCTCTTTGGGGATACCCCTGGGTTATGTCCGAGAACTGTCCCACGTAGAGTTCTTGTGAGGACATGTTCTGGGCTTGGGTGGAGTCTCTCAAGTACTCACCCACGGAGTTACGGGAACTCCATGAAGATCAGTTGCTGTCCCGCATCCTGGACCAGCGTGATCTTCGTGTTCGCTTTGCCCACTTGGTCAGCAAGCGCATGCTGCCAAGGGACATCCTGAAGCGCGTGTGGTATAGCGGGATCAGCAAAATCTGCGAGATTGCCAGATCCAACTTACCAACTGCGCCCAGACACCGACTAACGGAGGGGGTCCCCCGATGATCCGTGTTCTGCTGAACTTTCCTCACCTTGTGTACCCGTCGGTAGGGCGGGATCTTGCTCTCTCGGTAACTTCCGAAGAGTTCAAGTGGTGAAGCTTGAGTGTCTTGGCGAGACGTGGGGATGGGGTGGAGCAGCAGTGAAAAATCTTCACTCTGCGTCCGTGGATGGTTCCGTATCCTAAGCGAATATTCGAGCTTATGGATCCGGGGCCTAGATCGTGGATCTGGCCGTGGGGTTGCCTGGCGGGTGTGTTCCCTTGCCTTTGTGTTTTCCTTTGCGTCGTACTTGCCGCCTCCTGTGACGGGATCTTGAGAGTTGAGAGCCTCTAGGGTATAACCGACCAAGTAGTAAATTCGGTTAACCCGTCGGATCTGCACGTGTATGGGAAAGCTTACTAGGTTGTAGGAACTGGCCAATGTATTATCCAGTTATCACTACCAACACTAGATTCGCAATTCCCAACCTTCTCCGAGCTCGTACGGCCAATGTAGTTTCGGTTCTTGAGGGCAGGAAGGCACTTGCGTGTTATGGTGCAAATGAGGTTCTGTATTGATATTTAAGCCTATACCTGCCTGGATTTCTACCTTCTATGTCTTTCATCTGCTAAATCCCTTACCAGGCTCGACTGCATGTCCCTTCTTCCCTTGACCCATCATCCCAGCTGTATTATCTTCAGATCCACCGGATCCATGACGTAATCATCATGGTCACCCTATTATGGGTACACTCATCCGGATCCAGGTCGCTTGGATCCACTTCACTGTAATTGTACACTCGCCGTGGGTCCGTGCTCTCCAATCGTCCAACATCATCTTGCAACCGGCTGTGACCTCCATTGTCCCACGAAAGTTCCAGATCCACTGCATCCCTCATCCCTGTACCCTGGATCCAGGTCCTTCTATGCGGGATCCTCCCTCCTTGGATCCGAACCCGGAAGTATGGGATCCGGGGTACCTCGCGGTGGATCCTGACTTCTCGTTAGCCGTGGCTACTAGATCCACCTTCGGATGGCACCTACCACCATTCCTTCATAGGATCCACACTCGATCCACTGGTACATAGTATATCCCATATCCACCTGAGTGAATCCAGGTAAGGATGGATCCGAGATAAGTCTTGGTGGATCTTGCCTTCCCGTACATCGCTCATACCAGATCCATCGTCATTCCATACGGGGTGCCGCTCGTCATGGCTAATCCACCACAGGCAACTTGCACCCGTGCCAAACAATTGAAATTGTCACTGATTCAGGATAGTGACCCCGCGTCAGGCCCATTCTCTTATTTCTGAGAAAGCACTTCACCACACGCGCGGCAGGTCGATGGTGTACGCCGCACCATGCCTGGCCAGGACTGCAAATGGTCCGATGAAGCGGTGCTTCAGCTTGTTGCTGCCGACAGAGCTGACAGTGTCAATAGGTAGGTTCTTCGTGTCTAGTAACACTAAGTCCCCTACTATAAATCCACTTAAGTTTCCTCTTCCATGTTTGTCCGAGTACTCATTTTGTCTATCTTGGGCCGCTGCCATGGCATCGCGGACCCTGCTGACAATGCTCAGCTTGGTATCCATAAAGGATTCCACTTGTTTCCGCAGCGAAACTGGTCTCACATCCGAGACCTGGGAGGAAAGGGCTTTCCAAGCCTCTCCCCCATTTAGAATAGATGCGTCAGTGTCTCCTCAACGAGTGAGAGGCACTCTGGGGTGACGGAAACTGTTCAAGTAGAACGGCGTGAACCCCGTGGACGCGTGCACCGCGTTGTTGAGCGCAACCTGAACAACTGGAAGCTGCGTCGACCACGTACGCGGTGCTGCCTCGCACACACTGCGCAGAGTGTCCTCGAGCACTTGATTGACGCGCTCTGTCTGGCCGTTTGTCTGTGGATGGTCCGCAGTGGACATCTGCAGACGATTTCCCAGTAAAGGAAACAGCGCTTTCCAAAACGCAGTTGTGAACCGCGGGTCTCGGGCCGAGACAATCGTCTCCGGGAGATCGTGATAGCAGAACACGCCATCGACGAACAAATTTGCGGTTTGTTCGCCCGTAACAGCGACGGGAACAGGAGCAAGATGTACCATCTTGCTCAGCCGACACACGAACACCAAAATTCCGGTGTTGCCGTGTCCGTCGGCGGGAAGCCCAAAGATGAAGTCAAAACTCATCGACTTCCAATAGTCAGCCGGTACGGGCAGGCTCTGTTGTGGAGCCGAAGAGTGCCCTGCGGGTTTGACCCTCTGCCATGTTTCACATGTCTTAACGTATCGGGCGACCCACTTGTACATGTGGGTCCACCAGAAGGCCTAAGAGACCGACAGAAAGGTCTTCTCGCGGTTCAAGTGGCCGCTGGAGGGCGCGTCGTGCGCCTCCGCGAGGATATCGAACTACAGATCCTCGTCGTTGGGTACGACAACCCGTGGAGATCTATTGGGCTCCACCCGGTAATAGGAGGCTATCCTTCAACTCATATCGGTGGAGCCGTGAGCGCTGTCGCGACGAGAGCCAGTCAGACTTCGCGCTCGTTCCTGCCGTGAGGAACTTGACGATAGGCGCGACAGCCTCATCGTCTCGATACGCCATGCGTATCCGATGATATAGATCCGTTGTCACCCGTGTGATGTGGGCCAACTCATAGTCAGGACGCCGAGAGAAGGCGTCCGCAAGCACGTTGAGCTTGCCCGGCTTGTATTCGACGCGGAAGTTGTACTCCGCGAAGAAGGACAGCCACCTCGCCATCCTTTGGGAGAGGTGAGGCGAGTTAGTCGCCATCCTCAAGGACGCGTGGTCTAATTAGATCACGAAGGGCCGGGAGCCCAGAAGGTGAACAAGAAACTTCATAAGGGCATATTTCATTGCCAGGAGCTCCTTGTCAAGGACAGGGTAGCTTCGTTCAGCGACTTTGAGCTGCCTGGACTGGAACGAGATGATATCCAGCCGTGTCGGCTTGCAGCAATGCACACCCAATGGCGTAATCGGAGGCATCGCAGACGACGCTAAACAGCTTCGTCTCGTCCGGCAGGGCCAGGACAGGGGCCTCTTGGAGACTGGCCTTGATGCTGTCAAAAGCATCCTGGTGCTCTTGCTCCCAGCGCCAGTCGACGTCCTTCTGAAGGAGACTCGACAAGGGCTTAGCAAAGCCCGCGTACCCTGCGCTGTACTTGTGAAGGTAGTTGGCCAAGCCCAACCACTTTCGAAGATCTTTCTGGGATCGGGGCGTTGGCCATGCTGCTATGGCCTTGACCTTGTCTGGGTCAGCCCGAACGCTCACGTTGCTTACGAAGCAACCAAGAACTTTAATCTCTGGTGACGCGAAAACGCACTTGTCGATGTTGGCGTAGAGCTTGTTTGCTCGCATTACGTCCAACACTCGACGGAGGTGTCCTGGATGCACCTCCATGGCCGTCTTGTCTCCCTTGGCACGGCTATGGACGAATATGTCGTCGAAGTACGTCTGTACGAAGGTGCGCAAAGGGCGGAACAATTGCGTTACCAGGCGATTGAACGTCGCCGGGGTGTTAGACAAGCCCTGTGGCATGACGAGCCACTCCCATAGCATGCCGCTTGGAGTGCTTACCGCGGTGAGCGGGATGTCGCTCTCTCGCATCAGGATCTAGTAGTATCCGTCTACCAAATCCTGCGCACTGTACAGTACGCTTCCGGCCATGTTGTTTAACAACACATCCTTTCGTGGGATTGGTGTTTGGGCCGGCACCGTCGCGTTGTTCAGCTTGTTATAATCATGAACTAGGTGCCACGTTCCGTTCGGCTTCCGAACGCAGAAAGTGGGGTCGAGTGCGGGGATTTCGCCTCGCGCACCATGCCTGCCTTTACTTTCGCGGCGAAGAAGGCATCAACGACCTTGCACTGCTCGCGCGGGAGAGGCCATTGCTTCGTGACACAATACTTTGTGCTAGGCGCGAGATCAATCTCATGCCGTACATCTCGATCCGGTGGGAGTTGGGTCGGTGGGTGTTTGCTCACCACGTCCGCATACTCCGTCACCAAAGGATACACCGGATCCTTGGGGTTCTAAAGGATCTCAGAACCCAAGCGCGTCTGACGCAGGTTGTTTATGTCTTCCAGGCCAAGACAGAGGAGGAGTCAGCT
>NW_003303724.1:46409-48731 GCF_000142945.1 Phytophthora infestans T30-4 | reverse complement strand
GACACCCGTCCCGTCGCCCCTTGCTTTCTCTCTTAGCATCGGAATAACTTGTTGCTATGACGAGCACCCGTCTGGCGGCGTGCGAAAATTCTTCGACCGCCCCAGAATCGATCAAGATTCTATAGTGATGATCGTATCCCCCGTACACATACGTGTAGTACGAGCACCCCGCCGCTGCACTTCGCCGATTCGAGAGTGCGAAGACTCCTAGGGGCTAAGTCCCCGTGGTACGCGCCACCCGCGCACCCATCACGAAGACTTAATTCCTCCCCAGTAGGGCGCCCCGCCCCTACTGGTTCCCGGCGTTCCCCTGTCCCCGGACTCCTGGCTTCTGCCAGCGACCCTTAAGGACGGGCTTAGGGAAAGACCGTCTGCGGAGTCTTTCCGCGGGACAGTCGCGCTTGAAGTGGCCCATCTTCCCGCAGCCGAAGCAGCGGATGTCACCCTGTTCGGCGGACTCGGGTTCCATGGGAACTGGTCCGCTGGGGCTCGTTCGACCGGGAGTCGACAAGAAGCTCCCAGGCCACGCTGAGGTCGGCGTACGCGCCTGGCGATGGCTGTACTCTTCTTGAAAAGCCACTCGAATCGCCTCTTCAAGGGTGTTTGACTGCACCCGGAACAGCTGAGTGCGTGCGGGGGCCACTCGAAGGCCGTCCATGAACACAGTCATCTTGATGTGTTCGTTAACTGGATTTCCCACTAGGGACGCCGTGAGCTCCCGTATCTCTTGCACGTACTCGTGCAGCTCACGTCTCCCTTGTTTACACGAGAGGAAGCGCGAACGCTGGCGGTACTCGTAGCTCGCCGGGAGGAGCGCGGCTCGGAGCTGTTCGCACAGCTGAGCCCAGGATGTGAAACATCCAGGAGACGTTGCCTCCCGTGTGTACACCCAACTCTTAGCACGGCCGCTAAGGTTCGAGAGTGCAAAGCAACACGAAGTTGCTCGGTCGAGATCAGAGCCGCGTCCATCGCGAGCTCTACTTCATGGACCCAGAAGTGAAGGTTCTCGCCTTCCTTCCCTTCATACGTCTTAACCTTTAGCCGTATTGGCTTCGGGTGAGGCGGATTAGCTTCCGCCGCCGGAGCCTGCAGGTTCTCCCGCACATGCGCGATGAGCCCCTGCTCGTACGCGTCAAACGCATTGACGCGCTCGAGCTGCTCGGCCGGTGTTGACACCACCAGGCTCTGCAGGGTCTCCATCCCGAAGATGCCTGCCATCTTTCGAACCGACTCGAACTGAGAGTCGCTCATATGGGAGAAGTCGTTCCTATCCATGGCAACAAACTTCGGAGAGGTTCAGGTAGTCTACCCGCGGTGGCGTGAATTGACTACGAGTGCTACCAAGTGTGACGGGGTTAAAAAGCACCTTGCGCTAGAGGAAGTTAGCTTCCGAGAGTATACAAACTCTCAGTGAACGGCAGTTCACAGGTCGTTCTCTCTTTATCAAAAGAGAGCGAAGTGGCCTATTTAAGGTAGAATGTAAACTGAGTTTATTTATAGGTAGATAAAGCTTGGGTTTAATACAAACTATAAGTCACCTATAGAAATGCAATGTCATCAACCAATGGTTGGCTTTGGACGACCTTGGTATCTCGTACCAAATATCCCGAAGTATGAGGTGTCATACTTCTGAAGTGTGACGTGTCACACTTCATGTAACTAGGAGTACACTTCTACGTACCCCGTTACAGATTCGTTCTCACATTTTACTATTCGTTCTCAAATCGCCAATCTCTTCAAAACTGTTAATCGCTCAAGGATCACCGCTGATTAATTTTCCTTTCGACTTGTAAAAGGCATTTCGAAACAGTGCCAGTGTTAGAAATGCCTCATAAAATCGGGCGATGCGCCAGCTTTTGTAAGCAAAGGGGAAGATACTTTTACTGTCCCACTGTCCAACTGTACGCTTCCTGTGTGGGTACAACAGTACCACATGAGGCCACGAGTTGACTTCGAGGGCAGATTGGCTGAAACTGTCGTGAGCTGACCCGATAACAAAATGGATGAGACTGTTATCATGGAGGGCCAACCAATTGACGAGGTGTTTCCTAAAGCTTTGCGGCTAGTCGTCGTGGTGGCTCGCAGATCCCAGGACCTCACGGCGGACATCAGCAGTGGGCACCTCAGCCTCGCGCTTCATCAATTTGAGAATCACGAGCCGAACCTTCAAGGATTTAGAGCAAGCGTCGTCCTTTTCCATAATGCGCTGGGTGGAGGATGTGGTCGTATCACCGATCTGACTCATAGGTGGGAGTATTTGAACAAGTGAAGGACGCCACTTGAAATGAGATCTTTCACAAGAAGTGTGTGCTCCAAAGAGCA
>NW_003303724.1:35523-36414 GCF_000142945.1 Phytophthora infestans T30-4 | reverse complement strand
TCCAATACTGGGGGTAAACAGGTTGTATGAACGTGGTCTACCGAAGATCTTTCGGAAGAGTGTACCCTTGGCCACGTAGCCAGCTTCAACGTGCCAAAGGGTGCGACCAAAGAGTGGAAGGAGTCCAACGGATTCAACGGACACACGGTTAGGACGGAGATCGCAGACGGCGAGCCGTCGCAACCGGTGGCGTTAGACGGCAGGAAGAGCAAGGACGTGAGTACTTCCGAATTTGCAAAGGACGAGACAAGTAGGTCGAAGAGTGAGACGAGAGACGAAAGACGGTCGAGGGCTGGAAGTACAGTTAGCGACAAGACAAAGACGAACGAAAGGGCTGTTGAGGCACAGAGTGTGGCTGACAGAACGTACGGGGTTGTGGTGGACGCACTGCAGTACCGTGAAACGGAGAACAAGTAGGATCCAAGGAGGAGAACGTACGGACAAGCGGAGCGACGTACGGTGAGACCAGACAGGGGAAGTAGAGTACCCGAGTTCGCTGTGGTGGCCGCGCACGAGTAGGGTAGGCGCCGTGGGCGTACGCCCAAGTGGCTTTGAGATTGAGCGTGATCTGGATCGCATCGGGACGTCACGGTGCTTCGGCGAGGACGTGGGTGATCTGACTAGGAGACTATCTGTTCAGGGACGGAGAAGGAAGAACGAAAACGAAGAAAGAACCTCTATTAGCCTACGTAAGGTTAGCTAAGGAGAAGGAATACAAAAAGTAGGAGCCAAAGGTTCCGGCACAGGGCTCAGTGGAGCATCTGTTGGCCAGTGACGTCTTCGAGTACTATCAAGTAACAACTACGGACTAGGGACAGACAGCGCAGCAGGCACATAAACTATACGATTTGCCCAGCGAGTCGGGCAGGAGGAATAGCAACTCGTTGTGGG
>NW_003303724.1:31770-32839 GCF_000142945.1 Phytophthora infestans T30-4 | reverse complement strand
GCGCAAGAAGTCAAGAACCGCAGACTTCTCATTGCCCCATGACTTGATCACGGAAGTTGCCGGTTCAGCCAGCCTGATGCTAACAACCGCAATGACCAAGATGATTACCCCCCCCCCCCCCCCGAAATCTAACAGAAGCCATGGGGACGCCTGAGTGGCCTGAATGGAAGGCAGCAATCGAGAAGGAGCTAGCTGACCTTCAAGCGAATGATACATGGGAAGTTGTGCGAGCTCCAGCAGGAGCAAACATGATATCGTCCAAGTGGGTATTTCGCATTAAGTTCAACAGCCGAGGCGAACTCGAGCGCTTTAAAGCTCGATTAGCTGCAAGAGGTTTTACGCAGCGATATGGGATTGATTTTGACCAGACCTATTCTCTAGTACTCAAGATCACCAGTCTTCGTCTACTCGTGGCGCTTGCGGCTCTATGGAAGAGTCGGTTGCGTCAGGGCGATGTCCCGAACGCGTATGTCAAGGCTCCACTAGACCGCCCAATCCTGATGAAGCCACCCAAAGGCACCCCAGTAGCGAACGGCACAGCGTGGCTATTGCTCAAGTCACTGTATGGTCTCAAGCAGAGCGGGTTGCTCTGGAACCGGGAGATGAACGCGTTTCTACTGTCGCTTGGCTTCACTAGAAGCAAGATGGACCCATGTCTCTACTTTCGTCGCTACAATAGCAAGCTGAACTTGCTGGGTCTCTATGTGGACGATGTGATTATCGTCAGTGAAGTTGATGCTGATAGTGACTGGGTAATGCGACAACTCGGCATTAAGTTCGACATTAAGGACAAGGGCGTGGCTGCTAAATGTCTTGGTATCAGTATTGAGCACACCAACGACGGCATACTGCTTCACCAGCACGACACGATCGAAGAACTCCTCCGCGAAATGGGGATGGCCGAATGCAGGCCTGGCAGCACGCCCATGGACCCATCAACCGCATTTCGACGACGATTTGATGATGGAGCAAACCACGATTATGAGACGGGCAATCGGGTCTCTGCTCTGGAATTTCAAACTGCACTCGCCCCGATATTACTGCAGCTGGTCAACTATTTGGCTCGTTC
>NW_003303724.1:24903-30298 GCF_000142945.1 Phytophthora infestans T30-4 | reverse complement strand
GAAGCTTGCATTCGTGGGGGGATCCTCCTCACACAGTCTGTGTACGTTGAAGCTATTTGAAAACTGACTATGACTACTGTTTTTGAATGATATCATAAATTGTTTCTTTGGTTAGGTCCACGCAGATCCGTCAATGCTTTCGGCTACTACTTCGTGGCTGCATCTCGTTTGCGACGGTCGGATAAGGGTGGTACCAGTGATGCCCAATGGCCTCACAAGCTTGGTGACAGGTTCATCTTGCTCTTTTGGTGGAGATTACATCGCCTGTCATGTGTTCAAGGACACTACGAGCCCTGCAAATTCCACGAGATCCACGACCAATGAAACAGGAGCGGGTAGTATGATTTGCGTCGAGTTTTACTGGTGGCCACTGGGAGAAATTGAGATGGTGGCAGGTTTTGTTGCTTGCCGAATGGTGGTGACACTCAGTACACTGGATACGGATTCGTTTTTGGACGGGCGTGTGAGTTTCGAGCGTGGTCTTGTCAACCATGACGCGGTCGTAGCTGCGACGGCGCCAGACTTGGAGTTATGGTCACCATCGAATCGTGCCAAACTTGTGGACAGTTGGGAGCCGTGGCTTACTGTGGGATGTCACTATGCTAGGACATGACCGAAAATCCACGTTGGTCAACTAGAAGGCTAGGTCACTTGGCAAAGTTGTGATATTGGCGCAAAGTCGTCGCAAACTCGCAGGTGCTGATATGTATTCATGATGTCGAGGCATAACTGTTGCCAGCTCCACGGTAGACATGTGCAGCAATATTGATGCATCATGTAATCTTATATTTAACTGTATTGCCCAGTGGATAACTTCACGGATGCACAGCGAAGTAAATGTACGTATGTTTTCGGTTTTAAAATGGCGGAGGTGCTCTATGAAAACGTTTCTTGGATCTGATGCAGCATTCACCATCATTGATAGCACCATCTTGCAATTACGCAGACGACTTCAGTTGTTTGTTTACTCCGCGAACAGTACTCCAACGTTACGATAATGAATAAGACATAACAAGAAACTCGGAATTAAAGTTTTTGCTGTGGCGCCGATGCTATCGTTATTGATTAAGCGAAAACATACGTACATTTACTTCGCTGTGGCATCATCCGTGAAGTTATCCACTGACAATACAGTTAAAAATAAGATTACATGATGCATCTATATTGCTGCACATGTCGGGCGCGGATGGTATTCGAGTGCACGTTGAGTTTTCGAGTGCAGACATTTTTGCCACGAAATGGCGGAATGCCGAGTGCAGATAACACGTGGCGATACCGTCGGCTCTATACTTGTCTTGTCCGGTCCATGCTTGTTTGAATTTACTACACTGTCCTTGGGGCCGGATGCAGAGCTCACCAGGATGTAAGAGGAGAAAAATACATGTATTTGTGAGAAGAAAGCATGAATGAGCCTTGGATCCTGGTTCACTTCCTACACAAGGTACGCTGAGCTCCGCTAGTCCAGTCCTACGCTCACATGCTCAATGCCAACTGTCACTCCTGATCGTCTTAGCTGTCCAAGTCCTGATCATCGTCGGCGTCACGGTCGACACTGCGGGGATGCGATTCGTGTGTGCTTGCGTGGGCGGCAGCACTCTTCGTAACATCGAGGCCAGTACGTCTTGATTCTACGATCAGCTGCACCGCATCTGGAGAACATTCCTTGGTCCAGCATTACTTGCGATAGCTGCGTCGATCTCCGATTCGAAAGTGGGGTGTATGCCTTGGCGCCTTCGCTCACTAAGTGTGGTTGAATGTGAACCACGAGCTTCGACTGCAAAACAGCGACTATCACGATCGTCTTCCCCGTTCATCTCCATTACGCGGAAGTAGCGATTGCAGCTGCGGTGATCAACACACCTATAGACCTTGGCATGAAACCGCTTCCCCGTGTTGAACATGAACACGTAGCTGAACGCGTCTTGGAGCTGAATCGCGACTTGCGCGCTTTGCATCGTTTCATGAACCGAGATGCGTTGGTACCGTCCTCTGGTCGATGGACGACTCGGGCTATGCTCTCCCGTGGAGCTCTCCACCATTGCCCTGAACACAATGTGAAATGCACACGGTAGGATAGATGAGTATGAAGTAGAAGCAACTTAGAGTAGTACGGGGAAGGTACGGCGAGCGGTGAAGTTGCTTTTATCGTGTTGACGGAGAAGCGCTTGAACGAAAAGAACTCTTACACTGTGGACTGGCGAAGCTGGCGAGCGAAGTTGGCGATGGAAGCACACTAACCCTAGCTCGTGGATCGCTTTGTAGACGAACGCCTGCTTATCGTTGCTGCAACATGTAGCTTACATTAGCTACTCTGAACTAATGAAGGCAGAGCCTTGACGCATCTTCTTCCGTGCTCAAGCCTTAACCTCAGCAGTGCACTCGGTCATTCCCTCAAGTTGAACAAGGGACACTCGGTTTCATACCTTTCGAACAAAAAACTAACGGTGCACTCGATTTCCTAAAAAAGCACTCGAAAGCAATATCGTTCCCACATGTCTACCGTGAAGCTGGCAACAACTTGCTGCTATTGTCGCTGTAGTCGCGGTCGCAAAGACATCATGAGCACCAGCGAGTTTGCGACGACTTTGCGCCAATATCACAGCTTTGCCAAGTGACCTAGGGCTCCAGTTGACCAATGTGGGTTTTCGGTCATGTCCTAGCATAGTGACATCCCACATTAAGCCACGGTTCCCAACTGTCCACAAGTTTGGCACGATTCGATGGTGACCATAACTCCAAGTCTGGCGCCGTCGCAGCTACGAGCGCGTCATGGTTGACAAAACCACGCTCGAAACTCACACGCCCGTCCAAAAACGAATCCGTATCCAGTGTACTGAGTGTCACCACCATTCGGTAAGCAACAAAACCTGCCACCATCTCAATTTCTCCCAGTGGCCACCAGTAAAACTCGACGCAAATCATACTATCCGCTCCTGTTGCATTGGTCGTGGATCTCGTGGAATCCGCAGGGCTCGTAGTGTCCTTGAACACATGACAGGCGATGTAATCTCCACCAAAAGAGCAAGATGAACCTGTCACCAAGCTTGTGAGGCCATTGGGCATCACTGGTACCACCCTTATCCGACCGTCGCAAACGAGATGCAGCCACGAAGTAGTAGCCGAAAGCATTGACGGTTCTGCGTGGACCTAACCAAAGAAACAATTTATGATATCATTCAAAAACAGTAGTCATAGTCAGTTTTCAAATAGCTTCAACGTACACAGACTATGTGAGGAGGATCCCCCACGACTGCAAGCTTCAGGTGTAACAATTGCGATAATACCGAACACGTCGTCCACATCGAAGGTGCACATCCTGTGCTACTAATACACGAACTCGAGCCGGACGTACCATCACGAGACTGATTCTTGATACAGAGACATCGGTCCGTGTGAAGATTAACAGTTAGACTTCCAGGTCGCAACAACCACTCCCCAGTCCATCGACTTGGCGCGTTCAGGTCCTGGTGAGTGAGGTGATGTATCCAATCTTGCTGTCGCTGGGCCATTTACAACAGCACACATAGCACTTAAGGCCTTTCTTTAAAGCAACAAGCCCCCTTTATCTGATCACGTACCTGGTATCCCTCTCGGAATTGGGCTACAAACCCTCGCCAACCCACGAGATTGCTAAGCGGAAACTCCGATTGATTCCACTTCAACTTCTCATCACGCCAAGCGTCCACTCCGTCGAGAACCGCACTTAGCTTGGAACGGAGTTCTTCGAATGCATGATCACTGTACAGCATGCTTATAACGGCATCACTCAAATCACGCACGCTGCTTTCCGTCATTTTCGTCGAAGCCAGAGTGTGCAGGAATTCGTGAGAAACCCCCAGTATTGCTCAATACACAGCAAAAACGTAGTGCTTAGGTCATTTGCAGTGTCGTTTTCGCCTGACAGCCCAGACAACGAGCAACACTTGCTTAACAGGGTCTGGACGAGCCGAATGCTCGTCGGCGAAAAGACCCAAACGCATACCTCGACTAGCAATGGCAGGATTCCTTCCAGTCTGCTCTTCGTAGACGTAGTGAAGATTGAGTTGCTTTGGACAATTTCGTTTCGAGAGACAGCTTGAAGCGTCCTCGTGAGATGTAAGGCTTCTCCGGCTTCGAAATCCCAATGCTTAGAGATAGCCGTAGCCCATACCATCTCAAGGCCCGCCACATCTCCCGAAAAACTTGTTGTGAAGTAAGAAACACAGCAGTGAATAATCGCCATGTCGGTAAGCTGCTGTATCTGGGATTTGTGCTTATTCGACTGACGAGGGGGCGAGACAACTAATTGCACAGCGAGGGGTGCAGTATTTCCTGTTCGCTGATGTGACGTCGAAGCCGATCTATTCTTCACAGACCTCGTTCTGTCTTCATTGTCTGGTTTGTGCTGCGTCCACGAGGGACTTGCTCTTGCTAACTTGGCCTCTCGGTCATGAGGAGCACTGATTACTTTGTTCTCTCCACTTGAGGGTTTGTTCACCTCATAGACCGGACAGTCCTGTCTGTGCCTCTTTCTGTGAAGCACAAGGCGCTCTTCTTGACACTGCATCTGGCTGCGCATCAAATGCTCAGACAGTGCAGCATCCTCGGGTGTCCATAGCCAGAATTCAAGACCTTCACGTTTCTGGAATGAGAGTGAGTATTTTGCCAGACTGGGAGCATCCCACTCATAGCAATTCTTGTGTTATCTTCGGATTTGCTGGGATTTGCTGATATTTTCCATATCCGAACTCGGTACAGCGTATACTCTGCGTATACCCCTCCCACACAAAAAATCCTCCCCCTCCAGCAAATTCGTGGCGCCAACGGACCCAAATGCCGCCGCGCCCACGCAGCGCTCCAAAGCGCCCCCTGCTGGCAGACGCCAGCGACGATACCAGTGACGGCGCCGCATCCGGCGGCTCTTTGAGTGAGTGGGAGCCGTCACTAAGCCCACCTCGTGTGGAAACGACGGGGACGAGCAGCGCTAGCGAGGAAGCTGGACCAGTCTGTGTCATCGCTCCGCCTCCGGGGGAGACGCAGTTCAGGTCGTGGGAAGAATTCGAGGCATACTTCGCGCAGTACCAAGCTCGGTCGTTCCAGGTACAGTTGAGAAGCTTTTTTAATTATATTCAGTGTTATCTAAGCTAATTGGTTGGCATGTTATCGGTACAATATTAGATCTACCGTACCAGAACGAACACCTCAGTTCCAGTACGGAATGCTCGGATAGATGCCCAGGGATCTAAGGCGTGTAAGATTCCCGACGAGTGGGACCAGTACGCAAAAACATACGTGTGTACGCATTACGGCAAATTCCGATCGCAAGCCACAAGTAAGAGGCCTCGTCAGGAGAGTCGAGCTTCTGGATGCTCTGCCCAGGTATGTTGCTGCTGCAAATTAGAATGTCGGGTGTGCT
>NW_003303724.1:23039-24803 GCF_000142945.1 Phytophthora infestans T30-4 | reverse complement strand
TTAATCGCCCTTCGGTAAGCTGCTGTATCCAGGATTCGTGCTTATCCACTGACGAAGAGAGACGAGACAACTAATTGCACAGCGAGGGGGTGCAGGTATTTCCTGTTCGCTGATGTGACGTCGAAGCCGATCTATTCTTTCACAGACCTCGTTCTGTCTTCAGCGTCCACGAGGGACTTGCTCTTGCTAACTTGGCCTCTCGGTCATGAGGGAGCACTGATTACTTTGTTCTCTCCACTTGAGAGTTTGTTCACCTCATAGACCGGACAGTCCTGTCTGTGCCTCTTTCTGTGAAGCACAAGGCGCTCTTCTTGACACTGCATCTGGCTGCGCATCAAATGCTCAGACAGTGCAGCATCCTCGGGTGTCCATAGCCAGAATTCAAGACCTTCACGTTTCTGGAATGAGAGTGAGTATTTTGCCAGACTGGGAGCATCCCACTCATAGCAATTCTTGTGTTATCTTCGGATTTGCTGGGATTTGCTGATATTTTCCATATCCGAACTCGGTACAGCGTATACTCTGCGTATACCCCTCCCACACAAAAAATCCTCCCCCTCCAGCAAATTCGTGGCGCCAACGGACCCAAATGCCGCCGCGCCCACGCAGCGCTCCAAAGCGCCCCCTGCTGGCAGACGCCAGCGACGATACCAGTGACGGCGCCGCATCCGGCGGCTCTTTGAGTGAGTGGGAGCCGTCACTAAGCCCACCTCGTGTGGAAACGACGGGGACGAGCAGCGCTAGCGAGGAAGCTGGACCAGTCTGTGTCATCGCTCCGCCTCCGGGGGAGACGCAGTTCAGGTCGTGGGAAGAATTCGAGGCATACTTCGCGCAGTACCAAGCTCGGTCGTTCCAGGTACAGTTGAGAAGCTTTTTTTTTAATTATATTCAGTGTTATCTAAGCTAATTGGTTGGCATGTTATCGGTACCATATTAAGATCTACCGTACCAGAACGAACACCTCAGTTCCAGTACGGAATGCTCGGATAGATGCCCAGGGATCTAAGGCGTGTAAGATTCCCGACGAGTGGGACCAGTACGCAAAAACATACGTGTGTACGCATTACGGCAAATTCCGATCGCAAGCCACAAGTAAGAGGCCTCGTCAGGAGAGTCGAGCTTCTGGATGCTCTGCCCAGGTATGTTGCTGCTGCAAATTAGAATGTCGGGTGTGCTGTGCAAGATACATGATCAATTAGGCGAAGCCAGATTCAATCGGGCATGGTCTGGTTCATTCGGGCATGGTCTGGCTCATTCGGGCATGGTCTGGTTCAATCTGGCATGGTCTGGTATGATTGGGTACTGACTGGTTTGATCGGACAAATTTGCTAATATCTGTTGGCAATATCTCGTTGTTTTCAGATCAATGTGTGCGTTCAAGAGATCAACAAAGCTACCCATACATTTGCTCTAATGATTACGAAGTGCCACCTTGAGCACAACCACACATTGAACGAGTACGCTTTCAAAAGCCACTCGTCCAACCGTGTGTCCCTCGATGAGAGTGCTTTAGAGACAGTGGACGAGCTCCGCAAGGCTGGCGCGAAAAAGACAAGCATCCTCAAGTTTAATAAGGACAATTCCGATAGCAATCCGAAGCCGCAGGATGTTCATAATTTGGTTCGCAAATTGAAGGCTCGCGAGCAAGGATTGACCCCAACCTCTAGTTCAAAGCGGTTAAAGAAGTAGATGTCCGAATTGGGTGATGTTCCTGGCAACGTGGGGCGCATCTTCGTGGACGATGTGGGAGAAAAGGTATGATAT
>NW_003303724.1:21407-22939 GCF_000142945.1 Phytophthora infestans T30-4 | reverse complement strand
CAAGAAACTCGGAATTAAAGTTTTTGCTGTGGCGCCGATGCTATCGTTATTGATTAAGCGAAAACATACGTACATTTACTTCGCTGTGGCATCATCCGTGAAGTTATCCACTGGGCAATACAGTTAAAAAAAATAAGATTACATGATGCATCTATATTGCTGCACATGTCGGGCGCGGATGGTATTCGAGTGCACGTTGAGTTTTCGAGTGCAGACATTTTTGCCACGAAATGGCGGAATGCCGAGTGCAGATAACACATGGCGATATCGTCGGCTCTATACTTGTCTTGTCCGGTCCATGCTTGTTTGAATTTACTACACTGTCCTTGGGGCCGGATGCAGAGCTCACCAGGATGTAAGAGGAGAAAAATACATGTATTTGTGAGAAGAAAGCATGAATGAGCCTTGGATCCTGGTTCACTTCCTACACAAGGTACGCTGAGCTCCGCTAGTCCAGTCCTACGCTCACATGCTCAATGCCAACTGTCACTCCTGATCGTCGTAGCTGTCCAAGTCCTGATCGTCGTCGGCGTCACGGTCGACACTGCGGGGATGCGATTCGTGTGTGCTTGCGTGGGCGGCAGCACTCTTCGTAACATCGAGGCCAGTACGTCTTGATTCTACGATCAGCTGCACCGCATCTGGAGAACCTTCCTTGGTCCAGCATTACTTGCGATAGCTGCGTCGATCTCCGATTCGAAAGTGGGGTGTATGCCTTGGCGCCTTCGCTCACTAAGTGTGGTTGAATGTGAACCACGAGCTTCGACTGCAAAACAGCGACTATCACGATCGTCTTCCCCGTTGATCTCCATTACGCGGAAGTAGCGATTGCAGCTGCGGTGATCAACACACCTATAGACCTTGGCATGAAACCGCTTCCCCGTGTTGAACATGAACACGTAGCTGAACGCGTCTTGGAGCTGAATCGCGACTTGCGCGCTTTGCATCGTTTCATGAACCGAGATGCGTTGGTACCGTCCTCTGGTCGATGGACGACTCGGGCTATGCTCTCCCGTGGAGCTCTCCACCATTGCCCTGAACACAATGTGAAATGCACACGGTAGGATAGATGAGTATGAAGTAGAAGCAACTTAGAGTATTACGGTGAACGTACGGCGAGCGTTGAATTTGCTCTTATCGTGTTGACGGAGAAGCGCTTGAACGAAAGGAACTCTTACACTGTGGACTGGCGTAGCTGGCGAGCGAAGTTGGCGATGGAAGCACACTAACCCTAGCTCGTGGATCGCTTTGTAGACGAACGCCTGCTTATCGTTGCTGCAACATGTAGCTTACATTAGCTACGTCTGAACTAATGAAGGCAGAGCCTTGACGCATCTTCTTCCGTGCTCAAGCCTTAACCTCAGCAGTGCACTCGGTCATTCCCTCAAGTTGAACAAGGGACACTCGGTTTCATACCTTTCGAACAAAAAACTAACGGTGCACTCGATTTCCTAAAAAAGCACTCGAAAGTAATATCGTTCCCACATGTCTAACCGTGAAGCTGGCAACAGTTATGCCTCGACATCATGAGC
>NW_003303724.1:8260-21307 GCF_000142945.1 Phytophthora infestans T30-4 | reverse complement strand
CAAGTTTATCAAGGACAAATACCGATTGTCATTCCTGATTCTGCAAGAAGTTCATAATTTGGCTCGCAAATTGAAGGCTCGCGAGCTAGGATTGACAACCAACTCCTACGTTCAAAGCGGTTAAAGAAGTGGATGTCCGAATTTGGGTGAAGTTCCTGGCAACCGTGGGGCGCATCTTCGTGGACGATGTGGGAGAATAGGTATGATATACGACGTATAAATTTCAAATTTAATTTCGTTATTGCCTATCTAACCGTTTCATTATGTTAGAAATTGGCAACCTGTATTACGCTACAAACCAAACACATGCGATCGATCTTCACTCAATTTCCGGAGGTACTTCTAATTGACGCGACGCATGGAACCAATCGATCCAAGTACAAGGTCTTCTCTTTCATGGCACACGTCCCCTTTTGTAAAGTCCAGTTTGTGCAGCGTGCCCTTCTCCCCACCGAGCAGTGGAGAACATTGTGGACTGCACTGGAAGAATTTAGAACGAATAACCCGGCTTGGACGCGTCTTCAGTGCGTGCTCATCGACAAGGACTTCACGGAGCTTTCTGTTTTGAAGACAGCATTCCCCGGCGTGACTATTCTACTCTGCCAGTTTCACGTATTAAAGTACTTGAGGAAGGAAATTTCATCATCGGATTACGGCTGCAACACGTGGGAGAGGGATCAGCTGCGAGGGCTCATGGACCTCCTGGTATACGCGAAGACGGAGAAGGAATACATGGGGCATTTCCGGTACATGCTGCATGTGTGCGAGGTTGGTCGTTTAAGGTCTTTAGATTCAATCGGGCAGGACAGATCGACCCCCACTTCGGTCGGGGTGAATCTGGCTCCAGTCGGGCAGAATCCGGCTCCAAACTCCGTTGAACCCGCGGATGTGGCTGCTACGACAAATGAAGCCACCACCCACCCGTTTGCTGCCTATTTCATCAAAAACTGGGATAATTGTCGTAAGTTATGGTGTGCACACAAGCGGCAAAACACCGTCACTCTCGGCAATAACACCAATAATAGATTGGAGGCATCCTGGAAGCAGTTAAAAGAGTGGGTAAATTTGTTCATGGCTGTGGACGAATGCATTGCGTCTATCATGTACTATCAAACGCTTCAAGAACGACGTTTCATGGATGAAGTCTACAAGAAGGTTAACATTCAGCATGTTGGATACGACCAAGAAATGACTCTCGTGGCTAACCTTGTCAGCGAACACGCGTGCGAGCTGATACAAGACCAATACGTATACGCATTTGGCCGTGCATCATACAATTTTTCGGAACGGAGCCCGGGCGTCTATATTGTGAAGAGCACAAGCACCGAGGAAGATGCCCTTGACGAAAGTGAGACCGAGTATACTATTTCTGAGGCAAACTGGACTTGTTCGTGCCTCTTTATGAGCACGCGTTTGCTGCCGTGTCGTCATGTTTTCTTTCTGAGAAGAGCACTCGGCAAAGAAACTGTTATCCCGACACAACAATCAATCGTCGGTGGATATTGTCTTCTGTTAGGTCCTCGATAGAGTTCGAGAGCTCAAGTGACAACTGTACGTCTATGGAATCTTTCGCTATTCGTCGAGTTGTGGCGACGGATGATCGACCTTGGGACTCAAACCGCAAGTATCGTGAGGCGCTGCCTATCGCTAGTGAAATTTGAGGTTCGATGTCTGGATTGGGAATGGCACAATACCGAGAAACGATGGAGTATCTGAAGGATGTTGCTCGTCGGTTCAAGCATTGTGACTTCGGCACCTTGTCCAGTCAAAACCAAAACGATCAGCTATCAGACTCTCCTCCTTCTACCCAGCCAGCTGAAGCGAGTTCAGCCATTGAGAACAGCCAAGTCGAGGAGTCTGACATTCAGTCTGGCGAGTCTGGCATCCAGTCTGGCGAGTCTGGCACTCAGTCTGGCGAGTCTGGCACTCAGTCTGGCAAACATCTTGAATCGAAAACCCGAGAGTTGACATCAACTCTCCCAGAAGTAGGGAATGAAGAATTTCACGTAGCGAGCCCTCCTAGATCCCGCGGGCGCCCAAAGCAAACAGCAAAGTCGAAGAAAGCTGCTCGTAGAAAGAATGCCACGATCGTCCAGGAGGACTCAGACTTGTACGCGGCGAATTTGAGCCTGGCTACAGTGCGAGATGCTGTTGAAGGCGTGCCTACATACGATACATCTGCCGCTACCCTATCGCGATTCAAGCTGTATGAGCTCAGTAAAACTCCCAGGGCTCCTGTAGCCCACGAGAGATCGAGCTTGCCACCGGCGAAGAAAATTTATCCTGTGGAATCCATAACCCGTGTATTTCGCAAGGACTTCATTGAGAAGTGCAGCGCGAAAGTCTCAGCCCTGCAGAAGAAACGTAAAGATTCATCGGGTGAAAATCTAGGCGAACAAGAAATTGCGGTGGAAGTAATCGGTGTTGGAGCATACACTACCGAGACGTTGGGTGTAATGAAAAAGTGGCACAGGGCGATGAAAAGCATACAACACGTAGACAAAGCTATAAACTGGATCGAGACTATTGATTTCACTCTACAGATGCCCGAGCATTTCCAAGTTGATCCAGACCCAGATATACTTGCTAAGCTGAAGGCCATCCCACTTCTATCCGTGCAGGTACAGTTAACGTACATTTATTGATACAATGGGTTTACTAGCGTTGATAACATCTTCTTGAATGTAGGCGGAAGCGCTGGAGCTCGTTGGCAGGTCGCCCTTGGGTGATTGCACCGTTAACACTTTAGTGATGAAGCTGTTTGCAGAAAGAGTAGACACGATTGGAGTCGACACATTCATCGCGGGGAACGTTATGAATGGCTATTTATCGATCTATACGATGAAGGGCGTGTTTGTAGGTGTTACGGGTGAGAAGATTTTGATTCCGATCATCTGCGGCAAGAATCACTGGTGCTCTGTCATGATTGACCTGACATGTAAGGACGTAGTAGTCTACGACCCGATGAATTCCAGCTACGGAGTGAAGGTTCGCCCCCTTGCTGACAAATTGGTGACGATGCTACCAGACTTCGCCCCAAGAAAGTACCGAGTCCGAATGTACGAAAGTGATCTTGGAGTGCAGGTCGATAGCTACAATTGTGGCATGTACATGCTGTTGGCATTCGAGATATTTGCCGGTGCTACTACTATGCGTGCGCTAAGTAGGAAGGAGTTGCAGTATCTACGCTATCGGTATCTCTGCATGTGCATTTAGCTGAACAAGTTTTCAATGATTTGGTCTTTTGTTTGTGTGTGTCGATGGCATGACTACCTCCGGGTTATTTACCCTGCACTTTGTCTTGAGAGTTAGATATTCCCAGCGCAGTGAATGTCTTGCAGATATAAGTTTCGAAACCGACAGACATCGAGCTTCCGGTTATACGTATACTCCCGAAGACACATCAGCTGATGCTCTTCCTGAGTCTGGCATATTCGGGCATGCTAATCGGGTGTATTCTGGTGTAATTGTACTGTCTCTTGTTACCCAGTCTGGCTGAATAACGAGTGCCTTCTGGAATTGACTATATCGAGCGTAGTCATGCTGTGCTTGAAGCATTGGAGGCGTCGTCTCTGTGCAGCTAATCGCTTCGAAGTGATGAATTGTTTGTTGCTCCGAATTCTTTCGAGAATCGTAGTCCTGGATTTGCTGCTCGAGTTCTGAATTTACAGGTCGAGCTTCAAGATATGGCTCACGAACGGTTGCGTTATCACTTACTGTTGTTTGCACACTTAAAGTACCATTCGACTCGATCGACCTTTTTGTAGACGACCGTCGATATGACACCAGCGTGAACGGTGGCGAGTCTACGAAGCAGAGCAAATCAAGTTTGTCATCTGCCAATTAGCATCTTTGGTCTCCCGATCGCGTGTATTGACAGCCTGAAGGGAGTCGGTACAGTACGTAGGCTCGTAGCACGTGCTTGGTAGCTCGCTGTGTCTTGTGAGGACTACTCTCCCAGTGGTAATACCATTTATCGTAAGGCTCTCCGTTCAACAGGAACGTGAGGTGGGTTTCTTGATGCTGGTCCGTCGTCTGACGGACACCCTCAAACCACGGAGCTTCCACACTGGAATCGTCTCTGGCGGTGTTTTGAAGGACGTTTAACGAGTATATTTCAGATGGGAGCTTCGCTTCATTTGCTACTTCGAAGCGAGCAAATACCAAGACATTGGCTGCATCAAATTGCGCCACAGCATCTTGCTGAGCAAGGTCGAGACTCACCGAGACTTCGAGAGGCGAGCCACAGTAGCTTTGCTTCACGTGACAAGGGCGGCAGTGGGGAAAACATCTTTAACAAAACAGAAAGTAATGAGAATCCTAAATGACTTGACGAATCCAAAATGGCTTGACGAGCCCAGACCTTACCGTAGGATCTGTACATCGTCGGCACAGCAGCAAGGGGGTACACACACGGCCTCAGCTTCCGTTACGATGGCAGCACGTAGGGGGTACTTTGATGTATCACATTGACTCAATAAAGGAAACCCTACCTTTGTGCCGCGGGTTCGATTGCTCCTATCGCAATTGACATGATTCGATGATCAGACTTTGACAGTGGATCCCCTGGCGTGAGGATTACTGTCGTGCACTTACCGTTTGTATTCCTCTGCGAAGAGCTGTGAGTGCGGGCAGATTGTCCGCAAGAATTCGGCTGAGCACACAGGCAGCACGTTCATCGTTCTTCGTTCGACTCCTTCGCAGACAATAACGCACTGATGCCCCCTCCTAGAAGGGACCTGATGCCAGAATGAAGTCTTACTGGTTCTCTCAACTCTGCGAGGTCAATCCAATTACCTTCGATACGAGGCGGTCCCTCTCCAAATCGAATTGGGTGTGTACATGTACCGGTACCGGGACTTGAGGCCCTGTCTGCTGCAGGAGGGATTCACTGTATCATACAGTACTGTAACGTTAACTTGAAGCTGTCCACGGCGAAGGAAATACTGAAATCATCAATTTCTTGACTGCCCTTTGGAGCACACACTTCTTGTGAAAGATCTCATTTCAAGTGGCGTCCTTCACTTGTTCATATACTCCCACCTATGAGTCAGATCAGTGATACGACCACATCCTCCACCCCGCGCATTATGGAAAAGGACGACGCTTGCTCTAAATCCTTGAAGGCTCGGCTCGTGATTCTCAGATTGATGAAGCGCGAGGTGCCCACTACTGATGTCCTAGCTCGCTTGTCCTGGGATCTGCGAGCCACCACCACGACTAAGCGCAAAGCCTTAGGAAACACCTCGTCAATTGGTTGGCCCTCCGTGATAACAGTCTCATCCATTTTGTTATCGGGTCAGCCCACGACAGTTTCAGTCACAGTTGGACAGTAAAATTATCTTCCCCTTTGCTAACCAAAGCTGGCGCATCACCCGACATTTCTAACACTGTCACTGTTTCGAAATAGGGCACTACCGGTAATTCCTTTTACAAGTTGAAAGGAAAATTAATCAACGGTGACAGTGAAATACCTTTTTTCTTTATGTGCCAGTAAAACTAGTACGATATCTTTTTTTTTCAAAAAAAGATATCGTACTAGCTATACCTTTGTTCATGCAATTTAAAATGTCATATAATGTCCTTTATCATATGGGCAATGTTTGCACGCGTATCGTAGCAGTTTCATCTTTTCATGAGAGCTCGCAAGATTTCTTGATTTGTAGAATACAATACAATAGACAAATCGCCACTAAAATTCTCTATGGAGAAACGATACAGTGAGGCTGCTTAAAACCAGGGGCTTGGATATTTTTAGACAACACTATTAAAAGTCAAAATCGACCATTAACCGTCAGATCAAGTGATGCTGGGCCACTGCTGACTCCTGGCGTTGATTCGTACGCTGGCCAGGAATGAGTGAGGTAGGTTAGTCGGGGTTCAAATGCTGAACGATGCGGAGCTGTAGATAGAATTTTCGTAATTCAAGTCAGGATTATCAACCTGCTTTACATTTATATAGGCATTTTTTTGTACTATAGCGCAGGGCATAGGAAATTAAATCTTTGATTATACTGCTGAAAACTTCGCTCGATAATAAAGATTATAATAAACTGATTTCAATAATAAATAATTCCGTACAAAAAATACTGTTATTATGCAATTAAAATATGTTTACCTTGATTTTTGTAAGTCTGTTAAATCTAGATTTATTTCTTTTTTTAAATTTGCAGTACTAATAGAGAGATTTCGAAGAGAGCGTTCGTAAAACGGGAATGGACCAAGACTAGGAATGCGAAGCAAGAGGTTTCGCTACAAATCTCAGTCCACTCTGCGAAAAGCCTTCGAGCATTAACTAATTGAGGTAATCTTCGCCGTTCCAAAGCAGCTAACCGGCACCAACCATGACGAGTGGTGCTCCTTCACGAGCTCTGTTGTTCTGCTCGAAGCATTCGCTTTTGATCTCCAGCCCACCAAGATGCCAACATCTCGTAAACCTCCAAAGGAGAGTGCCCAGTCGACTGAGGCACCTTCAACAGCCACGACAACAGTGTCCTCCTCGAAATCGAGGACAAAAAGGAAGAAATTCAGCAAGCACGACGACCTAGTACTACTCCGGCAAGTTAGCGCAGACCAGCCTTTTGCTAGTGTTCGAGGCAGCCTTATGGATGCGTGGACGTCTCTCGCCAACAAGGTGAAGTCGTGCAGGGGTTTTCCCAAGCAGGAGATTACTGGCAAGTCGGCACAGGCACGGTTCAATGTACTGGTGGAAAACTATCGAGAAGCCGACAAAAAGTCGGCGGCAGCTTAGGGAGTCTCAGAGGATTACACGGAGTCGCAGCAGCTTCTGGACGAGATAGTGCTGGCTGTAGATGAGCATGCTAGAGTAGAGGCGCAGCGGGCTCTGGAGTTGAAGGAAAAGCTCGAGTCAGAAGATAACGCTGGTAAGCTAATGCGGGAGGAAGCTGTATCGCGCCTGAAGAAGCGGAAGAACAGAGGTGAAGAGAGCGAGTCTGAGAAGCCGTCGCCGCGCAAGGTAACCATCTACGACCTGATGCGTGAGGACAACGAAAAAGAGCGCCAAATGCGAGCTGAGCAATTTCAGCAGAAGCAAGAGTTGCAGCGAAAGCAGAAGGAAATGGAGCTTCAGGACCGGAAAGAGGAGCGAGAATTTAAGCTTCGTCTTGCTCGATTAGAAAACGAACGCTACAAAAACCTGCTAAAGCTAGCTCTGCTCAAGGCGCGTGGTGGAACGGCGCTCGATGGAATTGTTGGAGAGGTCGGTGACGTGGGCGAAGATGCAGGGGTTGGAGTGAGCGATGGTGTCTTGGGTCTTGAAGGTGGTGCTTGACCGAGCGCAGGAAGTTCACCTTCTAGCCTAGATAATCCTGTAAGCTGGGTGGTGGCAGATCAAAGTACTGGCTGATTTGGTTGCCTCCGTAGTAGCAGTTGTGGCAGTTCGTTAGGAGCATAGCAACTTTAACAAACGTACCAACTGGTGACAAGCGAACCTTTTGCTGTTTATTGTAGTCGACGTACGACCACAGAGTAATCATACACTTGAAATTCCATTCCACCGATTCACGAAGACGACTCATCTCGCTGTTGAAGTCACTTTCGTCGGCACTTACAGAATTTCCTTTATATCCACTGACGATGTACTTACGCGTTCCATACGCAGAGTCACCATAAAGGAACTTCCCCTCAAACGTGTATTGGTGTTCATCAAAGTACTCTAGAAGACCACTTTCCCGCAGCATGGTGCTGTCGTGGCGGCGTCCCTCCATGGGACCCCAGAAATGGATACAAAGCCCGTCAGGTGCCTTCACGGCTTGGTAGTTCAGGCAGTGAATGCGCTTGTGCCCGCTGTACAGATGCTTCTGCAGGTTCTCACCTCTTTCACCATGAAGGCGAGGTGAAGGACGACAAACCACCACCTTGGTGCCGTCGGGGAACCCAAATACGCCCTCTGTCGGAGCCCCTTTCGCCTCGACGGCTTCGCAATACGCCTCCATGCGGGCGCTAACGATCGATTCAGCCATGAACAGCTTGTCCGCAAACGTGTCGTGCACGTAGTCGATCATGTGCAAGAATACACGACACAACCACGCTGTACCCCTTCCAAACGTCTTCATCATGTCGTAGTAGCGCGTTGGAAACGCTAAGCGAGCTAGCATCACGCAGAGGGCAGTGTCACCGGAGCAAGTGTCGCCATGTGCCGTCACTACAGTGTCAGGGATGCGCAGCAGAGACCGTAGCTCGTAGACGCCAGCCACATCGAAGCGAAACTCAAGCTCGCTGTTTGCATCGGTGTAGCTAGCGAGGTCAAACGTCACAGCAGGAATCGAAGGCCGCTCAACTTGGTCGAGCAGCAACATGAAGCGAAGCTTCTTCTTGCGGCTCATGTACTTGTTCTTGGCGATGTACTACTGCAGCAACGCAGTCCGACGACACCATACTGGTGGTGGCTGTGAAAGATTAATTGTGAGAGGTCTCCAACCGGACAGGACATTCCTAAGAAAACCAGATTCCTAAGACTGTCTTGACAACAACTCCTGGTTCGTGCTCGATGCTGCACTTTTCATGAACGTCAACCGAGAACGGACCAAGAATTGCTGGTTTCGAAATCTCTCTAATAATTCCAATACACCCCTAAGCAATAATCAGCTATTCCGTAAATATAATACCCATAATAATGATATATTATTATTTTTCCCATGCCCTGCTATAGCGTTTATCGCGTGACCGGTAATGTCGTCTATGGACAACATCATTTCTCTCCTACTTGCTCCACTAAAAGTCTCTTAGTGCATTTAGTAAGAGCACTCTTGTTATAAGAAAGCGAGCGAAAGATAGCGTGTATTGGCAATGCGATTACAGCTTCGAGCGCGCTAAGCCGTAGCCAAATGCTCAATTATCATCCGACCTTGAAAGGGCCGATTAAGTCGCCCACCATTACGCATTGACACTTCAATGAAGCCTGATGGAGCTAACTTTTATAAATAAACCCCCATCCACGTTAAAACAGCAGCTTTGAAGGTAAAGTTCCGGGCGGTCGCACGATTCTGTTTACTGTATTAAACATTTTGAGGTAGCACGATTATCTAATACGCTTCCTTTGTATCCAGCAGGAGGAAGAGAGGGTTTTCGTATTGGTATTTTTGTCCAAAACGGTCCAAAGATATTATGTTTGGCATGTGCCCACACGACATCTTGGTTTTAGTAAGCCTGGCGAGCCACTTCACACGAGATCTTGGTTTTTGTAAGGAGTTCTTTAAATTGGATATGATGAACGGCAAGCGATGTCAAGCAGGTGCGACAAGGGGGTCGGTTTATGATTTCATTATTTTTCTGACCAAACCCACTCTTTACAAATAATTACCAGGTATACGGTACCGTAAGAATCGGCCCCAGTGCAACAAATGAGTCCATTGCGAAGTTCCCATAAAGATCGTTATAAGACGATCTGCCACCTGCTTAGGACGGAGTCATCGAAAGTGTTCACAGGAAAAAACCTTGATGCGGTTTTAAATTTGACTTGCGAAGGACTGGCCAGTGTACCAGGATAGTCCAAGCCTCTGCTTCACAAGTTCCTACGTCACGCTCACGCTTCATTGACTTCCAAATGAAAAATGAAATTATCGACATTTTCGCGTAGCCAGCGCTAGCGCCAGTGGCTTTCATAACTATTAATAAATAATACTATTGGTTGGGGGGATTCCTGAAGCCATCATTTGTGAGTAGCGCGACTTCAAGACCGACAGAAGCATAAAAACAAATAATTCCACACAAGTGTTAACAACCGCTCGATCTACTACAGTGTCCATGCCGAGCAGTCCATCATTTATTCAGCTCCACCCGACGATGTCGCTGCTGCAGGGGTCGATGCAGAGTTGCCGAACAGCATCGTTAGTAGCTGGCTCTCTTTGTACTCAACAGCATATCGCTCAACAATTTCGTCTACGAGTTTCTTCCGTGTCGGGTACGGCCGGACATACAACATCGTCTAGAAATAGTCAAAGACAGAAAAACGTTAGAGAATTAATCTACAGAGAACAAGCACCACGATAAGTGGTCGTACCTGAGAGCGACACACTCGGTTCGCGTTCATAGCCGTCTGGCGCACAAGCCGTGCAAGGTCGACCTGGTGAACCACCATGCCTGACTGCAGCGGTCCGAAGGGGGGAACCTTTTCCTTGGTATGGATCTTGATCAGGAACAGGCCACGCTGAGCCTTTCGTAAAGGATAAATCACGATCTGTACGTCGTTGAAGTGACTTGTGATAGTCGATGGGTCGTAGTTCTGGGTCGCATTGTCGCTCCAGACGATATGCACGTAGTCGTTACCCACATGCCGCTTCTTATCAATCTGCTGAGGGTCTGAAGGTTTGGTGGGCATCATGGTAACCACGTGGTAGATCACTTCGCTGTGAGAGCTCGCGTAATACAGCGTCGATTCGCCATTGGACAGACTCTTCGGGTTTGTGTCTAAGCCACCGACAAAACCACGGTGAGTCTGCATGTTCACCTTCCAGCCCAGCTGTGCCAGGAACAATTCGTAAGCTCGGCCACCCTTCTCGTTATGAAGTATTTCTTGCTGTGAGTGTTGCTTCTTGCCCACGTAAATCACTCCAATCTTCATGGTTTCTCGCGTCGGACTCTTGTCCAAGTGCTTCAGGGATCGCTCCAACTTCGATCCATGCTCAAGCAACTTCAGCGTTGACTTCTTGTTGGAATCGCCATCAGGAGATGGTAACAATCCAGCCTGGGACAAGAACAGTCGGCAGATATCTAATGCGCTCACACGGCTATCCTTTAGACTGCCATTGGACACTTCAGTCGAACGGGTTCCTCCTGCCACGCCTGGTTTCGTCATGCGCACGAGCTGTTCATCTAAGCTCCGCTTGTGTAGAGCCAAATGTGATACGCGCGCATTGACTTCCATGATCGAGAACGAGTCGAAAAGTGCCAGCTGGGGTGGGATCGACGGTGTACTGGAGCTGCTTTTGCTTCCTGTCGTTGAAGCTGCAGGTGGTTGATCCAACGCGGCCACATACTTGTCCAATAGTCCTGACTTCTCGAACCCTTCGTACTCTACAAACGTCATAGCGTGCTGGAATAGCGAGCCTGGGAGAGAGAATGACAGCTCAGACGAGTCCTCTCCGGTTGCAGCTCTAGCGTCTCGCAGAGCACTTTGTGCCCTGTGAATTTGAGTCTGGACATCAGACACGACAGCAGGAGGGAATGTGAGCTTCTTTCCTCCTTCTGGTGTCAGGAACTCCCAATAGATGACACTGGCCTGACCGAGACGGTCCGTTGGGGCTGATGAGCGCTCGTACTTCTTCACGGCGTCACAGAAGTCCACCAGCTCCTTGCCTTCGGGATGTTCATCTCTGGTCAGAAAACTCTTCAGCTGTGCGTAGCACTCTTCATCGTGAATGAGGCGTTGCAAAAACGAAAACCCAGGCGCTTCAGCTGAGTCCATCAGAAGAGGATTTGTCGAAGGCGTCAAGTCCATCAGGTTGTAGCGCATCATCGAATAACGCCCACCCAAGAGCGTCTTGTCAGTCGTATCGCCACCGCAATCACGGAACACCATCGGAATGCTGTCCAGCACCAGATCCAGAAGGCAGCGCTCGTCATCCAAGCTGCCCACATTCGGCTCGTTGATCGACATGTCGAAGAGACCACAGATCGTAGTTGTCGTGCGACGCTTGAACTTGGACTCAGTTTGCGGTGGACACTGGCAGACCTCCTTTGAGGGTTCTGGCGTAGGTTGTGCTGCCGCTCCGGTGTTATTGCGCTCTTCGTGCTGCTTCGCGATGCGCTCAAGTCGCTCCTGACGGTCATCTTTGTTCCCACTTCCCGGCATTTTGTCAATCTCCGACGATCGTGCTTTCTCCTTTTTCTTTGCATCTCCGTTCTCTTTGCTGCCAGAGGAAGCACTTCCATCTTCATGGAAAACATAGCTGCTCTTTATAGGACACACGTTATTAGAAAGGATGTTCTGCTCGTGTTCCCAAGAGACCTGGCGAGCCTCGAGCTTGGTACCAGAGCTACGTCCATTCTTCGCGTCAGACGAGGCAGACTTCGTCCGAGGTTTCTCTCCGTCACAGGTTTTGCAAGTACCCCCAGCTTCGTCCGTCTGTTTAAACTCCACTTGTACTGCACCCGTTGGTCGGTGCAGTGTTAATGACTCGGAAGTGAGTGTATCGGTCTGCAGCGTCAGCTCTCTTTCCACGGAGGCACTATCCCCGTTGACATTACCGGGTGACCTGGAGCCTGCTCCTACCAGCGAGTGGCCACCGCGAGTCATAACGGCTGGTGTGATCTCCCATGTGAAAAGACCAGTCATGTCTCGAACAATAAACCGCGCACACGGCGAATCGAGACTGCCCACGACACTGAACACGATCGAATCCATGAATACAAAACTCAGAGCCGCAGGCGGCGAGTCCTTGTCACCTCTATCGCATGCAGCATCCAGCTCATTCAACTCGGAGCAATCTGATATCATCTGATCGACTCCTGCAGGTGACGGAAACCCGTTAATATGGTGAAGCAAGTGCATCAACAATCCCTCGGCAGCCACTGCAGTCTCCTCGAAGCATTTCAGCCATACATGACCCGGCTCATTGTCCAGTGACGCGCGCATCTGCAACCCCAAGAACAGCAGCGGCATTGACATGCGTCTTTCAAGAGTACGCGCACGTTCAACTTCACGCTGCCACTCCCCATCAGGCAGTGTACCTACCAACGCCGCTTCGATGGCACTGAAAATGAGCTTCTTCACGTCCACATCTTGAAGCACCTCGGTCCGGTGCATGATCCAAAAGCGCAGACACTCGAATATCGCACTCGTCTTCTGGACGATCAAACGCAGCGCTGGGATATCTTGTTCTCGTTGGGCAGCTGTGGAATTGGATGGGGGATTCACTGGACTATTCGTTGATGCTGACGGAGCAGACACAGGAGCGTTTTGAGCTCCAGGCTTCAGTTTGCTTTTCAGCTTGCTAAACGCGTCCGTATTGTCGGAATTACTCTCCACGCGGCTCGCCCTGGGGTTATCGCTCCCGCGGCGCACTGCTGAGCTCGAAAGACTGGTCC
>NW_003303724.1:3377-7438 GCF_000142945.1 Phytophthora infestans T30-4 | reverse complement strand
CCAGGTCCAGACATAGTAAGGATTGACAGATTGAGAGCTCTTTCTTGATTCTATGGGTGGTGGTGCATGGCCGTTCTTAGTTGGTGGAGTGATTTGTCTGGTTAATTCCGTTAACGAACGAGACCTCCGCGTGCTAAATAGTTCCGCTTACCATTTTTGGTAGGTTTGTGGTCTTGGCCGATATATTTGATATGCATTACGCAAGAAACGCCTCGAAATTTCATGCTAAAAAGACGTCTGCAGTGCGGAGGTGGCTTGCCGACCCAGATGTCGAGCGATTTGGAGAGTATTTTCTGCAGCAGTGGCTGACGGGAAAGTTTGTGAAATGGCAGTGCTTCCGTACGCCTGTTGGTTGGGCAACTACAAATAATCCCGTGGAAACGTTCAATGCCAAGCTGAAGAAACCCTACACTTTACGAGAGCGAATGCTAATGGGGTCTTTGCTTGGTCAACTTCAAGTTTGTTGTCGAATGGAGAGCGTGTCGGGTGCTGCATTCCATGAAACATCTACCGCTAGCAGCAGGCTTCGACGGCGCGCGACAGCTTTGCGCCGACAGCAACTGCTCGTTGAGACTCCATCCTTCGACGGCTCCAGCAATTTTGTACTTGTCGTTTCTAAAGCTACACCTCGAATCTACGTGAAGCCGACGAGGAAGTCGATGGAAGTTGTGGATGTGGATGTGCAACTTGGTGCTAATGCGGCTAGAATGGAAAGAGATGAACAGCCGGAGGAAGGATGGTCAGTGGATTTAACTACTCGCACTTGCCCGTGTAAATACTTTTTCCACAGAGGCCAGTGTGTACATCTTCTCTTCGCCTTTTATACAAGGTTTGGTACTGACCAACCTGGCAAGAGGAAGTTGTTCAACCGCAGCCGGCGCAACAAAAGAAAAACCTTAGAAGATCAGATCGCAGAAGCAGCCGAAGCAGACCATCCAAACGTGGACGTCCGATCCTTAACGGTCCTGCTTCATCGTTGTTGTAGACACACGAAATGAATGCTTGCTTGAATATACCATCACTTCATCGCCTTATTGCCTTCTTCTTGCTATGTTTCTTATTTTACGTATAGTGTCTTTGCGAGTTGAACACACGGACAGCCGATAAGGCTGATGATGACCTCGCGTGGGATTTAATTCCCATTAAAATGTAGTAAGCATATATTGTGCTCTTAAGCCGGTTAGTCTTGCACAAGGACGCAGTGAAGTCTGTTGGATCTACCCTCGCGTCTCCTCATGTCGATTTTCCGCCGTTCAGCTGTTGGTTTGATAGCCACAAAGATATCGTTGATGTCTCCGATCTTCACTGTGGTCTTGCTGCTGACGTCCACTTTGTTCCAGTATTACCATATTGTTTTCCTGCGAATGCAGTCTATAAGATTCAGTTGCTACGTGAAACGAATACGTACGTTAAGCCTCTAGAGATATTACTTTGAAAGTCTGGCATTACAAATCCCTTACTCTGACAATAAGGATCGCTTACTCTGACAATACGGATCGCTGACTCTGACAATACGGATCGCTTACTCTGACAATACGGATCGCTTTTTTATTTAGCTTAAAATAAACAGAAAAAACAAATTAAATTGTGTATTCAGTTACTCACTGTCCTGTGCACTCTCCGCCTCACTCTCCCACTCGCTCTCCTCCGCGCTTTCTGCTTCTCCCACCTCCCCACCCTCCTCTTCCTCGACTTCTTCTTCGCTTGCGTCCTCACTTTCGTCGTCGCTCTCAGCGTCGACCGCATCATCATTATCTACGTAGAAATCATCATCGCTCTCCTCCTCAATGATATCACTGTGCTCGACCTCGTCATCCACGCCGTCTTCGTGGTACACGTACGCTAGCTCTTCAGTGTAGCTGGACTACCCCGGTTTCTTCGGATGGCGGCGGTGGTTATGCTGGTACAGCGCGTTTCGCTTCTTGAATTTCCTGTTGCACTTGTGGCAAATCCCCCCAGGCGCATCAGCTTCTAGGCGCACTTTCTTGGACTTGACCTTGTTGGGGTTGTCAGCACAGTAACGGCGGTGGTTGGAGAGATGACGACGCGATGTGCACTGTTGGACGCAATGCTCGCACATGTAGCTTCTGAACACAGCAGCTTCAGTTGCGTCGGCCTTTTGTGGAATTCCACGTACACGTACGTAACAATGCAGCCTCAAATTTTCCTCTTCAAATTCAGCCCCTGCATGGACCAAGTCTCCGCGGAACAGCAGGAATGCGCCCGCGTCGAGTGACAACAGTTTGCATTTTTCCATTTCTGCATAGACTCCAAAACAGCCAGGATAGACGTAGAACTGTGTGTCTGATTGAAGAGCAATAATGACAGACGCCTGAACAATACCCTTTTCCAGTTTCGCTTTGCTTGTCTCGAATGAAGGAAAATCTAGGTGGATGCCTTGGCGAAGGCCCCCCGGAAGTGATTTCAATGCGTTCGAAATAGACTTTTTGGTGTACCAATTTTTATCAGATCCTTCTACAATACCCTTCACTCGCTTGTATATTTTGTTTGTAGCCGGACCAAATGTAGCAATAGGAGCTTGAAGACGGAAATGGTCACGTTCTACTTCATACACTTCACCAAAAATAGGTCTGAAGTCCAGTTGCTCGATTTCCTGTTTAGCTTTCTCCAAAGTGTGAGGCGGTAGTCTTAAGTTTTCGACAAGGTAGCCTTCGTTCCAGAACTGCGCCTTTAGACTGGCATCCATAATGACTGACACCTCGTCACACTTACTGGCCAGGCACACACGTGAAGGAGCACACAGGTCGTGTCAAGTCGTAAATGTGGTTGAGGTACTCGCCAACAGAGCGGACCAACGGCTGTAGCTTCACGCGTCTAGCACAACGCACGTCTGAAAGCAGCAGCCTCTTCACGACGAACAGCAAGTAGGTGCCGACTGCGAGGCTTCTTGGGGGCAATACTGACTCGTTAACAGAGTCTTCAAGGCTTCGGACGACGGAACAGACACCTCGGTGACGTTTGGGTTGGAAAACAAGCAAGTGCGGCTTCTGGTGGCGGCTCAGACTTTTCTGGCAGTGGTGGCGGAGCTCGTGCTTGGGGGAAGGCACTGCGTCGTGATTGTTGTGAGCGGGTGGATTTGGACGGGGTTGCGGGCTGCTCAAGCGACGAATTGGGGCTTCTTTGGTAGTTCTCGAGTGATAAAACACTGGTTATCGAGCAGTACTTGGTAGTACCCTCGGAGGCTTAATTACCAATGGTACTTAAGCCTCCGAGGGCGTCATCGTTTTACAGGCGATGACGTCAATATAACACTGCACTGGTACAGTACAATGTCGTCGATTGTTGTGGACTGTGGATCTGTCGGTGTGGATTATCCTTAAAAAAACTGTGGATTTTTCATATTTCCTCTACTGTACCCCAAGGCGACCTGAGTAGCATGATATATTGCTATATCTGATATATCAGCTGTCCAACATTATATTTAAGACGATTTTTACTGAATACCGTAGTAAGCCGACTCTGTAGTTTGTACGTAGCAAATGGCATTCCGTCATCCTTAAAACGTTTGTTTACCCAATACCGTAAATCACGCTCGGTTATCCATAAAAAAACTTCTGCTTGCCGGTAGTGATTCTTGACATTTGATCAGTCTCAAATTCACAATCGACCATCGACAACAGTAGTACACCATGCTCAAGACCATTTTCTTTGCTATTCCAGCTCTTCTCGCCGCCACCGCCACGGCTGTCGATTTTTACCAAGATGACACAGACCTTCCATCGGCGCCGTACCACCCGCCGCGCTCGGTCACGCCAACCCAGCAGAAGGCAATTTTCGATCGTTTTGCCGATGGTTTCCTCCTGTCCGGCACGCCACTGCCGTTCCTCAAGGACCACCTCGCCGACGACTACATCCAACACAATCCCGACTTCTTGTCAGGCAAGGCTGCCGTACTTCAGGGCTTCAGCGGCGACCTCTCGTCGTTCGGGCTCGTGTACCCGGCTAACGTTATCACTCGTGGCTTTGATGAGGACCTCGGTCAGGGCTGGATCCACTACTACTTCACACCTGCGGCTGGCCAGCAACTGAGCGTGGTCGTC
>NW_003303724.1:0-2875 GCF_000142945.1 Phytophthora infestans T30-4 | reverse complement strand
GGATAAGGCCGGCTGTATACATACATCCTACTCTTTCCCTGGATACATGGCCATACGCGAGTCTCTAGTACAATTAGTGATGATCATCTATTTGTACGACGGATTTTTGTAAACCAGAGATTTTTGATCTGCTTTTTCCTCCCGGTCTTCGCAAAAAGTTCAGGAGCGGGAAGAGGTATTCTCCTCCCCGGTAAGAGTACCCTGGTCTTGGCCGATATATTTGACTATGCATTAACCCAAAGTAACGTCTCGAAAATCTCATGCTAAAAATGACGTTTGCAGTGCGGGAGGGTGGCTTGCCGACCCAGATGTCGAGCGATTTGGAGAGTATTTTCTGCAGCAGTGGCTGACAGGAAAGTTTGTGAAATGGCAGTGCTTCCGTACGCCTGTTGGTTGGGCAACTACAAATAATCCCGTGGAAACGTTCAATGCCAAGCTGAAGAAACCCTACACTTTACGAGAGCGAATGCTAATGGGGTCTTTGCTTGGTCAACTTCAAGTTTGTTGTCGAATGGAGAGCGTGTCGGGTGCTGCATTCCATGAAACATCTACCGCTAGCAGCAGGCTTCGACGGCGCGCGACAGCTTTGCGCCGACAGCAACTGCTCGTTGAGACTCCATCCTTCGACGACTCCAGCAATTTTGTACTTGTCGTTTCTAAAGCTACACCTCGAATCTACGTGAAGCCGAAGAGGAAGTCGATGGAAGTTGTGGATGTGGCTGTGCAACTTGGTACTAATGCGGCTAGAATGGAAAGAGATGAACAGCCGGAGGAAGGATGGTCAGTGGATCTAACTACTCGCACTTGCCCGTGTAATAACTTTTTCCACAAAGGCCAGTGTGTACATCTTCTCTTCGCCTTTAATACAAGGTTTGGTACTGACCAACCTGGCAAGAGAAAGTTGTTCAACCGCAGCCGGCGCAACAAAAGAAAAACCTTAGAAGATCAGATCGCAGAAGCAGCCGAAGCAGACCAGTCCAAACGTGGACGTCCGATCCTTAACGGTCCAGCTTTATCGTTGTTGTAGACACACGAAATGAATGTTTGCTTGAATATACCATCACTTCATCGCCTTATTGCCTTCTTCTTGCTATGTTTCTTGTTATACGTATAGTGTCTTTGCGAGTTGAACACACGGACAGCCGATAAGGCTGATGATGACCTCGCGTGGGATTTAATTCCCATTAAAATGTAGTAAGCATATATCGTGCTCTTAAGCCGGTTAGTCTTGCACAAGGACGCAGTGAAGTCTGTTGGATCTACCCTCGCGTCTCCTCATGTCGATTTTCCGCCGTTCAGCTGTTGGTTTGATAGCCACAAAGATATCGTTGATGTCTCCGATCTTCACTGTGGTCTTGCTGCTGACGTCCACTTTGTTCCAGTATTACCATATTGTTTTCCTGCGAATGCAGTCTATAAGATTCAGTTGCTACGTGAAACGAATACGTACGTTAAGCCTCTATGGCATTAAAAATCCCTTACTCTGACAATACGGATCGCTTACTCTGACAATACGGATCGCTGACTTTGACAATACGGATCGCTTACTCTGACAATACGGATCGCTTTTTTTATTTAGCTTAAAATAAACAGAAAAACAAATTAAATTGTGTATTCAGTATTCACTGTCCTGTGCACTCTCCGCCTCACTCTCCCACTCGCTCTCCTCCGCGCTTTCTGCTTCTCCCACCTCCCCACCCTCCTCTTCCTCGACTTCTTCTTCGCTTGCGTCCTCACTTTCGTCGTCGCTCTCAGCAGCTTCAGTTGCGTCGGCCTTCTGTGGAATTCCACGTACACGTACGTAACAATGCAGCCTCAAATTTTCCTCTTCAAATTCAGCCCCTGCATGGACCAAGTCTCCGCGGAACAGCAGGAATGCGCCCGCGTCGAGTGACAACAGTTTGCATTTGTCCATTTCTGCATAGACTCCAAATCAGCCAGGATAGACGTAGACCTGTGTGTCTGATTGAAGAGCAATAATGACAGACGCCTGAACAATACCCTTTTCCAGTTTCGCTTTGCTTGTCTCGAATGAAGGAAAATCTAGGTGGATGCCTTGGCGAAGGCCCTCCGGAAGTGATTTCAATGCGTTCCAAATAGACTTTTTGGTGTACCAATTTTTATCAGATCCTTCCACAATACCCTTCACTCGCTTGTATATTTTGTTTGTAGCCGGACCAAATGTAGCAATAGGAGCTTGAAGACGGAAATGGTCACGTTCTACTTCATACACTTCACCAAAAATAGGTCTGAAGTCCAGCTGCTCGATTTCCTGTTTAGCTTTCTCCAAAGTGTGAGGCGGTAGTCTTAAGTTTCCGACAAGGTAGCCTTCATTCCAGAATTGCGCCTTTAGACTGGCATCCATAATGACTGACACCTCGTCACACTTACTCGCCAGGCACACACGTGAAGGAGCACACAGGTCGTGTCAAGTCGTAAATGTGGTTGAGGTACTCGCCAGCAGAGCGGACCAACGGCTGTAGCTTCACGCGTCTAACACAACGCACGTCTGAAAGCAGCAGCCTCTTCACGACGAACAGCAAGTAGGTGCCGACTGCGAGGCTTCTTGGGGGCAATACTGACTCGCTAACAGAGTCTTCAAGGCTTCAGACGACGGAACAGACACCTCGGTGGCGTTTGGGTTGCAAGTGCGGCTTCTGGTGGCGGCTCAGACTCTTCTGGCAGTGGTGGCGGAGCTCGTGCTTGGGGGAAGGCACTGCGTCGTGATTGTTGTGAGCGGGTGGATTTGGACGGGGTTGTGGGCTGCTCAAGCGACGAATTGGGGCTTCTTTGGTAGTTCTCGAGTGATAAAACACTGGTTACCAAGCAGTACTTGGTAGTACCCTCGGAGGCTTAAGTACCATTGGTAATTAAG
>NW_003303723.1:1662828-1665391 GCF_000142945.1 Phytophthora infestans T30-4 | reverse complement strand
TGCATCACCCCGAAAACTCCGAGACACCATCAGCCTCACAGACCTCGCACCCACCAACACAAAACGTGCGCGCGAGAGCGCGTCTCGTTCCTTCAAGACTTTCCTCAATGAGAAAGGCGTGACATGGTAGTACCTGGAGGTGTGCATGAAGCGCGACAGCGCTGCTACCGTGCTGGAGGCAGTGGTAGACAAGTTTGGCATGAAATTACCTTACAAGAAAGGACACAACGGCCAGCTCCTGGCTAGACATTCGGTGATGCAGTACTACCAACAGGGTAAGAACTGGCTACTAGAGCAGTTTCCACTGCTTCGACCAGCGACGGAGAAGAATCTGCTCAAGAAGGGGCAAGTCTGGAATGATATTGCATGAAGCGCGAGTCCGGTACTATTGCCAACAAGGCGCCCGCATGCACGAAAGCAGCACTGAGGAAAATGACGACGTATCTGTATTCAACTACTGCTACGGCTTCCGACAACCAAGACGCGGCAATCCTGTGTCTGCTTTGGTTTCTCTTCGGACGAGCGTCTGACCTCACGTTACTGCGAAAAGAGAATATATCGATCGGCACAGGGAATATCCTCTTCGTCCTATTCATTCGAGTTAAGACATCCGAAGAGCAGGGTCTCTCTCTTTTCCCGGACGATTTTTTTTACCACTTGCCCGCAGTTGGCCATTGCGCTATCTTTGGCGATGCAATCGGCACCCACCGCTTTTCTCCTGAGCCAACTTCCCGAACAGCTTACTATGTTCCGTGTAGCCTTGAACCCCGCAGCCCCTCTCATCGACTTAATGGATCATCCGGGCGTCGTCGCACCGCTACATCCTTCTTCGGATAAGGAGAAGTCAACTGAAGATGCGCCAGGTATCCACAACTACGTCAGCCGTGTCTTGGGGAAAGTTGCAGCAAAAACCGGTGTGGAAGAGTGATGACATCTCATTCATTTTGTCGAGGTGGGGCTCAACATGCCAACGGTGCTGGAATGTGTGTGCAGTGGATTTTCGACCGTGGTGCTCGGAACATGACGTCGACGAACGAGGCGTTCGTGTACGTCTGTAATACTCCTGCAGAAGATCATAAATTTGCTCGTGTTCTCAGCAAGCGCGACCCTGAAGAAGCCGTCACACTGTTAGACCTCGATTCCTTTGATTCGACCATGAAAGTCAACATCCGATCTGTTGCTTCAGCGCTGTTCATGTCTTCGTCAGGACTCGCCTCAGAACAGTACAATGTGGGCCATAGTGTCTCTTTCGTAATTACGCGTACGAAATATGTAAAAAGGCAGCGCTTATCTGAGCTCAACCTGTTCATGTTTCTAAACAAATTTATAAAAATAAAGTTTACATCACCACAGTAGCAAAATAATCTGACGTAGCGAGCCCAAGAATTGGGACTTTTTGTGCCAAAGCATCTTAAAGCTACTCTATGAGTATGACTTCCCAGCCAGAATTCAAAATATGCCTTTGAAATACATGAATAGTTTTGAAGATGGTGCGCTTGCCGATCCAATTGAAGAATGAGTAAAAAAATTACAGACAATCCCATCGGTAGTAATCCCTAGACTTTGGTAAGATAAGAATCAAAATTATGGTACACCCCGCGATAGGAATTCCCTTCGATGAGAATATAATGCGGACTCCGAGGATTATATCTATATAAATATTTAGGGCGTGTTCGACTTGAAATGACAGAGCCACAGCACATCTAAATCAGCTATTCTACTGGAACCAGCTGCATAAATTGCTTTCCATACCGACGAAAACCACGCTGCGTGTTTCACTTTGATGCAGTTGGTACAGCGTTTGTCAATATTCAACAAAATCTCACAAGCCAGGCAGCATACCTCGAAGAAGTGGCACACTACCAGAACAAAAATGGTTAGTGACAGTAGTAAAGTTTCCAGTTTGCTCAGCAAATGGTAAAAGAATGACGTACTTCGCATTCTTTACAGAAGCCGAAAGTTGCAGATCGAAAGAAGCATTAAGCTGTGTCCCTTGCTTGCCAATACCGGCGCGCTGGTAAAACCACTGTGCATAACGGTCGTTGTAGCGGACCTTCTTTACTGGCTTCGAGATGATAGCCTGAGGGTTCTATAAATGAACAAACGGGACATACAGTCGAGAAGTCGTGAAAGGCATGTAGGTTCCATCAATAGTAGGTTCAAGCGCATTGACGACCGCACCCCAAGAAACAGCAGTAGGACCAGCTGTTGAACCTAAAAGAACACTAACCATAGGAGTACTATGTAACAAAAAAAAAAAACAGGGGGAGGTCATGAAATACCACTCGATAGTGTAGTACTTGTAAGCGGCATATAACGAGAAGTATCAGCATCAATAGCTACAGTACCCTGATTAACCCGGAAACGAAGACGGAGTTGAGAGATAGCCATACGATCACGCTCCTTGGAGATCGGGTGGAGATCATCTTTTTTTGATTTTTTAGCATGAAGTTCTACGTTTCCCATGATAGCGCAAGCGCCCCCCGCAACCCCGCCACGCCACGCGCCACGTCTAAGCTGATTAGGGGATGGTGGGTGTAGCAGGATGCGGGCACCAGTGGAA
>NW_003303723.1:1654974-1660639 GCF_000142945.1 Phytophthora infestans T30-4 | reverse complement strand
CAGTCCCCGCCCTCACGATTAATAGCCCACTTGCTTGTTCGTGTCCAAGTGGCCACCGGGCTGTAGGGAAGTGTCGTTGGAGTAGCGCTAAAATCGAATTGAGCAGCATAATACACACTGTTTTCCGTTAGTTGAATATAGAAAACGTTCTCACCAGATGGATTAATTAAATACGCTCCAGCATTTACGAGAGCCGTCTGAATGCTTCGATTAATATCGGTATAGCTGTAGTGTCCATCAGGGAGGATAACAGATACAGTGGATGTGGCTCCAACTGTCGGAACCTCGATTTTGAAGGAGTTATTCAGGAGCTGAGTTGCATCGATGTTGTATTCAGAGTTATACATCGAAATCGATTAAACCGCGCATACCACATCCTTAAAATCGGCAGCACTACCAGGAAAGCTGTATTTCCATGTGCTGTTATAATTGTCTTGAACGAGGTCAGTGGAATCGAGTTTAACAAAACTTGCCATGGTATATGTATATTGATTCACCCAAACAAAATATTCTAAAGTTATTGCTCAATATCTATCGGTCGATCAAAGTTGTATCTGATTTGACCTTTGACTGAATCCACGAACAGCATATGTCCTTTGCGCTCCGTGGCTTTATTGTAGTAATAGACGATTGATCGCTCATCAACGCCTTTAATGTTAAAATCCTTTACAACCACTTGTAAATCGCGCTTCGAATTCGCTTTTAGAATCGCTACGTACTCTGAATTCAACCGAATCATCTTATCAGTGGCAAAGTAGCTGTGGCTTAGGAATATGGTTGAGAGTTTAACCTAATGCCCGCTTCACGATATTCTGTATAATACAGAGTAAATGATTATCTTTATTAAACTATAGCTGCCACTTTTGCAAACTTAATGCATTGCAAGCCGTCCTGCAATGGGATGTAGCGAAAACGCTGCGACCAGGTACATATAGACTGCAATCTGTCGTAGAAAAACAACAATGTGCCCACCGGCTGGTAAAATGTCATGATTTCATTGGGCAAATGTGACGTGACTTTCGTCGCATATCCTTCTACTTCGAGTATCCCGCTGAATCTGATGGGTCTGGGCAATCTGCGTTTGCGCCTAAATGACTGGCGAAGCGTGCCACTACGTCACCCGTACGCTCACCAAATTTTCGGCCAGTTCTAGACTAGCAAGAGTAGAAGAAGAACTAGGCAAGAACTGGCCGACAAATTGGTGAGTGTACGGGCTGCATTATCTACGCCTAGTTACTCGCTATCCTGGATATCCACGCAATCATCATTCGCGTCGCTGCCGCCGTCGTCGCTGTCGCTCGAAATCTCGAAGTTCTTTCGCTTGCGGAAGCGAATACGCTTCTTGAGGTGAGCAGGGATGGCAGTGCCGTTGCGCCACAAATCATGCCATATTTGGCCGCATGTGAGCGTGTTGCGGGTTTCCTCGTGGCGAACCTTGTTACATAGAGGTACGTAGCCTCCGAAGTTTGATGTGCACTGCTCGCAGTAGTAACTGGTTTCAAAGCTCTTTGTCTGGGGAGTTGTCAAGGCTGAGCAAACTTTGCACAAGTGCTGGCGGCGCTTGCCCTTACGCTTCTGCCCTTTACGCTGGAGGTTGCTGGCGGTTGATCCATCTCTGGGTTTTTTTCGCTTCTTGCCTTTGTATTTTTCCTCATTGCTTCGCAGTCTGTGCGGTTGCGTGTGAATAGGCTCAGAAACGAGGTCCTCGGTGTTGGTGTTTGTACGCAGTGTGGCTTCGTTCGTGGCCAAAAGCTCGGTATGAAGTCGGCGCATATACTGCGCGTGTGTTGGCACTGGCAGCCCTTTTTGCTTGAGAATAATTTTATGTAAAATAAAACCGTTGACTATCGCCATGTCCGCAAAACTCATGAAGAGTTGCCGATAGTACTTTTTGAACGGCTTGGGCCACCCAAGCCGCTCGTTGCGGTGAGTACCGACGTAGTAGAGATCCTTGTCCAATAACTCCAGCAATAGAGCACACGACGTGTAGAAATTGTCGGCGATGATAAGCCTTTTATGGGCCTGGCCATCAAGCGCCTTAGTCACGTTCCTGATGACTGCCTTCTGTGCCACACCTTTCGAGTTCTCTACAGCGCCGAGATACACTTCCATCCTATATGTTACACAATACAGCATACGGTTAGCACTCGGTTTCTTATTCTATACGATACAGAGTAACCAGATACAGAATACAGTAAACCACCTACCGAGTACAGTATCCGGTCTCCGCGCAGCACGTCATGTACACTTTAGTCCCGTACTTGTGAGGCTTCTCCTTATTATAGACGCGCACAGGGTTGAACTTGCTTCTGTTAGGAATGGTTCCTTCATCAAAACTGATGCGAGGCCCTAGCCGATAGCCACGACGAAACGTTTTTTCAAGAACCTGAAGAATGGGCCGAACTTTCCAAGCCTTGTCTGTGGCTGCGGCAGCAGGGGTCGTTTTTGGTGAAGTGCAAGTACCTGGTAACTAACCGGAATCTTTCACGTTTCATGTAGCTGGAGAAGGTACCGCGTGGTACTGCACCGTCCTCCCGCGTCGCCCAGTGCTTTTCCAAGCCATCCGTATGACCACAGAGTGTACGAGCAATCCAGAAGGCCAATCACGTGGAGAATTTTCATGTGCTTGAAATGGGTTTCATATTGCGCAGCTGCTCTTCTAAGACTTTCAAGAGGGTTGAACCGACTTCACAGGATCCCTGCGCTGAGCCTGTAGCTGCTTGTCTCGTTGCGGCTTCGCCACAGCAGGAATACACTCCTCTCGATACGCGTTAGACTCCTTTGCAAACGCAAACCACATCTTCTTGGAAAGAAAATAGAAGAAAATTCCCAAAGGAGACTCGGCGAACGCAGCGGCAGATCTGGTGGGACCAAAACTTCCGTCGTACAACTCCGCTGCATCTAACACCACATCACCTGTATTCAGTAAAATACAGAATTAGATTTTGATATGATCCGCAATTCTGTATGTGCTGCACTTACCGGAATGATGCTCATCGTATATATCCCAACCTGTGGCTGTGAGTTGACGCATATTGGTGTCGTCTTGCAGGAACGCGCTGGAGTCGTCATCAAAGTCGCTGTCAGAATCTACCTCGCTTTCATACACTGATTCAGGCTCCGCAGGAACGTCCAGTTCTTCCTCAGTACCCAACTCGCTACTAACATCACTTGCGGATCCATATCCAACGTTGATATCTGCAGGATCAATCTTATCAAAGAGCAGCTCTCCACGTAACGCATCCATATAGCTATCACAATCAAATTTATCCAAGCCATTCGCAACACCACTGCCACGTTTCGATTCTTCTTTGCCGTGACCCACGGATGCCGTGTCGTCAAAATTGGTATCCGACAGAATATGAACACCCGCTGGTCCAGCTTGTTCTGTATCCTCCGGAATACATTCAACAACTGATAGCTCTTGATCTGTACCAGCGGTACCAGTATTTTCGACGAAGTGGCTTTCTGTATCATCTACAATCGACCTCGCTTGTTCTGTATCCTTGGCAATAGCCACACGAACCGGCTGAACTTGTTCTGTATCCTCAGTAGTAGCACAAACGGAGGACCGATCTTGTTCTGTATCCTCTGCAATATCATCACCAATCGGTCGGACTTGTTCTGTATCCTCCGTAGTAACGTCGACAGTATGTTGATGCTCTGAGCGGGATGGAGAATACTGACGGTCCAAGTTACCGTCACTTGTGGTGGGGGGAATTGGTTCTTGTCGTTTGGCTGCTGTGTACGCTGCAAGCTTCCCCATTGGAGGCCTCATCGGACGTATCATACATTGTTGAGGGGGGAAAGGTACTAGACCCTCACGCAGAGCATACTTCCACAAAGGCTTGGGACCTACACCACACAGGGTTCGAGGGGTAGTTATTACTGCTAAACACAACGTACCGATAAAGTAATCAGTGTCAGCCTTGTAGTTGTCTAGCTTTCCTCTCACGCCAGGCTTGAGATACGCATGATCGGAGAGGAGGCCTGAAGGGGGTCTTGCCCGCCAACCAGCCTTTTTTAGCGACCCCCACAGACGCTTGAACTCCTTCCTGTCGATCGTTTCCGGCATTTTTGGTTGAGTGGTGGAGGTTTTGGGCAGAGAGGAGCTAAAGGGCTTGCATTAAAATTTTCAAACCTCTAGGCCGTTTATATCGGATGTTCTATGTGTTTCGAATAATACCTTTCTATCTCCCCCTCGCCGATCGGTAATGATAAAAACTCCCATGGTGGTCTATACAAACTTATATATGCGGTGTAGTAGACTGAACGACGCCGCGTCCAAGCTGTTGATTTATTTAAACCTGCATCATGTCATATTACGTATTATACAGATTACGGCGTTCATTGGGTTACGGATGGGGGTTACGACCCTTATTAATAGCAAACTTGCTAAATACACGAACGCGATGATGAAAGGGACAGGAATCCTGTACGGTTGGGCTATAAAGGCATAGATGCTCGTATCACGGAAGGTGTGGCAGGACCTTTTGGGTCCTAAGCCTAGCTAACCTTCTGCCATAGCACTTGATATAGTAAGACTAGCGCCTTGCAACACGATCTTCCACATGTCGTTCGAGCGCCAGATCTCGCTAATAGCACACAAGTTCGTCCTTCGGCTTTCTGGGCCAGAATCTTGCGGGCTCGAGCTCCTCAAGGAAGAGGTTCTGGCGAGAATGTTGCTCCGTCTGGCGGCAAGTTAATAGGGCGTGTACTTGTGCCTCGCGGTTGGCTTGGGCTGATACGTGCGCGAGCGCCATAGAGAGGCTCGTGTAGTTCTCAGGCTTGGTCATCGACACGATGAGTGCTACAAAATCTACTTTAGTGCCGTCTGCTACTTGAACACTTACACTTGGGAATCGTAACCGAGCACCGACGCCTCATGTATATAATAATGCAGAGCGAATGCTTAAAAGCTATTAATACGCAGCACAAAAATATTTTTTAGTAGCCGTTTCTGCTAAACCACTTCTACTAAAAGGAGGAGCTAGACGTTAGCTACAGAGATAGGGTATTTGCTTATTTCTAAGTGTTTATAACGCTTCGTGAAAATTGCACGAAGGAATCCTTCGAAATGTTACATTTTAAGTTTTTATCTTACGTTTAGTATGCGTGACATCGGGGAATTCGTCGTTCATTCTGCAGGAAAAAGTCTATGATCAGTGTTACACTGCGCGCCAGGTTATTATGACCACCTACGTTTCGATCTGTAACTCAGTCAGTTTTACGAGTTAGCCGATGCTGTTTAGATATCCTATTTCTATCGCCAAACGCAGCATAAGACTTAATTTAACGCGTGGGATATCGCAGTTTAGAGATGGGCTAGTATACAAGCGACCGTTTTTGTCGTTGCGACCATTATTATGACCACTTGTACCCATACAAAAAAACAAGTAAGAAAGAATGATGGTCAACATGGCTACATTGGTAGTGTGTCTTGTTATCGTGCTTCTTGATGACCTCCCTGCACCTGCGCGGCATGGACTCTATCAAAGAGGCTAAGAGGGCTTCTTCGATCGAGTCCCATGCTTAGTATAGAGCTGCAGTTAACTCAGCAACAGTGGAATACTGTTTACCGTTGGCGTATACACGTCTTGTCATGATTGACCACAGGTTTTCAATGGGATTAAGATCTGGCGACCTAGCAGGCCAGTCAAGAACG
>NW_003303723.1:1651246-1654373 GCF_000142945.1 Phytophthora infestans T30-4 | reverse complement strand
TCGACTTGGCCGCGCGAGCGCGGCGGAGGCTTACTTCACAGTTAGAGCCTCAAGCAGCAACCTGTGCGCTCTTCGTCTAGGTCCCCACTTCGACCGTTATCATGCCTCGTGGCACTGCAAAGAGCGGTGCTAAGACACGCTCCAAGGCTGCTGCCGGTAAGGCGCAAGCCAAGAGCACTAAGCCTCACGGCAAAGGCTCTGCACTCAAGGAGGCTATTCAGGTGGCCTCCGAGGCGATCGGTTCCTCGGGTGACGCGACTGTGGACAAGCGCGCAAGCAAGCGCCGCAGTCCGTCGCCCTCGTCTTCAGATAATCGTCCGAGCCCTCGGTTCGTAGAACGTGAGTTCAACTCAGGCAGTGAAGACGATGCCGAGTCCGAGAGCACTCATGATGCTCCTGCGGGCTCTGTGGGAGGGCACAGCCCAGTGCCCAGTGAGCACAAAGATGACAGCATGCAGTCGCCCGCTAGTGATCACGGTGATCACAGTCCCAGGACCTCTGTGCGCTCTGAAAGTCCGGCCGTCAAGGCTAAGGGCGCTCCCAAAGCCGGTGGCGATGAGGAGGAGAATCCTCGCAAACGTCTCTCTCTTGCCGAGGGTCTTGCGCGCGCTAAGGCCTCTAAAGCCGAAGGCGCCAAGCCCTCAAAGAAGCGTACCGCCTCTAAGTCTCCACTCCGCGAGGAGAAGGAGACTCAAGACTCCTATCAGAGTATCTCCGACTCCTCGGATGAAGAGGAGGAGAAGGAGGAAGAAGAAGAGGAGAAAGGTGCTATCGTTGAGCCCCGGGAGGTCTCGAATGACCTCGACCAGCAGCAGGAGGAATTCCAAGCTGCCCGGCGTGTGCGTGGGGGATCGGTGGCGGCAACTGTCAGCCAGGGAGCTGCCGTCAACTCAAGAGGGTATTAGCCTCCCAAGGAGAGCTCTGGGGCTGACCTCTTCTTAGAGGTCCTCGTCGCTCCTCGTGGCCTTGTGGGCGGCCACACTTCGAGGGGCATCTATGAACGAGCCCTTGTTCAGAAAGAACATTTTTGTCGACAATTTGGAGGCTGCTCGGTGTGTGCTTCTCGCGCCACACCGCATTCCCATTAAGGACTTCACGACTTGTCGTAAGAAGCCCAAGACCCGGGGTGGTCTCTATCCTGTTTGGGGATACCCCTGGGTTATGCCCGAGAACTGTCCCACGTGGACTTCTTGTGAGGACATGCTCTGGGCGTGGGTGGAGACTCTCAAGTACTCGCCCACGGAGTTATGGGAACTCCATGAAGATCAGCAGCTGTCCCACATCCTGGACCAGCGTGATCTTCGTGTGAGGTTTGCCCACTTGATCAGCAAGCGTATGCTGCCAAGGGACATCCTGAAGCGCGCGGCTTCTAGCGCTCACGTTGAGCGCGGGTACGGTATGTATTCATCATCCGTACCCCGTTCGGGCAAGAAGCCCCGGACTACTTATGAAGCTGCCGCCGCTTCTGTTCCCAGATTGCGACAGCCTTCGGGCAGTCAATCAGGAGCCGTTTAATCGGCTCCCACGAGTTCTCGGAGTGGGCATAACCCCTCCACTTCACGAGGAGCTGTCGCTTGCCGCGAAACCGTTGCCTCCCCGGGGGAGAAACCGCTCCCCTGTGGTAGTGGGAATTCTCCCTTTCCGTTCAAGACAGGGGGCGGGAGTGGCCCTCGTACGAGTACGAGTACTCGGCGCCATCCGAGAGCCACTCTCGTTCGAGTGCTCCGACTGCGGGTCCGACACGGGACCCTGAGGTTGACCGCCTCCGTCAACGTGTCCTCGTGCTTGAGATTGCACTTGGCCTTGGGACTGGCGGTAATGCTGCCGCCCAGGCCGGGAATCAGGGCGAGCTCGCTTGTCTTGCGGGTCGCCTGGACCTGGTGGAGCGAGAGGTCGCGAGCCTGCACCTGCGGGTGGACCGCCGGGCCTCTTCGTCCGATCTGGACGAGGTCTTTCGCATGATCCGACGGATCGAGGCTTTGTTGCCACGTCCGGAGCCGCCTGCGGCACACTCCCAGACGTACGCGTATGGTGCGTACCCGGCGTACTCAGCGTACTCGGCGTATGGCGCCGGGGTCCGTTCGTATGGAGCCCCTCCGGCGTACGGTCTTGACCGCAGCCTTGCCGTCCCGACCGAGGCTTGGGTGCCTGCTCCGACGCCCTCGTCGACGACTGTGACCGGCCCTCGCTTCGAGGAGCTGGGTCAAGGAGGGTCTGCGAGTCAGCAACCCCCTGCGGGTCAAAGTACCGCTTAAGACGTCCGACATAGAACGTCGGGTGCGTCGTCATTGACTTTGGAAGGTCGATGGTGTACGACGCACCATGTCTGGCCAGGACTGCAAAAGGTCCGACGAAGCGGTGCTTCAGCTTGTTGCTGCCGACAGAGCTAACAGTGTCTAGAGGTAGGTTCCTCGTGTCTAGTAACACTAAGTCACCAATCTCAAATATACTTAAGTTTCCTCTTCCTTGTTTGTCCGAGTACTCCTTTTGTTTATCTTGGGCCGCTGCCATGGCATCGCGGACCCTGCTGACAATGTTCAGCTTGGTATCCATAAAGGATTCCACCTGTTTCCGCAGCGAAACTGGCCTCACATCCGAGACCTGGGAGGAAAGGGCTTTCCGAGCCTCTCCCCCACTTAGAATAGAGGAGTCAGTGTTTCCTCGAAGAGTGAGAGGCACTCTGGGGTGGCGGAAGCCGTTCAAGTAGAACGGCGTGAACCCCGTGGACGCGTGCACCGCATTGTTGAGCGCAAAATCAACAACTGGAAGCTGCGTCGACCACGTACGTGGCGCTGCCGCGCACACACTGCGCAGAGTGTCCTCGAGCACTCGATTGACGCGCTCTGTTTGGCCGTCTGTCTGCGGATGATCCGCAGTGGACATCTGCAGACGAGTTCCCAGTAAAGTTGAATCGAGGAATTCGATACCAGTCAACCGATGCAGGAATGTCCTCGTCAAACGGTAAAGCCGAGCGCTTTCATAGGACTGTGATGGATTCGGCCCGGGCGATGTTGTGGGCCTCCGCGTTGCCTAAGCGCTTCTGAAAGGATGCTGTTCTCTATGGGAGCTACATCCGCAGCCACTTGCCGACTAGATCGAACGCAGACCATGCGTTACCGATCGAAGC
>NW_003303723.1:1644685-1649536 GCF_000142945.1 Phytophthora infestans T30-4 | reverse complement strand
TGGAACTTTGGTTTCGCCCATCGCCATGGGATTTCCGGGTTACTCTTCCTTGGTACTGCATACTTGGAAATGGCCCGCTTTTAGGGGTGGGATTTTGGGATATCCCCACCCCATGTACCAAGTAAAAATGGTGTATCACCCCGGATCCTGTCTTGGGGCGGTGTTCATCGCGAAGGGGAGCCGTTCTGCGTACTCATCCCAATCCCTTTGATCCAAATCCTGGACATACATCTTGAGTGCTCTCGTGATCGTCTGCACCATGCGTTCGGCCGACCCGTTAGCTTGGGGACGATACGCCATGGTTGCTCGCTGTCGCTGCCCTAGGATCCGGTTGAATGCTCGAAAGAAATCAGACATAAAGCCTGGCTCCCGATCATGTCTAATCATTTCGCTAGCACCAAATCTTCGGAAAACACACTCCTCGTACGATTCCGCAATGGTTTGCGCAGTTCTAGACGCACTAGCTTTGGCAATCACATATCCGGTAAACAGGTCCACCCAAATCAACAATTCTGTGTTTCCTTTGAACGACTTGGGCAACGAGGGAATATGATCCATGGCTATGATCTGGAAAGGGTAAGTCGCTCGGACATTCCCAGGTGACTCCCCTTCGATCGTAGGTCTGCCCTTGCCTGTCTCACAATCCACGCATTCACCGACATATCGTTGTACACTCTTGAATAGTCCTCTCCAATGGAAACATTCCCGGATCCGTTGGTAGGTCCGACCAATGCCCTGATGTCCGCCTTCCAAGCTAGCGTGGTAGTGGTGTAGGACATCCTGTTGCAAGGTTTCTGGCATCACCAATCTCATCAATCCATCCCGATCCTCGTGGACTCTCTTCGTAGGGGGGCAATAGAAGAGCAAGTCGTTCAGATCCACTGCGTAATCCGTAGCGATAACGCTGTAGGATTTGGCATCCTCCCGACTTAAGTCTCGTACATCCCCCATCAGATACTTCTTTAGTCCCAGGATCCACGCTTCCTCATTCTGTGCTTTGAGGATCCGCTCGATGCGAACTCTCTTCACGAATGTTTCCTCGAGGATCGGGGGGCTGGATCCAATCCTTCCTCTGGACCTAGTGACAGCCATCACCTGGACTGTCCTTTTCCCGGGTCCAACTACCACCACTTCGTCAAGTCGGTTCAACGTAACGAGATCCTGATGTTCGGCTTCTCCCTCCACTTCGACACCACATTGATTCCGTAAAGCGGCACTGGCCAAACTATCCGCACTGGCATTCCAATCTCGCTTGACATGTACCAACTCGTGATTCAACCAACCACGCAGGTGGATCATCACTTTCTGCCGTACCAGTGTTAGGGCCGGGGCCTTGCAGTCAATCTCACCTCGCACCTGTCTGATCACCAAATTTGAATCCCCACAAATCACCAGCCTTTTTGGATCTTGTCCCTTTAGTAGATCCAAACCCAGCAGGAGCCCGTTATACTCCGCTTCATTGACGGTGAGGCCTTCCGCGTAAGTGGATCTGGCCCGTACAACTTCCCATCCGGGCAATTTCCACAGTATTGCACTGTATGCTCCTCCTCCGCGTCGTACACGAGCGGATCCATCGAAACTCAGGACGTATAGATCCTCATCCACCTGTACCGTCGGGATCGGGATCTGGATCCGGCGTTTGGGCTCTTTCTTAGGGGCGATCCTAGTCAGCGCCTCATCCATCTTAGCTCGAGGTGTGATGCTCGCGGCCAAGACTCCCAGGATCTCGTCTTCCCCTTTCGAACATTTCACAATCTCCAGCGTCCAAGGCGAGAGTAAAGCTGCCCACTGTCCCAAACGTCCTTGTAACCCGGCCGACTTGAACAGCCAGGCTAGCGTAGAGTGTCGAGTCAGGATCCGGATCGATCTTCCCACTAGCAGGTTGTAATTCAGACCCAACACGCGCAGGAGCGCGAGTATCTCTTTCTCCACCGCTCCGTAGTTTAGTTCATTTGGCTTCAGTGTCCGGCTGACGAAGGTGACTGGGTGACATCATGTTCTTGTACCAAGGCTGCGGAGACTGCCCAGTCACTGGCATAAACTATAATTGTAGGTTGACGTTTGCTGTTTTTAGACCGAGTCTTTCGCCAACATGGCTTGCCTGAGGCAATTGTCTCGGATCGAGATCCGCGCTTCACCGCGAAGTTCTGGACGTCCCTCTTCAGAGTGCTCGGCACTCGTTTGGACATGTCCACGGCGGACCATCCGCAGACCGATGGTCAAACCGAACGCGTGAATCGCGTTGTGGAGGATACCCTCCGAAGCGTATGCGCTGAGGCGCCAAAACGCTGGAGCCAGATGCTCCCACTCGTTGAGTTCGCATTAAATAATGCAGTGCACGCCTCGACAGGCTACACTCCGTTCAATGTGAACGGCTTGCTCAACCCTCGCGTCCCACTGACGCCGCCACGCAGTGGCTCAGGACTTGATGGGGGAGGGATAGCCGAGCGGCTAGCTGATGTCAGCCCTGTTGCGGTTCGCAAGCAAGTCGATGACTTTGTCTTTTTGAGACTGAGCGTAATGCGTCAAGTACGCGACGCTATGGCTGAAAGCCAAGACACGCAGAAGGAACATGCAGATGCCAAGGGCAGAAGCAATGTTGAGAGGTTTGAGGTCGGTGACCAAGTTTTATTAAACGCTAAAAACCTACCTACTCATGCAGTGTCTGCAGTTTTCAAGACGAAGCTAAGACCTCGGTTCATAGGACCGTTCAAGGTCGTGGCCAGGAAGGGCCTAGCGTATACGCTCAACCTTCCGAAGAAGATGCGCACGCATCCGGTCTTCTATGTTGGCTTGCTTAACCCATACCAAGACCCTGCTCAGGTGAGCGCGGAGGCGTTGGCACCAATGGTGGCTGGGCCACGGACAGCTGCAGGGCAGCAGGTGGTAGAGCCACGGGAGGCTGAACGACTGCAAGTGGTGGATCCACAGATGGCTGATCAACAGCATTTGGCAGAGTCACAGGTCGCGGAGCGAAGTGCTCGAGATGCAGGAGCAAGGCAAGCTGAACGTTCAGCCGAGAAGCTGGACGCTCAAGGTCCGAGACCTGGTTGTGAGTCAACAGTGGTGGCTCTAACCTATCCACAAGGTGGATCATCTCTTCGAGATCGACCGATGGGCGGTGAACGTGAACGTTCGCGTCGTGGAAGCTGGCGTCGTATGGACGCAGACGCCGTTCCGGCAAGTGCTGACTCTCCCCGCGAGAGCCCAGCTGAGGCAAGGCCTCCTCCTGCTCTGCTCGATGAGCATGGTGAGCTCCACTTTCACGTGGAACGCCTTGTGGCGCGGCGTAGATGCCAGGGTCGTACCCAGTACTTGGTGAAGTGGAGGGGTTACCCTCACTCACAGAGCTCATGGGAGTTTGAAGTTATCCTCCGGCAAGATTGCCCTGACGTCGTTGACGCTTACGACCGGGCACATCATGTGCCGAAGCGCCACCATGGCGTGCGACAGCGTCGCCAGGCGCTGGGCGCCTCCCACTAGCGTGGGGAGCGATCAGGTCAGTAGTTGAGCTCAGGCTCTGACCAGTGGCTGCAGCAGCCAGCTCGTACGTATGAGCGGTGCTCGCAGCGGGAGCAGGAGGTGGAGAGACCTCGTAGTGTTAGGGAAATGGTCCCGAAGGAAGCAGGTGCTTCGTGTTGTGCTGAACAAGATTCAGGCACAAGCGTCTCGATAGACGCATAGTTGTTTTGAAACAACTTGCTCGATGAGCGTGATCCAAATGTGGATGCGCTGTAACAGCGAAAGTGGTGTCCCGGACGGGGATCGAACCACTGGCCTTTGGCTTGACAGGCCGGAGCTCTACCATTGAGCTATAAGGGCGATGCCCGTACGTCAGTCCGAGAACGGACTACTCATGGTATGAAAGGGCTGCGCCCGGGTGGAATTTGAGCCACCGACCTGTGGCTTCCAAAGCCAACGGTCGATTACTGAGCTGAAAGGGCGTTGCCTTTAAGCTTGTCCATTCAAGGACAACAGTTCATGGAACGAGAGGGCTGTGCCCTGATGGGTTCGAACAACCGACCTGTGGCTTCCAAAGCCAGCGCTCGACCACTGAGCTGAAAGGGCGTTGCCCTTAAGCTCGTCCATTCAAGGACAACAGTTCATGGAACGAGAGGGCTGTGCCCTGGTGGGTTCGAACAACCGACTTGTGGCTTCCAAAGCCAACGCTCGACCACTGAGCTAAAAGCGGATTGCTCTTAAGCTTGTCCAAGCGTGGATAATCGTTCATGGAACGAGAGGGCTGTGCCCTGGTGGGTTCGAACCACCGACCTGTGGCTCTCAAAGCCAACGCTCAACCATTGAGCTAAAAGGGTGTTGCCCTTAAGCTTGTCCAAGCGTGAACAATCGTTCATGGAACGAGAGGGCTGTGCCCTAGTGGGTTCGAACCACCGACCTATCGCTTGTAAAGCGAGTGCTCGACCGCTGAGCTGTTGTCGACGACTCGAATGAGTCAAGAGCATTGCTCTAAGCGGTTTGCAGCTCTTGGAGTAGGCGCGGAGCGCGAGCGTAGGTCTGAGACTGCTTGAGAGCAAGATGCGCGCTGCGCTTGGAGCATTGGGCCGTGGGCCGACGACGAGAAGTTGGGCATCAACGATGCGTAGGCGTTTGTGAGCTCACGGAGCTGTACAACGCTGGTGTGAGGTGTAGTAACCTCCGCCGTCTTAACAAGACGTGACCTCGCTGAGGACAGTTTCGAAAACGGAATGTTCTCATCTTAGTGGGGGAGAGTGTAACTGGGTTACATGGTGTGGAACACACAGGGGTACGAAGTACCCGGAGAGTTAACAAACGCTCAGTACATAAGTTGGAGAGTTAACAAGGTCTCTCAGTACGTTGGCCGAAAGCCAC
>NW_003303723.1:1625621-1629983 GCF_000142945.1 Phytophthora infestans T30-4 | reverse complement strand
TGACTTCGTTGGCTTAGTGATTGCGTCGCGATGCGGTCAAGACGCTCAGTCGCTTGAACATCCGTCCATCTGCCATCCATGTGCTTGTCTTTTGTCATGAACTGGATAGTTCTTCTCTGCAGCTTTGAGCTGGCGAGACTCAAACGCGATCACGCGTTCACGCCCTTCGGCGTCTGCTTGTAGTAAAGCACAACCGATTGCAAAATCGGAGGCGTCACAGACGACGCTAAACGGACTATCCGGGTCCGGTAGCGCAAGGATCGGAGCCTGGAGAAGGCTCTCCTTCACAGCCTCAAAGGCTCCGTCGTGCTCGACGTTCCAGCACCATGGTGCGTCCTTCTTAAGGAGATCTGATAATGGCCGAGCCATCTCCGCGTAGTTCGCACTGTACTTGTGCAAGTAATTGGCTAAGCCTAGCCACTTGCGTAAGTCTTTTTGGTTCTTGGGAACCGGCCAGTCCACGATGGCCTTGACTTTGGCAGGATCTGCCCGTAAGCCACGCTTCCCAATGAAGCACCCGAGGAAAGGTATCTCCTCCGCGCCAAAGACGCACTTGTCCAAGTTGGCATACAACTTATTAGTGCGCATGCACTCGAGCACCGCTCGCAAGTGGTCAATGTGGTTATCCACGTCTGACTTTCCGTGCTCGGCACGACTATGGACGAATATATCGTCAAAGTACGTTTGAGCGTACGCCCGGTGGGGCCTAAACAGCTGCGTCACAAGACGATTGAACGTTGCTGGTGCGTTCGACAGCCCCTGGGGCATCACTAGCCACTCCCAGAGCATACCGCTCGGAGTACTCACCGCTGTCAGCGGAATGTCGCTCGCTCTCATGAGCAATTGGTAGTAGCCATCGACCAAGTCGAGCGCGCTGTACAGCGTACAGCCTACCATGTTGTTCTGCAGAACATCCTTGCGAGGAATCGGCGTTTGCGCCGGGATAGTGGCCGCATTTAGCTTGTTAAAAGCATGAACAATGCGCCACTTGCCGTTCGGCTTTCTGACACAGAACGTGGGTGTCGAGTGCGGAGACTTACTCTCACGCACCATCCCTGCCTCGTGCTTCGCACGGAAGAATGCGTCAATGACGTCACACTGCTCTCTCGGCAAAGGCCATTGCCTTGTTACGCAGTATTTGGTTCCAGGAACCAGGTCAATCTCATGACACACGCCTCGATCCGGAGGCAGGCCCGTCGGTGGGTCTTTTGAGACAGCGTCTCCATACTCCTTCACCACCGGGTAGAAGGGATCCGAAGGATCTTTGAGGATCGCCGATCCACTTCTTGCGCTCAGCGCCTTCTTGGTGTCCTCTAGGACCGCGTCGTCCACGACGGATGAGGAGTTCAACTCCTCCTCAGGTCCCAGCAAGACCACCTCGGCTAGCTCGCCTGCCTTTAAGGCTTCGCCGAACTCGGCAATGGACATCTCGTCCAGCGCTAGCAGAGCATCTGCAGCGGGCAGAGTATCAAGGCTGATATCGCCTTCTACCTCTCTCGTCACTCTGTTCACGAGTGTATACAGCTGTTCACAGCAATCACGTGGAGCATCACCGCTCGTCACGTTGGACACATCGTCCGACGTCGAAGACGTCACAGACGCTCTGCGTCTTCTTCTCCTCTCCCTCCGCGACCGAGCCCGGCCGGATGAGGGCGGTGTGGCGACATCTCCGTCACCACCACCGGGTGCAGCAGCACCATCACTCCTCGAAGAGGATACAGTGTCTCGCAAGACACTCGGCTGAAAGCCAAGAGGTCCTTGACCTTCACACAGTGAACTAGGTGTCACTTCACCTGCATCTCCTGGGCCACGCCCATGATGCCTCGACTCGCAGTCGACCGCGACCCTCGGGTCACGCAGCGGTAGGTCATCGACCAGATTCGTACCACTCAGTGGATTACGCGCCACTCCGCGCTCGTCCTCACCGGGACCCAGCAGTTGGTCATTGACCTGACCTGCACCGCTCAGCGGATAACGTGCCGCACCACGTACGCCCTCAGGGAAAACAGCAACCTCGTTACTAACAATTTCAGACATACCAATGTCCAGCACCACGGCCGCCTCGGCCTCGTGCTCGCGCCAAAAGCGCTTCTGCTTCCTAGCAGAGGTGGGTTCATGACTCACCAAAGCTCCACTAGGAGCAGGGTGCGACGCACCCAGCGTTTTTGACTTCCAGTCGATCCATGGCTCATGGCGTTCCAGCCATGCCATGCCAAGGATGAGGTCATACCTCGCATCCAGGTCTAAGACCAAGCAGCGTTCCACGCTATCGAAGTTCTCAAACTTCACTCCAAGGTCGACAGAGACCTTCGACACAGTCACCAGTGTCCCCGTCGCGAGACGGACAGAGATCGTATCTCTCGTTGGCACTTCCAGTGCCTCAGCATACAGCTGACTCCCTTCTAGGGTGGAGCGACGGGCGTAGTTGCCCGAGGCTCCCGAGTCAATCAAGACTCTCCATGGCTTTGCAAAGCCCTTCACGTTCGCTTGAACGACCAGCAAGCCCGGCTTGCACACACTCTTCTCGTAAGAGAGCTCAGCTCTCTTCGGGGCTGAGCCCCGTTGCCCTCTACCTCTTCGAGGTACAAGAGAACTCAGTTCTTCCCCAGTAGGCCACTGGGAAATGCCGTTTCCCGGCGATGACCCGGAGGGTTGGCTCGCCGGAGCCACGCGCTTCTTGCGCAGAGGGCAATATGCCCTCAAGTGCTTAGTGCTATTGCACACAAAGCATCGGCGGATGCCGGCACGCTGCTCCGCAGCAAGAAGCTCCACTTCTTCATCTTCAGCATAGCTGAGGTCCATCGGCTCTGGACCGCCCGAAGAGCTTGCGCTACCAGCGCTCCAACCAGGTCGCGCCGACCTGAAGTTGTGCTCGGCATTCAATGCCACATCCACCGCCTCTTCAAAAGAGTTAGGGTGTACACGGAACACTTCCGTTCGAGCTGCGCTCACTCGAAGTCCCTCCATGAACACGGTCACGCTGACCAGTTCCGGAAGAGGGTCCGCCGCCATTCCGGCGATAAGAGTTCTCAACTCTTGGACATAGTCCAATAAATCCTTCTTACCCTGGCGGGTAGCAAGGAACTTTGACCGGATACGGTACGCCTGATTAGGCGGCGCGAACACGCGCGAAAGCTGTTGCTTCAGCTTATCCCAAGTGGGAAATGCAGCGTCAACAGACGTGCCGCACGTTAGTGCCCATTCGCGAGCGCGACCTTCAAGCCTGGAGATAGCCAGCGCCACGCGCTGATGCTCAGACTAGAGCAGGGCCGATCCCATGGCCATCTCGACCTCACGGGTCCAGAGAAGGAGATTCTCTCCATCCTTCCCCTCGAAGGTTTTTACGCTCACCATGAGCGGTTTCAGTCTCATAGACTCTTCACGCGTCATCGACGCCGCCGCCGTTGCGGCGCTCATCTTCTCTTGGACATGCTCCAAGAGCGCGTTCTCGTAGCGGGAGAACGATTCCAGCCTGGCAGTGACCGCCTCTGGACCTTGCGATGCAAGATGAGCCACGCCCTCCGGGCCAAGCAAGGACATAAGCTTAGTAAGCGCGTCCTGCTGCGCCGGGGGCAAATTCGCGAACACGGGGTGTTCCATCCTCGCAGAGGATATAGTCAACCGACTCAGGAGCGGGATTGACTACAAGTGCTACCAAGTGCAGCGGGGCTGCCGTAGCTTTAGCGTCAGAGGAAGACGTTCGACTCAAAGAGTCACTAATACTAAGTTCCTTATCCAAAGGACACTTACAGCCCAAGACCAGGGCTCAAAGTTAATACCTTAACTTTTATGCTTCAAAACCAGAAGTGTTTTATTTACTATTATTGCGGCCAAGCCGCCTAGGGGTAAATGTATCTCTTTAACTATCTAGCATAGTTAAACCTAATCAAATGCATAACGTGTGGCTTTCAGCCAACGTACTGAGAGACCTTGTTAACTCTCCAACTTATGTACTGAGAGTTTGTTAACTCTCCGGGTACTTCGTACCCCTGTGTGCTCCACACCATGTAACCCCGTTACAGCCCGGATGATGCGACATTATCGCAATCTGATGCTGAGCGACTAATTCGCTCATTGGTCGGAATTACTGGTGAGCGACCGTTACTTCGAGTGTTACTCGAAGGTATGCAGAATTCGAACACAATCGAAGAAACGGGGCCAGTTAAAAATCCGCCCCCTCCGCCTCCACCACCGTCGAGCCAAGGATCGATTGGCAGTGGACGAAGCTACACGAGCCGAGGAGAGAGCAGCCTGGACAGCATGAACCCCGGTGGTCGGTACGACGACAAGGAGCTGTCCGACCACACCAAGGCGTTGCGCAACTCCGCAAGCATTGTGTTGCCTAAGCTTCACAAGAAAGAA
>NW_003303723.1:1622650-1624323 GCF_000142945.1 Phytophthora infestans T30-4 | reverse complement strand
TCACCACCCAGAAACCACTGGCCATGTCAAGAGAACTAATCTCGACGTAGTCCCTTTCACCAAAGCTATCAAGGCTCAGCGAGAGCTATTTAAGCGCTTCGATCTGGATATGTTTGCGGATGGAGTGTCCCTACCTGGTCTTTCAGAGAAGGTTATGTACAGACCTGCTTCAATAATCTCCAATATCCGGATAAGAAACCTGCTAACGCATTCCGATTTCCAGCGAAGCGCATGGCTGGCTACAGGAGTCAGGTTGCTAAGGTAAAACGAAAATTTGGTATGACGCTCGAGCACGTGAATACATTGCTGCAAAAGCAAAAGTATCTGTGTGGTCTATGCTATTGTCAGCTGACTGCTGATACCGCTTCCGCTGATAGAATCAATAACAATCTTGGGCACACTGATGGGAATATCTTGATCAGCTGCATTTCATGCAACACCGCTCGAAAAGATATGTCTCGTAGGGGGTTCAGATAAAAGAAACTGCTTGATTTTAACGCAGACAGATTGATGTTTTCGATTGACAAGGAGGAATCTGAGATTTACGGGAAAATGAAAGCTAACATTGCTGGTGGACCATCAATTATATTCAACAGGTATGCTAAGCGAAACGAGACGAAGATTCATGGAGGTAAGATCTGCAAAGAAATTATCGGATACGACGCTAACGCTCTATATATATGGGCCCTTGGTAATGAGATGCCATGCGGTCGATTGACTACGGTTGAAGCGTATGATGGTATCATCGATGACATCAAAGCATACAAAGTATTCGGCTTTCTTGAATGTGATATCCGAACACCAGAATACTTTAAACAGTACTTTGGTGAGATGACTCCAATTTTCAAGAATGTACTGATCGACTGTACGAATGAGAGCGTCATTGGTAAGCACATGTTCGAACACAATGAGGCGCGCAAGCAAAGCCGAGCAAAACCAGCTCGCAAGTTGATTGGTAGCTACTTTGGTGAAAAGATTCCCATATACGCACCTTTGCTGAAGTGGTATCTCTCTCATGGTTTGGAGATCACCAAGACTTACAGCTTCATAAAAGCGAGCTCCCATAAAGCTTTTGCTCCATTTATGAAGGCTGTATCAAACGCCCGGCGAGAGGGTGATGTTGATAAGTCGAAGGCTATGATTGCCGAGATGGTGAAGCTGGTAGGCAACAGTGCTTTTGGTCGATCTGGCATGGATATGAGCAAGCACAAAGAGGTTGAGTATGAGTCGAGTGACAAAGCTATTAAGAACAAGATCGAACACTTTACGTTCCATGGTCTCGAGGAGCTTAATGATGCGTGTGAGATCACGATGAAGAAGCGCCGACTCAATAATAAGAACCCAATCCATTTGTCGATTGCTATCTATCAGCTTGCTAAGCTACGCATGCTTCAGTTTTACTATGACAGCATAAATTTCTACTTCGATCGCTCTGACTTCCAGTATCAGGAGAAGGACACTGATTCGGCTTATATCGCTTTCAGCTGTGATAATCCATTTCAAGACTGTATTAAGCCTGAGCTACGAACCTACTTCAAGGAGCATAAATACGATTTGTTCCCACGTGACTACAACACTGAGGTAGCTAAGTTTGATCGCCGTACGCCTGGTTTGTTCAAAGATGAATGGTCAGGTGATGCTATGGTCTCACTATCGAGTAAGAACTATATTGC
>NW_003303723.1:1618327-1620886 GCF_000142945.1 Phytophthora infestans T30-4 | reverse complement strand
CGTGGGGCCCGGCATCCACTCGTGAGCCGAAAAACTGTTCTCGACCCAGAATAAAGTCCACAGCGTCCAATTTTGTGCAATGTAGAGTATATTGAGTCAGCATAGGCGCTATTAACTGTACTTGGACGGAGTTAGCGTATTACGGTACTGCACACGCTGTGAATTTCCCTGTAACGAGGAAGATTTATGCATTTTAGCGGTGAGCGAGGTGTTCTCTCTATCCTCATCCACACTCTTACTGCCAGACCTTCTTAGGCTTCCAGTGGAAGTTCTCGTACAGACGCAGCAGGTTGCGTTCGAGCATGGCCACCGTGACCTTACCCACCAGTGGCACGTACTGCACGCCCTTTATCTTAAGCAGCTCGGCATCGTCCACGTTCTTGAAGGACGCGACGTAGATGATGACCGTGTTTTCGCTGACCCACTCAAGCGGCAGCTTGTAGCTCTTAACGGGGACGCCAGTAATGATGACACGAGACTTCTTACACGCCGTCTCCTGCGTCTCTTCGCTCGGGATGAGCTTACCGCGACGGAATAGGTACAGCGAGTCAATGTCGGCGCTGTACACGTCAGCGCCGTCATTCGCAAGCATAGCAGCCAATGGGCGGCCGACAATGTATGAGACCTGGACGACGCAGTCTCAGAAACCAGAAGTCTTTTTAGTATTGGTAGTCACTCGCCCGTTAGATACTTGGTTAATATTTTTATTTCTAACGGAGTCCACCAAGGGTGGAGCTCCAGCAATTCCCAATCTGCCAAGTGTGGGGCGAGTAGTGTGTTAACGCTTACTTCTTCCGTCGTACTCACTGTCCAGACATCGTACACGACCTCTGCAAGTGAACGAGTAGGAGACGTTCGCTGTTAGGGTTATGAGCCCAAAATTGGAGTAAACTTCCAGAACTTACGTGAACGCTGACGATGTCGTGGACGCTGCCTTCGATGTCAGACTTACTTGGTACTCCGTCTCCGACCGCGTCGCGACGGATGCTGGCTCTGCAGTGTCAGTAGCGGCTGGACTGGTAGGTCCGTTGGCTGGTGGTGCTGGCGGGATTCCTGTCCTTCAGTCTCCACCGCCGCAGTCTGTTTCTGCGTTGAGCTCACCAACTTCAACACTCATTTTGACTGGAACTCCGGTGGTGAACGCTCCAGCGAGGTCGCACGCTAATGAAGAACAACAACGAAGGATACCATTGCCACCGCCTAACCTAGCGTTGGATGTGAACAAAAACCCACCAAAAATGGCAGGAAGCTTTAACCTCTATCGTGCTCAAGTTATGGCCTATTTACACCGATTTAATGCTTGGGGTCTGATCGATGGATCCGTACAGCGTCCGACTGTAACTGGGGAGCTTCAACACCGCTACGATATGCTGGACTTCTTTGTGAAAGATACGTTGCTTCGTGGTGCTAAAAATTAAGACGCTGAGCGTATGTGTGATCTTCCAACTGGCAAGGAAATGTGGGAAGATCTGGAAGCACACCATACTAAGCGTGAGTTTTCTAATTACGTGTGGGTATTGAAGCAATTCTTCCACGCAACTTACACTCGTGAGCAGACGATGGATTCTTGGCTTCAGGAGATTCACGATACACGACGTGTGTTAGCTAACCTGGGTCGAGTTATCGATGATGATCTCACTGTGGACGTGATTCTCATGGCTTGAGAGCTCCAACTAACCACCCTTCTCAACAAACTTGTCGGTGCTGCTGTTACTTGGCTTTAATTCTCTTATTTTATAATTTACACAGCCATGAGTGCTGAGCGACGTATCTATAGGTAAGTACTGTTGACAAGGACAATAAGCTGGTGTCCAAATTCTCGTACACGGTTGAAAATCCTCTGAAAACGCTGTGCTTGGTTCGCTCCGGATCATATTTCGCAGTGAAAGTAGATGGATACATAGTACATAAGTATAATACACGTGATTACATGTAATTCATGCAAACGATTCTTATAAAAAGATTTTTTTTTATAGAATTCATAATACTAACAAGCAAAACCTCCGTATACAACGCAGCCACAACAGAAAGAGAAGACCCGTTACCAATCACCACATCATGTGAACTGCACGCAGGAGGGTTTGAGCCCTAACCGATCGCGCAGGAGGGTCAAGCCTCAACGACCAAGCCAGATTCCAGGACCCATTCTTCAAAGTCAAATAATTTGTTCGCTGTACAACACATAGGCTTTCTAAACGAATATAACAGACAAGCAGTGTTGTATTTATTTATAGCACATATGCCTTATATGCGGGGTAAGACGGTAGGCTTCCAGTGCTTGAAAAAGTAAATTGGTACAAATTAAAACAGATTTGGTATCTAGATATTCCTCTTCCACAATTATTATTCTTGTTCATTGCCGATATGCACCCGTTTCTTTCTTGCAAACCAAAGGCTCTGTGCTCAAAAGTTTAGCATTTTGGTATAAAAAGTATAGGTATTTAACGCAAAAGGCCTCTAAATTACTACCTGAGAGCTCAATTTACTATTACCGGTAGTAGTTGCTATTTTACAGAATTGTGTCTTTAGTTCGACAGCTTGAAATACTACTACTACAGG
>NW_003303723.1:1612903-1617448 GCF_000142945.1 Phytophthora infestans T30-4 | reverse complement strand
TTCTACCAATTTGCGTCATCCAGACCAAGACCAACAAAACTTGAGAGAAAAGCATAAGAGAATGATGTACAAGCCACACACACCCATGGAGCTCGGCGACGCCGTGCTGGGTCAGATCACCCTGGCGCTTGTGTTTGTGCTCGACCACATGATTCCCGCAGTGCACAAAATCGTCAGCTGGGATACAGACGACGTTGATCTGGGCCCGATCATCCCGGTATGAAGATCATCTAGTGAATCAATAACGCGGATGCGATATTCTAAGATGTTTTTATCCATGCAGGAATAGAGTGGCACTATTTGGCCGATCACAAGCAAGAGCATGATGCCCACGACGACCGAAAAGGCCTAGCTATTGAGTCGCTACTGCTGTTGCGCAGCAACCTTCAACTTCCTACCCCGATTGTGGCGAGCAGTGCAAACTAGTTATAACGGTTGCATACTCTTTTTTAAATTATGAACAGGAAACATGCTTCTTAAAGTATCCAATCACTAATATCGGTATTACTTCGTAATACGTACAGTACGGTATCACAGTACAGTTCGGCAGCATGTGCGTCAATTACACACATGGCTGTACTGACAAAGTTGTGCGGCTACAGAAGGCCAAACACTTGTATAAGCAACCAGAGTGTACGAAGCTTTTAACCAGGCCAAACGATTACTCATTCCGAGAGAGCGCCATCGCTGTAGTAATTCCGAATTCAGTTTTTTGGGCCCCGCAGAATCGCCTGAATTTTTCAATATCTGGAAACTCGGCATCAGGCATTTCCCACGAAAACGTTAGTAGTATGACATGGAACATTACGCCGGCAGTTTTTTTACTTTCCGTAATGGCAGGCGTTATTGTGACCGACTGAAAGGTACGAAGACGAGCCATTCGTGACCGACTGACCACCGAAGCCAGTGATTGTGCCCGACAAAGAAATTCACCCTTCTTGTATATGCTGTATAATCCGGATACGAGCACTTAGTGTTTTTAGAGCAAAGTCATCCTCAAGGCCGATGTTAGCCTCAAGGACGAATCCAACCTTTCTGTGATGTTTCCGACACAATGTGTTTTAACAGCAACTATATAATTCAAGTTAAACAAAGTGTATTGCTTCACATGCACATCTGCAAGTAGCGATAACGCTGGTACTGCAGTGCCTTCTTACTCAATTCACCTGTGCTTTCTCCGCTACAGAACGTTTCGAATGCAAGCAGAACGTACACCCCACAGTTGTAGCTGTCTAGTTGGACTCCAGCATCCGCAACATAGGGAACCACTCTGTAACGTCCTGGTGTAGCCGGCATGTGTTGCACAAGTTTGTGCGCTAGTACTCTAAGGGTACCAGTGTAGCTGCTGCTCATGGAATCATAGTACTTGATAGTTGTCTCAGCTGTGTTGATCATGATACCGCACCAGTGCGTGCCGTTACAGTTCACTGGAAGCAGTATAATTCGCCCAGTAATACAACTGAACAAGTGCTTTAACTCTTCGTCTGGAATGCTCACATTTCCTCTCTCCACAATACCCCATATCGCTGGGTCAACAGTCATGACTTCCTCTTGTTGACCAAATAGCTTTGCCATTGCCTCTGCCAACGCAGTGTCACTAAGTAGTGATCTGCATGCAAAGTCAACGATCCGAATCTGGAAAATATGCATACACAGTGTCAGTTGCTGCTATCCTTAGAATGTGCAAAGTGCTTACCCTTTCAGAGAAAACCGGAATTGCTTCTAGTTTTGACGCCAATTCTGCATCTGGTTCGGCCCGAAATACAGGCGAAATATCCAGCGAGAAATCAATTTCTGAGATCCATTTTACGGCTCTCTCGATATTGTTTAGCTCTTTGACTGCTTGGTGCCATAGCTTCATGGTTCTCAGTGTCTGCATCCCGATTACAAATAGACCAGGAAAATCAACTGCAAAGTCTAGCTCTGGCAATTCCTTGTGCTTCTTTTGTAGGGTAACTAACGTTTTGCTCGCTCGCTGGAGTATCTCTTTGGCCAAAATACGAGAAATGTCGATTGGATCCATGATAACTTTGCTAGCCGGCATCTTCGAAATAACGTAGGGCATTGGGGGCTTCATCTTCTTATCAAAAACAAATAGCTGGAATCGGCGGTAGCGGCTCAGCAACTGATGCGTAGGTAGGTTCATTTGAAAGGAGAACCTGGACTGTTTTGAGGCTCATACCTTGGTCGTGAAGTATCGAATCATCTTGTGCCATTAGGATAGATACATTCCTCTTCGCTTTCTTAGTCTTTGCCTTCTGCTTCGGGCGGCCTCGCGGGCGTAAGGGACTTGCTATCTCGAATCCAGGTGATTCCGCATTAATTGGTTCGGATTCAAGAACTTGAGTCAATTGCATCACCGAATGATCCACCAAGTGATCCACCGATTGAGGCACCGACTCCACCGACTGCGACACCGACTCCACCGCCTCTACCGCGTGATCAACCGCCTCCACCGACTGGAACACCGCCTCCAACATCGGGGACACCGCCTCCACCGAGTGGTCAACCGCCTCCACCGAGTGGTCAGCCGCCTCCACCGACTGAGCCACCGACTCTACAGACTCCACCGACCGAGACACCGACTCCACCGACGCTACCGACTGACCCACTGACTGAGGAACTGGACCCATAGACGACAGCTCCTTGATCAGCTCAAACTTTTTTTCAGTAAACATCGTTGATACTTGCGCTAACGCCTGAATTGCCACCCGATATTCCGCCATTCCCACCGTGCTTACAGCTTCCGTTATGGCGGTAGCAAAGCTATTAGCTTGGCGAAATTTGCGGTTAGAGTCCCACGGAAGCTGTGGAAGCGATGCAATCCGAGTCACAGAACAGCCGTTCCTTTCGGTCTCCAACGGAGGACGCGTGTCATTCATCGAAGACAACAACCAACGAGGATGAAAACACTGAGTCGGAATATTTGTCTCCAATTTCAGTTGCTGACGCACGTAGAAAACATGCCTGCATGGCAATAGCCGCGTACTTGCAAATATACACGAACACTCCCAGGTTGACTTAGTAATTGTGTACTCTGCTCGTGGCCCGTCCAGACTTCCTTCTGCATCTTTCTCATTCTTGATAAAGATCATTCCAGGCATTGCCTCGTAAAAGGAATAGGAAGCCGGACCAGTTGCGTACACGTACTGCTCATGAATTAATTCGCATACATGCTTGCTAACCAAGTTAGCCACGACATTCATCTCATTATCGTATTCTTCGTGATGGACGTGATAAATCTTGGTTGCACGGTTGTACAGAAGCTGTTCAGATCGAGTCTGATAGAAAATAATTGAAGCCAAACACTCATCTAAGACCATTGAAGAATTTACAATCTCCTTCATGTGCTTCCAGGACACCTCAAGTCTGTTATTGGTGTTGTTGCCCAACGTCACCGCACTTTGTCTCGTGAATGAACACCACATGTCCCTGCACCCGTCCCAATTCTTCGCAAAGTAAGTCTCAAACGGGTGATTTAAGGCAGCCTGCTCTGTGTCCACAGCAGTACTTAATGCTGCAACCGACTCCACACTTCCACCGACTGCAACAGATTCCGCACCCGATTCCACGATTGCACCAGATCTAGCCGTGGCGGTGCCAAGGCTGGTACCAATACAGGTCAAACGTGTCATGTAGCGTCGGTGCTTTTCATACTCCCGTTCCGTTTTTGCGTACACCAACAGATTGACAACTGCCCGAAGCTGCTTTTTTTGCCACGCCGAGAAGCCATAGTCGGCGCATGCAATCTCCTCCCGCAAATATTTAACGACGTGAAACTGACAGAGAAGTATACGAACGTCTGGAAAAGCAGTCTGCAAAACTCCAATTTCGGTAAAGTCTTTGTCCACGATCACACACTGCAGCGTAGTCCAGGAAGGATTCTGCTTCTTAAATTCTTCACACGCCGAGAACAGCGTTTCACTTCGTTCATTTTGTAGGATAGCGTGCTGTACGTACTGACCTTTCCCGAAAATATCATGAGCCATGAACGAAAAAATCTTGTACTTTGAGGTGTTGGTACCATGCGTTGCGTCGATCATTAAAACTTCAGGAAATCTGCTAAAAATGTCAATCATGTGCTTCGTTTGTAGTGTAATACACGTAGCGATTTTCTACAAAACCAAACACACACATTTAGAATCAAACTGACCGATTCACAATACTTGAGACGCAAAACGAACCTTTCCGCCTGATGGGTCCACAAAAATATGCCCTACGTTCCCTTGAACAGCACAAAAGTCCACCATCCATTTCTTGATGCGCTGAGAACGAGATGACACGCCCTGGTCTTGTTTCTTTAGCTTCCGGATTAGGTTTCGCACATCTTGAGGAGTTGGATCGCTGCTGGTGTTCTCCACGATAAATTTCAGAATGTTTTGCGTCTTTGTGCCTGACTTTCTGAGGGAGTCGACCGTCGCCAAAACATCTTCTTCTATAGCCAGTCGATTAGCGGGATAATGGTGGTACGTACGCAACCCCAATCCGTGGTTGTGAGATAATGCAGTCTTAGTGACGCAAACTGCAAAATGAAGAGGGGATGGA
>NW_003303723.1:1610153-1612803 GCF_000142945.1 Phytophthora infestans T30-4 | reverse complement strand
AAAGTTCTCGCTGGTCGCTCCACTCAAGACCTGTGATGACGGAATGGATCACTTCTTGGTGGTCGAAGCTGTCATCTAAGACAATAATAAGTGGTTTTGCGAGGGCAGGCTTCCTTACTGATGTTCGGGAGGTCGACATAGAAGAAGACATCGTCGAGCAACTTGACACTATTGCTATCGAATTAGAGCGCTACAAAATTGCAGAGGAAGAAATCACTTCTGACGATGATATAGGAAGCGAATACAGCGGGGCTGAGGACGATATTGATATTGAGGACAAATGATAAATACATTTGCATTTAATATGTTTATCGTGTGCTTACCCATGATCTAAATCATCACTTTGTTTATCTTAAATCTTGGGATTTGAATTACTAGCTCGTTACAATCTATGTCTGCCCATTGTCGCCAACGACTAAGACGATACGGTATTCACAAAACCCCTGACAAGAGTGGTTTTGTGACGGGGTCACACAGCACCTTGCGCTAGAGGAAGTTATCTTCCGAGAGTATACAAACTCTCAGTGAAGGGCAGTTCACAGGTCCCCTCTTTATTCAAAAGAGAGCGAAGTGACCTTATTAAGGTAGAATGTAAACTGAGTGTATTTATAGGTAGATAAAGCTTGGGTTTAATACAAACTATAAGTCACCTATAGAAATGCAATGCGTTAGCCAATGGTTGGCTTTGAACGACCTTGGTACTTTGTACCAAATATCCCGAAGTATGACGTGTCACACTTCATGTAACCAGGGTACACTTAGGGATACGTACCCCGTTACATCCTCCCCCACTTAGGTTCGGTTTACCGACCAATCAGAATGAAGAGGTGCTCGTCACAAGCTTTCATTCTCAAAGTCGAAAACCATCGACTTGGCCGCGCGAGCGCGGCGGAGGCTCACTTCACAGTTAGAGCCTCGAGCAGCAGTTTGTGCGCTCTTCTTCTATGTCTCCACTTCGACCGTTTACCATGCCTCGTGGCACTGCAAAGAGCGGTGCGAAGACACGCTCCAAGGCTGCTGCCGGGAGGGCGCAAGCCAAGAGCACTAAGCCTCACGGCAAAGGCTCGGCACGTCAGGAGGCTACTCAGTTGGCCTCTGAGGCGATCGGTTCCTCGGCTGACGCGGCTGTGGGCAAGCAAGCAAGCGCCGCAGCCCGTCGCCCTCGGCCTCTCCAGACAACCGTCCGAACCCTCGGTTCGTAGAACGTGAGTTCAACTCTGGCAGTGAGGACGAAGCCGAGTCCGAGAGCACGCACGATGATCCTACTGGCTCTGTGGGAGGGTACAGCCCAGTGCCCAGTGAGCACAAGGATGACAGCGTGCAGTCGCTCGCTAGTGATCAAGGTGATCACAGGCCCAGGACGTCTGTGCGCTCTGAGAGTCCGGCCGTCAAGGCGGCTAAGGGCACTCCCAAATCTGGTGGCGATGAGGAAGAGAATCCTCGCAAACGTCTCTCGCTTGCCGAGGGTCTTGCGCGTGCTAAGGTCTCTAAAGCCGAAGGCGCCAAGCACTCAAAGAAGCGTACAGCCTTTAAGTCTCCACTCCGCGAGGAGAAGGAGACTCGGCACTCCCATCGGGGCATCTTCGACTCCTCGGATGAAGAGGAGGAGAAGGAGGAAGAAGAGGAGGAGGAGGGTGCTATCGCTGAGCCCCGGGAGGTCTCGAATGACCTCGACCAGCAGCAGAAGGATTTCCAAGCTGCCCAGCGTGTGCGTGGGGGTTCGGTGGTGGCACCCGTCAGCCAGGGAGCTGCCATCAACCCAAGAGGGTATTGGCCCCCCGAGGAGAGCTCTGGGGCTGACCTCTTCTTAGAGCTTATCGTCGCTCCTCGTGGCCTTGTGGGCGGTCACACTTCTAGGGGCATCTATGAACGTGCCCTTGTTCAGAAAGAACAGTTATTCGTTGACAACTTGGAGGCTGCTCGGTGTGTGCTTCTCGCGCCACACCGACATCCCCCTTTAAGGACTTCACGAACTTGTTCGTAAGAAAGCCCGAGACCCGGGGTAGTCTCTATCCTCTTTGGGGATACCCCTGGGTTATACCCGAGAACTGTCCCACGTGGAGTTCTTGTGAGGACATGTTCTGGGCGTGGGTGGAGACTCTTAAGTACTTACCCACGGAGTTACGGGAACTCCATGAAGATCAGCAGCTGTCCCACATCCTGGACCAGCGTGATCTTCGTGTGAGGTTTGCCCACTTGATCAGCAAGCGTATGCTGCCAAGGGACATCCTGAAGCGCGCGGCTTCCAGCGCTCAGGATGAGCGCGGGTACGGAATTTATTCATCATCCGTACCCCGTTCGGGCAAGAAGCCCCGGCCTACTTATGAAGCTGCCGCCGCTTCTGTTCCCAGATTACGACAGCCTTCGGGCAGTCAATCAGGAGCCGTTCAATCGGCTTCCACGAGTTCTCGGAGTGGGCATAACCCCTCCACTTCACGAGGAGCTGTCGCGTACCGCGACGCCGTTGCTCCTGGAGGATCCGCTCCACGTGGAAGTGGACTTCTCAATTCCGTTTAAGCAGGGGCGGAGGTGCCCTCGTACGAGTCCGAGTACTCGGCCTCTACCGAACCTTTTTATAGTACAACAATTCCGGCCACATATCCCCTTGTAAAACAGAGCTCAGCAACTCCGGCATCGTCGACACGTTCAG
>NW_003303723.1:1607000-1610053 GCF_000142945.1 Phytophthora infestans T30-4 | reverse complement strand
GCATGTTATACCCGCTGACGTCTATAATAACGCACTTGCACGCTCAAGTGAACTTCTGCGATTGAACCCGCACGCGCACCGTCTCATCCCCCGATCATGCCCCCCCATCATAAGTCTCTTCGCCCTTGGAAACCCTGGTGCTCGATTTCTCTTGGTGTGGCCGCCTTCGTACCTAACCGACTTGACCTCTCCTGAGTGCGTCCCACACGAACTTCCTCGGAATCCCTGTCTCCCCCGATGCTGGTATTTTTAGTTACTTTTGACCGCGAGTTGTCAACTCCTGGCATCGCCCTACAACCACGCTGGTAGTAGACCGCCCCCCTGACTATCTACAAAGACAGATAGCCCAAAATTAGTGGGACCAGCGGGGTCAGACATCCGTTTCATCAAATCTTGAAGGAATCTCCGCATACTTGAAACGTTTGGGCTTCATACGCAGCCAGCTACTCGTCGCAGGCCTCCCACGAAGGCGAACTTCACCGTGTTTGGTGGTAATGCCACCACGCGTGTGGGGGGACCACCCTCGCTAGTGCTGCTGGTTAAATCGGTTACATCCGACACACTGAAAGCCTCGGAAGACTCTCCATCACCCGAACCCAGCACCGCTCGCAGCGGGTGTTGGGAGCCAGACGTCGTCCTGGGAGTCTTCTCGGGGCGGCTCAGAATCGCTGCTGTCGCTCTCGTCGATCTCGCGCGCGACAGCCCCAGTTAGCGGCCTCTTCTGGACGGCTCGGACGCGGAGATCCATTTCCCCCTCCTGCAGCCTTACGATCGTTACGCTGTTCGAAATTTAGTGGCTGTCAGGCTGAATGGTATACATGGTACACACTGTATACATCGTACGGATGGGAGCGCGTCAAAAATTTGTAAGGTAAATTGCCAATTAGGGGCCGGTGGCCAGTTAAGGGCCGGATTCGGTTAGCCAATAGGCAATTCGGAATTTCAGGCTTATCTATTTTCATTGGCCACTACTAAGTATCATATAGAGATTACTTAGCAACACATGAGTGAAAAACAAGCGGCCCTTTATATTGGGCACGGCGTTCACATTTATATGGCAGTGTTTTAATGTGTCCTTATGGAAGCGCACCCTGAGTGAGATGTTAAAACAATTATAATAACCAGGGAAATATACAATTGTGTTAGGCTTGGCTGGTGCCAAGGCCATATTTTATTTTTTTCTAGAATAAAAGATACAGTCAAAACAAGAAAAGGTTGCTTTGAACGGCCCTTAATTGGCATTTTCCCTTAGGGGAAGGTTAACTCAGTCGGTCAATATAGTCACTCTCATTGATAAAAGCAATACGCTGGCAGATTTATACCTCAAGGATTAATTCGGACCAGCGCGACGTGGCGTCCCATCATTGGTTGAAAATCTATGTCACACCCTTCTTTCCCGCTTAAGTACGCCAGAGATTCTCCCTCCCTTCTTCCTCATTCCAGAACCTGCCGTCTCGAGGAAAGATGGTGAAACTTGTTTGTGCGATCGTTGGTGTGGCTGGAAGCGCTTTCCCTGTGGACATCGACGCGAGCCAGCTGGTGGGAGACTTGAAGAATGCGATCAATGCGAAGAATGCAACGACTATCACGGGCGACGCCAAGGACCTGCAGCTCTTCCTGGCGAAGCAGCCCGTCTAGGATGAGAGCGGCAAAGAGGTCGTCCCTGTTTACCGCCCTTCTGCGGAGGAGATGAAGGAGAAAAGTTTTAAATGGCTCCCAGACGAACATCGGGCTGCTCTGAAGCTGGTGGAAGGAGAATCTGATGACTACATCCATGCGCTGACGGCCGGAGAACCGATTCTGGGCTCAAAGACCTTAACAACGTGGTTTTACACGAAGAACAACATGGAGCTTCCATCCAGTGAGCAAATTCACGTGCTGGTGGTGGTTCCGAAAGGTAAAAACGACCGCTCTGCAGCCATGGCAATCGGCGTGGCACCCTCTTTGCCACCAACTACAATACACCGGCACCCCGAACGTCTCAAACGATGGGCTGCGATCAATGCAATGATTCGTCAGAAGAATCAAGAGGCGAACCAGAAGACCACGAGTGAAGACACCAAGAAAACAAGCAAAAAGCGGAAAAATCACGATGTCGACAAGACTGTGGGCTATTCGAGTCTTTGTTGGGAAGATATCAAACCTATTTACAACTTCGACGATTCTTATGACCTTCAACCAAGCGATATACCTGATGCTGACATCGAGCTACTCCTCGCTCGTATTCGTGACTTGCGGGAACTCTATGGAAAAATGTCGGATGAAAAAGAAGCCAAGAGATTGTTTTTTATCGCCCCGATCCTTGAGACAGTCAGTCGTCTGCTTAAGAACGTCCGCATATTAGTCGAAGAAGACGTGGTTGGGAAGAACGTGCTCCCTGAAAGGTCGATTCGAGTTCGTGCTCAAGCGTGGCACCAAGAGAATTTCACTTGTCCAAGCAAAGCGTGAAGATATGCTGCAAGGAATGGTTCAGAATGTGACGGGGCTCGAAGCTCTTGCTGATGTCGAAGATCTTACTGTGACGTATGGCATGTGACGAATTTCTCGAGTGGAGTTCTGATCAGTGGCGACGAGAAGTCAGAGCATGAGACTTTCTTCTTCAGGCGATCACATACGTCCTTGGAGAGATTGGAAGAATGTGTGGGAAAAATTTACGAGGATGCGACAATAAATATTCTTCCATATGAGTTGACAATCCTTTGGCTATTTTTTTAATTGAGATTTTCTTACACGCACTCTCTTGTTTATACTCGGGGCATCGAAAGGTATCTCTGATCGTCCACTCAACGATAGCACTTAAGAGCATCTAGAGAAATCCGTCAAGCTACCGGTGAAACTAAAGAATGAGAGATCAACAGAGCGCGCGCCACACCTCCAGGATTGAATCAAGTAATATTTGTTTTATTACTGATAAATATAAAGTTAGTAATATACAAAAAAATGGCGTACTCACCTCAGCAATACCTCGCTAACAAAGAGCGCATTAAGGCTGCGCAGAAGCGCTACTATCAGCGCACACGTGAAACTCGACTGTCGTATCAAAAGAGCTACGA
>NW_003303723.1:1603558-1606900 GCF_000142945.1 Phytophthora infestans T30-4 | reverse complement strand
TCAGCTTGTTGCTGCCGACAGAGCTGATAGTGTTCAAGAGGTACGGTTCCTCGTGTCCAGCAACACTAAGTCCCCCACTTTAAATACACTTAAGTTTCCTCTTCCATGTTTGTCGGAGTACTCCTTTTGTTTATCTTGAGCCGCTGTCATGGCATCGCGAGCCCTGCTAACATCGCCCAGCTTGGTATCCATAAAGGATTCCACTTGTTTCCGCAGCGAAACTGGTCTCACATCCGAGACCTGGGAGGAAAGGGCTTTCCGAGCCTCTCCCCCACTTAGAATAGAGGAGTCAGTGTCTCCTCGAAGAGTGAGAGGCACTCTGGGGTGACGGAAGCCGTTTCAAGTAGAACGGCGTGAACTCTGTGGACGCGTGCACCGCGTTCTTGAGCGCAAATTCAACAACTGGAAGCTGCGTTGACCACGTACGTGGTGCTGCCGCGCACACACTGCGCAGAGTGTCCTCGAGCACTCTATTAACGCGCTCTGACCGTCTGTCTGCGGATGGTCCGTTCTGGACATCTGCAGACGAGTTCCCAGCAAAGGAAACAGCCTTTTTTAAACACAGCCGTGAGCCGCGAGTCTCGGTCCGAAACAATCGTTTCCGGGAGTCCGTTATAGCGGAACACGCCATCGACGAACGACCTTGCGGTTTGTTCGCCCGTAACAATGACGAGAACCGGAGCAAAATGTACCAGCTTGCTCAGCCGACACACGAACACCAAAATCCCGGTGTTGCCGTGTCCGTCGGCGGGAAGCCCAAAGATGAAGTCAAGACTCAATGACTTCCAACAGTCAGCCGATACGGGCATGCTCTGTAGTGGAGCCGAAGAGTGTCCTGCGGGTTCGACCCGCTGACATATTTCGCATGTCTTAACGTACCGGGCGAACCACTTGTACGTGTAGGCCCACCAGAAAGACTGAAAGACCGACAGAAAGGTCTTCTCGCGGCCCAAGTGGCCGCTGGAGAGCGCGTCGTGCGCCTCCGCAAGGATATCGAACTTCAGATCCTCGTCGTTGGGTACGACCACCCGTGGAGGATCATCGGGCTCCACCCAGTAATAGAGGAGGCCATCATTCAACTCATATCGGTGGAGCCGTGAGCGCTGTTGCGACGAGAGCCAGTCGGACTTCGCGCTCGTTCCTGCCATAAGGAACTTGACGATAGGCGCGACAACCTCATCGCCCCGATGCGCCATGCGTATCCGATCATATAGATCCGTTGTCACCCGCGTGATGTGGGCCAACTCATAGTCAGGACGCCGAGAGAGGGCGTCCGCAAGCACGTTGAGCTTGCCCGGCTTGTACTCGACGCGGAAGTTGTACTCCGCGAAGAAGGACAGCCACATCGCCGTCCTTTGGGAGAGGTGAGGCGAATTGGTCGCCGTCCTCAAGGACGCGTGGTCTGTGTAGATCACAAAGGGCCTAGAGCCCAGAAGGTGAACACGATACTTCACAAGGGCATATTTCATTGCCAGGAGCTCCTTGTCGTGGACAGGGTAGTTCCTCTCGGCGGCTTTGAGCTGCCTGGACTGGAACGAGATGACTCGTTCGTGTCCAGCCGTATCGGCCTACAGCAATGCACATCCGATGGCGTAATCGGAGGCATCGCAGACGACGCTAAACGGGTTCGTCTCGTCCGGCAGGGCCAGGACAGGGGCCTCTTGGAGACTGGCCTTGATGCTGTCAAAAACATCCTGGTGCTCTTGCTTTCAGCGCCAGTCGACGTCCTTCTGAAGGAGGCTCGACAAGGGCTTAGTGAAGCCCGTGTACCCTGCGCTGTACTTGTGAAGGCAGTTGGCCAAGCCCAACCACTTTCGAAGATCCTTCAGGGATCGGGGCGTCGGCCATGCTGCTATGGCCTTGACCTTGTCTGGGTCAGCCCGAACGCCCACGTTGCTTACGAAGCAACCGAGAACTTTAATCTCTGGTGACGCGAAAACGCACTTGTCGATGTTGGCGTAGAGCTTGTTCGCTAGCATTACGTCCTTCACTCGACGAAGGTGTTCTAGATGCACCTCCGTGGCCGTCTTGCCTCCCTCGGTACGGCTATGGACGAATATGTCGTCGAAGTACGTCTGTACGAAGGTACGCAAAGGGCGGAACAGCTGCGTCAACAGGTGATTGAACGTCGCCGGGGCGTTAGACAAGCCCTGCGGCATGACGAGGCACTCCCAAAGCATGCCGCTTGGAGTGCTTACCGCGGTGAGCGGGATGTCACTCTCCCGCATTAGGATCTGGTAGTATCTGTCTACCAAATCCAGCGCACTGTACAGTACGCTCCCGGTCATGCTGTTTAACAACACATCCTTTCGTGGGATTAGAGTTTGGGTTGGCACCGTTGCGCTGTTCAACTTGTTATAAGCGTGAGCCAGACGCCACTTTCCGTTCGGCTTCCGAAAGCAGAAAGGCAGCGTCGAGTGCGGGGATTTCGACTCCCGCACCATGCCTGCCTTCGCTTTCGCGGCGAAGAAGGCACCAATGACCTCGCACTGTTCGCGCGGGAGAGGCCATTGCCTCGTGACACAATACTTTGTGCCGTACGACTCGATCCGGTGGGAGTTGGGTCGGTGGGTGTTTGTTCACGACGTCCGCATACTCCGTCACCAAAGGATACACTGGCTCCTTGGGGTTCTTAAAGATCTCAGAACCCAAGCGCGTCTGACGCTGCTTGTTTAGGTCTTCCAGGACGTTCTCGTCCAAGACCGAGGAGGAGTTCAGCTCCTCTCGAGTGATCTCAGGTTTCATGAGCACCATCTCAGCAATCTCTCCAGGCTTTGGGTTGGCCAGAAAGAATTCAGCGCGTTCATTCCTCGAGGTTCAGTATTCTGGCCACCTTCTGGGCAAAGCGTTTCCAGTGGACACCAGATGGCTCTGGACGGTACACGGGTCTCGCCATCGAAGATGTGATAGCACGCTTCCACCGGCCTGTCAAGGGAGCCCGAGCCCTGGACTCCGAGTCGCTGGAGGCGACGTCGATCTGAACGAAGTTCGGATCCGACTGGGAGGGCGGCGGCGGCGTCGTTGACGACGGCGACCGTGACGTGGAGCTTTGCTGCCCACGTCTAGGGATGTCGGCGCTACGGCATCCGAGGCACTCGTGGCCTCGTGTGGCACTGTGCTACCCACACAGGAAGCGTATCCGACGTCTTCCTCTTCAGTTAAGGTCTGGGCGACCGCGTGTGGCACTGTGTTACCCACTCTGAGCACGCTGTTCTCAGTGTTCGTGACAGCTGCAGCTGTCGCGAAACTAAGTTACCCGCCTGTGGACCTAAGTTACCCACCTGGTCAGCGCCTCTTCTGGGCGCCGCCACCATCAAAACATCATCGGAGTCGTCATATACG
>NW_003303723.1:1600445-1603458 GCF_000142945.1 Phytophthora infestans T30-4 | reverse complement strand
AAAAAGAATTAATGTGAGCTCGTGAATATCGAAAGCTTCCCAGCTGAGCCAACTATCTACAAACCAGCTCAGAACGTAATACGATCACTGCTTACGAAGTATTCAATCAGGAATACTGACCAGTACATCGATCACTTCATCGTTTATGACTTTGAGGCCATTCTTAAGCCTACCGCGACTCAATACGGGGAGAATACTGTCTTCACGAGCGAACACATTCCTGTGTCGGTATCAGTAGCTGATAGTTTAACCGAGGGGGTGCGTTGCTTTGTAAATGACGATCCAAAGATGCTACTTACCGAAATGTTCAATTACATTGGTGATGTATCGGTTAAGATTCAGCAGTACAATGTCAATAAATATATGTCGCTTCTACAAAAAATCATCAATGCACATGGTCTGACAGGTATGGAAGTCCCAGGCGCTAATTCTGATAAAAAAGTACAAGATGTCTGATGTGGAGAGTTGGATTGAAGAGGAGGGAAAGTATGCCAGCTTCTTTGACTTTCACCGCAGTCTTGGTTTTGGTAAGCAAAGGTCTGATTATGGGAAACTGAAACAGCAGCTTGACCAGGTACCAGTATTCGGCTTCAATTCTGGTCGATATGATATTAACTTGATTAAGAAAGATTTGTTTGCCGTAATTGGTACCGACAACGTCAAATCTGTCATCAAGAACCCCAGCTACATGTGCATTGCTACATCGGACATGAAAATGCTTGATATCACTAACTATGTACCAGCTGGTACCAGCTACGACAAGTATCTTACAACATATCTCGGTGGCTTGCAAATGCGAAGAACAAAATAAAATGTGTCTGTGGTCCTTGGTAAGGGTCTTTTCCTTACGAAGTACATCACCGCCGTTCAATGTCTAAAGCAGACTACTATCCCACCTAAGTCAGCTTTTGATAGTAAGCTCCGTGGAACGAGCATCACGAGCGATGACCCACGAACGAGTGAAGTTCGTGTGGGATTAACCACGAGATGAAATCGATCAAAGACCTACTGATCTGGTACAATAATCTCGACGTAGTCCCTTTCACCAAAGCTATCAAGGCTCAGCGAGAGCTATTTAAGCGCTTCGATCTGGATATGTTTGCGGATGGAGTGTCCCTACCTGGTCTTTCAGAGAAGGTTATGTATCAGACCTGCTTCAATAATCTCCAATATCCGGATAAGAAACCTGCTAACGCATTCCGATTTCCAGCGAAGCGCATGGCTGGCTACAAGAGTCAGGTTGCTAAGGCAAAACGAAAATTTGGTATGACGCTCGAGCACGTGAATACATTGCTGCAAAAGCAAAAGTATCTGTGTGGTCTATGCTATTGTCAGCTGACTGCTGATACCGCTTCCGCTGATAGAATCAATAACAATCTTAAGCACACTGATGGGAATATCTTGATCAGCTGCATTTCATGCAACACCGCTCGAAAAGATATGTCTCTTAGGGGGTTCAGATACAAGAAACCGCTTGATAATAACGCAGACAGATTGGTGTTTTCGATTGACAAGGAGGAATCTGAGATTTACGGGAAAATGAAAGCTAACATTGCTGGTGGATCATCAATTATATTCAACAGGTATGCTAAGCGAAACGAGACGAAGATTCGTAGAGGTAAGATCTGCAAGAAAATTATCGGATACGACGCTAACGCTCTATACCTATGGGCCCTTGGTAATGAGATGCCATGCGGTCGATTGACTACGGTTGAAGCGTATGATGGTATCATCGATGACATCAAAGCATACAAAGTATTCGGCTTTCTTGAATGTGATATCCGAACACCAGAGTACCTTAAACAGTACTTTGGTGAGATGACTCCAATTTTCAAGAATGTACTGATCGACTGTACGAATGAGAGCGTCATTGGTAAGCACATGTTCGAACACAATGAGGCGCGCAAGCAAAGCCGAGCAAAACCAGCTCGCAAGTTGATTGGTAGCTACTTTGGTGAAAAGATTCTCATATACGCACCTTTGCTGATCACCAAGACTTACAGCTTCATAAAAGCGAGCTCCCATAAAGCTTTTGCTCCATTTATGGAGGCTGTATCAAACGCCCGGCGAGAGGGTGATGTTGATAAGTCTAAGGCTATGATTGCCGAGATGATGAAACTGGTAGGCAACAGTGCTTTTGGTCGATCTGGCATGGATATGAGCAAGCACAAAGAGGTTAAGTATGAGTCGAGTGACAAAGCTATTAAGAACAAGATCGAACAATTTACGTTCCATGGTCTCGAGGAGCTTAATGATGCGTGTGAGATCACGATGAAGAAGCGCCGACTCAATAATAAGAACCCAGTCCATTTGTCGATTGCTATCTATCAGCTTGCTAAGCTACGCATGCTTCAGTTTTACTATGACTGCATAAATTTCTACTTCGATCGCTCTGACTTCCAGTATCAGGAGATGGACACTGATTCGGCTTATATCGCTTTCAGCTGTGATAATCCATATCAAGACTGTCTTAAGCCTGAGCTACGAACCCACTTCAAGGAGCAATAAATACGATTGGTTCCTACGTGACTACAACATTGAGGTAGCTAAGTTTGATCGCCGTACGCCTGGTTTGTTCAAAGATGAATGGTCAGGTGATGCTATGGTCTCACTATCGAGCAAGAACTATATTTGCTACCTACCCGATGAGACATACAAAGTAAAGGTTTCAGCGAAGGGTATTCAATCAGGGAAGTGGTCGAAACAATGGTGTTTCTTAATCCTGGATGGGTTTTGAGACTGTCGTAACGGGGATCGCATCACGCTACAAAGGTACAAAAAAGGGGGTTCAGACTATCCGAAAGGAAACCAAGTTCTATCATCCACCTATACTTCAAAACCAAAACAGGCGCTTAAACTACCTACTTATGAACAAAACGTCCGAAGTATCTTTGAATGAATGGGTTATCACCGAACTGTGAACTCACCCTTGGTATATTTTAAATCAGGCTTAATCCCACCTGGGGGGATTTTTTTCTTTTAATTGTGTATAATATTTATAATTCTCTGTGGA
>NW_003303723.1:1586072-1588880 GCF_000142945.1 Phytophthora infestans T30-4 | reverse complement strand
AAAGACGCCCTTTCTCCAGAGTGGCCTCGCTGCGGCAGTATCGTCTTTGAAAATGTCACACTACAGTACCGAAGAGACCTACCGATCGTACTCAAGAGCGTGTCCTTTTCCGTTAAAAGCGGCGAAAAGATTGGAATATGCGGTCGAACGGGGTCCGGAAAGAGCTCACTGATGAGTGTACTCTTTCGCGTCGTGGAGATCCCGAACAGCAGTCGAGTTCTCATTGACAATGTGGATATCTCAACTATTACACTGAGTCAACTACGCTCGAAATTGTCAATAATTCCGCGAGATCCTATGCTGTTCAGTGGCTCGCTGCGTTTGAATTTGAACCCACATGCGGACAAAAGTGACACGGAGTTGTGGGAAGCGCTGCGTAAGGTGCATTTGCATGGCTCAGTGTCGACGTGGGGCAAAGGACTTGACTTTGAGGTGGCCGAGAAGGGCGACAACCTGTCTGTTGGACAGCGACAGCTACTTTGCATTGCACGAGCGCTCATTCGGGACAGCAAGGTGATCGTGATGGACGAGGCCACTGCCAATGTGGACCAGGAATCGGACAAGGTGATCCAACAAACAATGAGGGAGAGATTTGGAGGCGGTGGCCAGACAGTGCTCTGTATTGCACACCGTATCGACACAATTATGGACAGTGACAAGATTGTGGTCTTGGATGCAGGTGAAGTTGTGGAGTTCGACACTCCGAGTGCACTATTGCAGATACGTAATGGACACTTCAGACATCGCTTGTTGGTTCTACCAAGGCCCCTATCATCGAGTAGACCAGCTGTAGACCACAAAAAAAAACGTAAGATTTTTTATTCGAAACGAAATAACAACGATGAATTTGTCGTTCTTAAAAAAAAGTTTACAACTGACATGAAATGTAGATTGGAAGTAGCACAGATTTTTCAAGCTAGCTTTATAGCGACAGATTGGCATGCTTCGCCACTTTGCTTTCCAGATTCACAGCGCGTGAAGAAGAAATAGGTACCGCCACAATAAGAAACCTCGCTTTAATGACCAAGTAATATTTCAGCTGACAACACAAAAGCATGAACCCAGATCGAGACGAGAATGTGGTTGGCATCCAAGCGCTCAACAGCGAAAACGAGGCCACTCGATTCGATGAGGCACTAAACGGTTATTTCCGTGTATCTAGCGTCACCCATAATCGGCCCAGAGGCCGCGGTGGGCGTCGCAAACGTCCTCAGTCTGCCGAAAACGACCCAGAGAAATGTCTAAAGCAGCTCAAGCGAATTCTACGCGACGCAGAAGCCCCAGTGCAGTCTCAATACATTCGAAGACTCCACGCAGCGATTTTGCACCAACTTAAGCGTGCAAAGACGTCGCCTACTGTCTTCTCCAGGGTCCGTTTATCATCTTAACCTTTGTACCATTTCTACTATTGACAATTTCTTAAAAAAAATATTTAATTTGCAGGCGGTACAGCTTTGTCAAGAAATTTTCAAACGATCGACAGTGCTCCGAGCGCTTATAGCAACACAAACGTCCTCATTCTTTGGCCAGTTGCTGCTAGCAGCAGGTGAAGACCCGAATGGCAACGTGTCGAAAGCTTTAAGAGCCAGAAATCGCGACTCGCAGCAGTTAACGATGGTATTGGGGCTGATTGAGACGTGGAAACAGGACTTTGGGGACAGATATCCCTCCATAGTGGCAGCGTATAATGTGCTAGAGGGTAAAGGGTATAGATTCCCTCATGAACGTGAGAGACAGCAAGAGGTCAGGGAGCGAGAAGTGAACACGCGACGACATCGAGAGCGAGTGAGAAATGCCAAGAAACAACAGCGAGATCGAGAGATGAAGCGGTATGTGCCAGAGATGGAGCAGGTGCTGGTCGAGATGAATCGTGTGTTCGAGATCTTGGTGCCGACGCTGGATGCCTTCCACATGGAGGACGATACCGAGGAGAAGCCGACTTTAGCCTCGAGTACTGTGAATATGCCTCTTAGTACGGAACACAGTAATGAACGGGGCAATGCTGAAGAGAGTGGGAACGATGATACGCTATGGGCAACAGCGCCAGTAGATGCGGAAGAGCAGGAGGATGTCGAGTGGGAGAGTGTGGGAGAGGAAGGAGACGACGCCTTCGAGGACGATACCAGCGAAGGCGAAGTTGCTGAAGATGGCATGGATATAAACGACATTGTGCAGGCCTATGGACTCGGTAGCTCGTCGTATCAGCTGACAATTGAAGTGTCCAAGCAGGTATGCGAGGAATCTTCGGAGAACGACGCACTGTATCGAACTCTAGCTGACGGTGCATTGCGCATACGAAAGCGTTTTAAACCATTATTGGACGACTGGGAACAGCACTCTACGTTGGAAGTACAAGCTCCATCCGATTTTTTAAATTTACAGCCTCAGCGTGAGGTGCTACAACGGATTAATGACCTCCGAGATCGAATGACACATACGCTACTAAAATGGGACGATCTCGTCCACGACTCGAAGAAATCCAAACGAGATGACGCTATTCAGTCGGCAGTGGTATCGGTGCCCTTGGATTCGTATAACTTACCCATCAAACGCAAACGACGAGCGTAACTGAAAGGCCAACCTCTCCAACCCGAAGCGATTTTTTGTTTTAATACTATCAAACTTGGCGATCAATTGCAACGTAGCCCTCTTTTACACGAACAATAAAGGTTTAACGACTTTATTATCGATTAACCTTTCGATTATTTTAAGTCGAGTTGCGCTTGGGATATCTTGACACCAGAAACAGCGGCGCCAGATACGACGCCAGTCCCGATATGAGCGTCTTTCGCCCACTTGGGCAACGGC
>NW_003303723.1:1584611-1585972 GCF_000142945.1 Phytophthora infestans T30-4 | reverse complement strand
AACGTGTGTGGCATACCAAGCAGCCGCCGGAACACCCACTCTTTCCTCATCATCCGTCTTCTGGATTCCCCTGAGATGACGAGCATCGGCAATACGCTCGGAATCTGTAAGATCGTCTGCGTCGATTAGTGCAGCATATTCAGCGGCGACAAACTCTATCGCGTTCGCAACGGCCATAACAGCAACAAGACCCAGGTAGAAAGCCCGATTCATTTTTTTGTTGGAGCCGGGGGGGACGGGGACAGAAGTATTCTTAATTGACCGGCTACTGTACAAATCTGTACTGTAACATGATTAGTCTAATTCGTGTTGAGAGTGCTCAAAGCATCTTTTGATGAGTACATGAAAAGTCTTTACTTTGTTAAAGCCGCACATTAAAATGATAAAGCTTCGTATAATTGTATCCAGGAGTGTAGGTGCTTCCTACAGTACCATTGAATACAGCATAGGAACAGTTTACACTTCCGAACAAACTCCCGTATGTTTGTATCTTGGGATTTAAGAATCGCCTGTCTTTTCATTCTTGAGTTATCAAGGACAATGATGCAATTACCAGCTTCTAAGCGTAGCACCATTTCTCACGTCCCTATGGTCCCGTCTGAAGTAGTACTATAGGAAGTCTAACCGAAGTTTACTGTTTATTTACAGACACAAGTTACATAACACATCGTGTTACCTGCATCTACATGTACTATATCTACAAATGTAAAAGATATTAATAGTGCAATTTATCAGTACTGTCTTCAAACTCGCGTTTGCGTAGCTCACAAAAAGATTTTTCAAGATGGCCACAATGTACTTCTGTGGCACCAGTGCTGGTGATATTGAGCCCTAGATAGACCCTACGAGTGCATCGGGGTCGCCATCGCCGCTAATTCTTCTGAGATGGATATGATGCAACTGTTGTGCACGCTTGTAGTCACTTCAATTAGTTTCAAGGGGTGTCAAGCACAGCATTTTTATTTGAAATAGTATAGGTCGTTTACCTGCTACATGTAGTGAAATTTAACTACACGTAACTGTGTTTGCTGACAGTAAGTGCTTGTGTTATTAATAGTAACCATTCCACATTAAATTATCCAATTTAGGTTAAAATAGTTGAAAAGGTGCTCATTAACGAAAAGGTTAGCATCGCTGTTAAAGATCCCTTTAAAAACTAGTTGGCTAAAGTGCATACCTACTGCAGCAATCGATAAACTCGCCTTCCACCTCCAAGGAAATGCATGTAGGCAAACCCTTATTTTTGTAAGCGTTTCGAGCTACAGTAGTAGACACTGACTTTACAGCTGACATACTGTCAGTGGATAGGAATTACACTAATTAGAAAAGCGAATAGATTCAGGCTTTTTTCGCAGCTAGCT
>NW_003303723.1:1576246-1582635 GCF_000142945.1 Phytophthora infestans T30-4 | reverse complement strand
TGACTTTTTAAAGAGTAGTTATATTAATAGAGGGGTCACCAAGTGGACGCGTCTGGTGATGGGGCGTTTCACGGGAAAAACTATTATTAATAATAAGGGAGCTCGAGGCTCCCAAATTTAGAGTTAGGTCAATATCGTATGCTGCACCCAAATGCGCTTTGCCCGTGAATGAACAGCTACATTTTTACACGTCCTAACGTGCGGTATTGATTACTCAAGTACCGGTATATGTATAAGGACTCCTTCTTAAGGAGTTCTCCATCGGCGAAGCTTCCCCGTACAGATTTTTCGCTGAGCGACAATTACTTTTAGCTCTTTCTAATACTGTAGTGACGATGAAGCTTTGATAGTGCGTTATCTGATTAACATTCTGGAACTTTAATCCAGCCGTGGCGAAGCGCCTTATGATTTCCGTCAGAATTGAGAAATGGTACGACAAACAACGACAAAATGATCATTCATCTCCCGAAATATCACCCCGGTCAGAGTGGAAAAATCTGAATTCTGATTGAATCCTTAGTAAACACACAAAAATTGGCGGAACTCCGATCGGGGTCACCAAGGAAATTTTAGCGGAGTATGAAATCTTAGTGCACGGATGAAACTGATTATCTAGGGCAAAGGCTGTCGAAGGCAGGAAAAAATCGATAACGTTACTTCTATGAAGTGATTGTCGACTGTTGGACACTCGAGACGGCGGAACCGTCGGATAGTGTCACTGTTATATGAGTGCGAGGCGTTTTACTACTTCTTTAGTAGCAATAGAAACAGCTCGCTATAATTGCTGTATGACCCTTCATGATAAAACTTCGGATTAAAATGCAGCATCGAAAATAGATAAACACACCATGTTATTAGTGCAAAACGGATTAAGCTTATGTTGCTATTTTGTCAGATGAAGAATTCGATACATAGAACATTATAAATATAAACTAGAGAAACCCAAGGTAATCCTAATAATATGAGCATCGGTCTAAAATCGAGAATCATAGTTGCTTCCACCATTCCGCATCATTTACGAAGACTCAAACCTCACCTCGACCGTGCGCTGTTTCGCTCTCGTTCGCTTTGTTCTCTAACCCTGGTACGAGAGTGCTAATTAGATCTCGGGGGGGGGGCGTCACCCGTACCGGTAATCTACTTTACTTTTGTCACCACTTCGAACCCACAGAAAAATTAATTGGTGGGCTTGTCGAACACGTATTCATCAGGTGGGCTCCGCAGTTTCGTCACCGACATCAGATCGGACGCATGCAGACTTAAGCTCGACTGGCATCTCGGTGGCACTGGCTCAATTGAAGAATGTGGGAGGGTTTTGAGTGAGATCAGCAACACAATAGTCTGATACTAACAAAACAAGAAAAAGGGAGAGCCCGGCGGTCCGCAAATGCAAGAATTGCTTCTGTTAGCGTGCAATTTAAATTTGGCTGAGGCACCCCACGACCGGAATACCCTTAGCCGGGGAAAAAATGCTGGTTTCCGGCGCTATGACTACGGAAGGGTTCGTTACCTGGCGTCACATCATCTTCAAACACTACAGACAAATCGTGAAGTATGAAGATGATGTGACGCCAGCATATATCTTGCAATCGCGCCTTTTCTTTTCAGGATTTGAATGTTTCGGGGAGACCGTAAATACAGTAAGGCTTTCATCATCATTTTCGATTCCACTCACTCGGCAATAGCATCCCCTGGCAGAAGACGAAATAATGCGATTCACTGTCTTGCTCGTGGGCATCTTGGCCGCATGCTGCTCCAGTTACGCGATGGCTGATGACAATACTATCGGTCGCCGTCTTAACGAAAAAAAAAGTTGCTGAAACCGCTACTCAATTTGTCTCCGGTCAAGTTGATGACGTTTTGCTGAAGAAAGCGGCGAAGGTGGTCACTGCTGCTAAAAAAAAAGGAGATGAAGCTGCAATGAAGAAAGCTCTCGATCTCGCTTCTCTCGCGAAGGCCAGTGCGAAACTCACTGATGATGAAGTGGCAAAGGTGAACGGCTATGGTGAAGGAGGCCAGGGGAGACGAAGCTCATACCATGAGATACATCCTTGGGTTTTCTCAGAAGGAAGGCAAGGCACTAAGTGACAAATCTACGGCCTTAGTGTCAGCTAAAATTGCGGATACTGTAAAGAAGAACCCCAAATCCTGGCCTCGCCTGCGCCAGTTCGCCAAGATTACCCTAGGTGTTAGTGTCGGTTTGGCCGCGTACGGCGCTTACAAGATGGCGTTCGACAAGAAAGCGCCAGCCGATTCGACCACTTCTACTACGACAGGTTAGAGTCGACGCTGTCAATCGAAACCGTTGTGTTGGTGACTTTCTCGATATGGATGAATCCGTAATACACGCATACAGTGACGGTTATTATCCAAACCGCCTTGATTTTTTATTCGAGGGGCTACCGGATTCCGTATTTAGCAAATTTACACTAATAATTAAGGGGCATCCCAATTATTGGCCTGCCCCCTTTCAGTAAAAGCATTTTTTTGCAAATCTCAACATGCTCGCATTTTTTTAATCAGAATATTATTTTTACTCTGACCAGACTGGTCACCAGTGCTCAATAACCACAAGATTAGCCATCAGCGGCACCTGCCACTGACAGTCTGCATTCTGGCTATACCGGCGTCAAACTGCATCGCCATACCTTGCAGATAAATTTGTTCTTAATTGCCTGTTCGTGTTGTTGCTGAAAAAGCTCCACGGCATGACGCGAAACAATATTGCAAACGCTACTTAGATCACTGTCGTATGTGCTGTTACTAGCCGGCCGCCGCCGCTACGCGGCGGAGTGGCATGGTTTGCTGGAGATGAGGTGTCCGCAAATTTAAGTGCTTTTTTGGTGTCGCGTGCTTTGTGAGCTTGGCTTCGTGTACTTAACCACTTACATGTCCGTAGTCGCATCCGGCCCCATATAATATTGTGGTTTGGAGCGTACTACAGTTTGGAAGTTGTGTTCGCCAACGGCCCATGCTCTTCCGTGCTCTTTCTGGCTTCGTGGTTCCCTGCTCACCCGTGGTTCACGCTGCTTAGTGGGTATGAGCCCTCTCTTTTGGGCTCATACACATTAGTTCGGCCTCTTTCCTGATAGCTAACTATTCTCTGCTCTCAAACATTTACGTGGGTTGCACCGGTTTCGTGGTATATAGTATTTCGGGGGCGTCGGCCTCCCATCGCCTGTATTCTAGACGAAGGGTGATATTTCGTGGGTTGGTGTCTCCACGTAGTCGAGTTATTCCGTAGCCCGTGTATCGTGCTCCCCTCGTGGGATTCCATCGACCGCTTTATCATGCGTGTAATCGCGGTGTGGTAATGTTGTCTATGGCATTGTGCTCGCGTAGTGCACCTGCATTGCCCGTGTTATCGCGTACTACAATGACATCGCGCTTCACGGTTTGCAATCTTGGTCGTCCCCCCCCGTGTATTTTGTGGCTGGCCCGCCGACCCTGCAATCGAGTTCTAATGTACTACTGCCCTCCGTGGCTCGGTGTGCTCAGGTTCTACACTGGCATCGTGCTCCGAGGCTCGGTGAATTCCCGTCTATAAATCCAGTGGCTGCATGTTCTATCATTGTTTAATAGTTGGCCCATAGTCCATGCTATCGCGCTATATCGTGGCGTCGACTTTGGTCTGTCGCCCTTGCTTTCGCTAGCTACGGTAGTATCGCGCTCCCCAAAGTGCTCCGATTCTACCCTATTATCGTGTTCCAATGCTCGGTGATCTCTCGTTTATGGTCTACTGCGGCTTCATGTTTGGTTCGTAGACCGTGCTCCGTTGCTCACCCAAAGTGGTACGGAGCAATTCCTTTTCGCTCACTCTACGTGTTCTTCCGTGGCTTCAAACGTGTGTGCTCTTTCGTGACCCGTGGTTCTCAGCATGTAAGGTGTCATTATTTCATCCGTCATCCGCTTCCTTCATTTCATGTCCTTCCGTGTTTATCATGGCTGCGAGTTTGCTCTCATGGTTCGTGCTTCGTATACATTTTTTATGGCCTGTATTGGTTCATTCCCCTTTTATCGTCCACGACCTTCCGTGCTTTGTGTTGTTCCTTCTATTGCATCGTGTACATAGTCTGGCTCGGTGTTCCTCTGCGTTTCGTGTTCTCGTTTAATCACGTACCTCCGCGCTGTTTCAATCGCAAACGCTGTTTCCATTTTGTTTGATGTACGCTACATATCGTGTTGGAAAGTGCGCATAATCTCTTAAGGTCGCACACTACGCGCGCTAATACCAAGGAACTTGATCTTTTTTTTTAGCGGCGGAGTGGTGTACATGGTTATGTGGGGTCGGATTGTGGGATGGTGGAAGCCATTATCTTCACATTTTAAATGTTTTCAAATCTTTACTATAAGTAATAAACTGTGTATCTTTATCGTATAACACAATGTTTTAATGTAAATTGTATAAGTTGTAAAATGCGTTTATTTTTCTAGCGCTACTAAATTTGTTTTGTGTATTACTACTAACTTTACAAACGTCTGCAAACAATAATATGAAACATATTAAGAATAGTACATAGCAAAACAGTACTTAGGAAAAGTACTACGAAAGTACTATGAAGCTAAAACAAATCGTATTATGACCAATAAGTACTAAAGTTCCAATTTAAGCCAAAATATAGGTTACCAGGGCCTACTAATTTTTCAACAGCTCCTACGACGATCTAGTACGTGATGCTTATCCGCTCCTTCTACTAATGTCAGTTAACGCGCACACAGGCAGCGCCCTTTGCGTGGAGTGACAGTCCGCAGTTGAAAATGAGAGAAGTACGATGTGTAGACCACATACATTTTGTACACTACATAATGCGATTTTAGCCAATTGCGGCCGCCTTCGCTGCGCTCGGCAGCCAGTAGAATGCGCGTGTTTGCATTACATTTATTAACCCTATTCATGGCTAATAGTGCAATTTCTGCATAGTCAAGCCGAGTCATAAAGATAGGTGCAGTCGAAAGGATGGGACATTATAGTACTGAACAGGTGGAGTGTAGCCATGCGTGGGGAAAGGTTCATGCTAACAAACAGGCCCGTAACGGACGGACTGACGGACAGACACGACTCCACTAGATGGGGTAGACTAGCCGTTCGCCGCCGCTACGCGGCAGAGTGGCATGGTTTGTTGGAGATGAGGTGACCACAAATTTAAGTCCTTCTTGGTGTCGCATGCTTTGTGAGCGTTATTTACCCCAGTAAGTCTTGGCTTCTTGTACTTAACCACTTACCATTCCAAAGTCTCATGTAGACCCGTATAATATCGTGGTTTAGTACGCTTCTGCAGCGGGGCTGCCGTAGCTTTAGCGTCAGAGGAAGACGCTCGACTCAAAGAGTCACTAATACTAAGTTCCTCATCCAAAGGACACTTACAGCCCAAGACCAGGGCTCAAAGTTAATACCTTAACTTTTATGCTTCAAAACCAGAAGTGTTATATTTACTATTATTGCGGCCAAGCCGCCTAGGGGTAAATGTATCTCTTTAACTATTTAGCATAGTTAAACCTAATCAAATGCATAACGTGTGGCTTTCAGCCAACGTACTGAGAGACCTTGTTAACTCTCCAACTTATGTACTGAGAGTTTGTTAACTCTCCGAGTACTTCGTACCCCCGTGTGTTCCACACCATGTAACCCCGTTACACTCTCCCTCACTAAGATGAGAACATACCGTTCTCGAACTTTCCTCAGCGAGGTCACGTCTTGTCAAGACGACGGGGGTCACTAGACCTCACCTCTGCGTTCTGCAGCTCCACGAGCTCACAAACGCGTTCGCATCCTTGATGCCTGGCACTTCCACTCCGGCCCACCTCTTAACGTCTCCAGCGCGTCGCGCCGCCCCTGCCTCGTCGGTCCCAGACCCCCAACTGCGCTCCGCAACTGCTCCAAGAGCATCTTCGTCTCTTTCGGTGGCACAGTACCACCAAGAGTATCGCCGTCGCCACGGTCAACGCTCCATGAGCCGTCAACAAGAAGAGAGCAAAGCTCAAAGCTCGTCAGAGCCGCGGGCGCCGCCCAGAGGGAACGATGTTCTGTTCTCGGAACTCGAAGAGGGCAAAGTCGATTACGACGAGCCCATGGGTAGTGAGGATCACTCCAACCCAACCTCTCCAAGGTCGCACACTGGTGCCGCGTCTTCCCCAGCTTCCTCTGTGAGGTCTAGCCGCTCAACGGCGCAATCTCAAACAAGAAGAGACCTGCGGACACCGCATCCGTTCTCTGAACGTTCGAATCCGATTCGCTCGCTGCGCGATGCGCCACCGCTATCGTCGCGGTATGACGAGGAAGATCGATACGATCACAACGTCATTACGAATGACCTGGACGAGGCTCAAGGCCGTCAGTTGTCCAATGAGCAGCGCTCGCAGTCGTTCCGACCTGTGGTCCGACCACTTGT
>NW_003303723.1:1568974-1575757 GCF_000142945.1 Phytophthora infestans T30-4 | reverse complement strand
TAGAGCCACCACTGTTGACTCACAACCAGGTCTCGGACCTTGAGCGTCCAGTCGCTCGGCTGAACGTTCAGCTTGCCTTGCTCCTGCATCTCGAGCACTTCGCTCCGCGACCTGTGGCTCTGCCACATGCTGTTGATCAGCCATCTGTGGATCCACCACTTGCTGTCGTTCAGCCTCCCGTGGCTCTACCACCTGCTGCCCTGCAGCTGTCCGTGGCCCAGCCACCGTTTAATGCCAACGCCTCCGCGCTCACTTGAGCAGGGTCTTGGTATGGCTTAAGCAAGCCAGCATAGAAGACCGGATGCGTGCGCATCTTCTTCGGAAGGTTGAGCGTACCGTATTTGAGATCTCCTACTTCAGAGTGATCTCCTAATTCAGACTGCCCTCCAACCAATCACATATCGAGAATGGAACAGCGCACAAGTCTAGATCTCCTAATTCAGAGTACAAAAAACGTGCTAAACTGTAACTATCCACCCAGAAATTCGCAATGGCGCGCACTCCCCTCACGGCCAACGGAAAGAAAGAACCCGTATTTCTGGCACTGGCAAGCCTCCCAAGAAGTTCAAGCGCGTTGCCATTTCATACGCCTACAAGCTTTCGGTTGTGGAGGGAACCTGATTGGGAGCTGCTACGACGGTTGCTGGAAGAAGTGCCCGTAGTGCGCCATGCTGTGGATACGCGTCACGACAGATAACTTCGTAGTTCCCGAAGAATAACTTGATAACTAAATTGTTTTGTTTAAATAATACGTGATAGAGATGCGTCGGTACATGTACAGATCTTGTGTATTTTGCAACAATACAACTTCAAAAATATTGGGTCTGAAGTAGGAGATCTCAAATACGGTATACGCTAGGCCCTTCCTGGCCACGACCTTGAACGGTCCTATGAACCGAGGTCTTAACTTCGTCTTGAAGACTGCAGACACTGCATGAGTAGGTAGGTTTTTAGCGTTTAATAAAACTTGGTCACCGACCTCAAACCTTTCTTCATTGCGTCTGCCTTTGGCATCTGCATGTTCCTTCTGCGTGTCTTGGCTTTCAGCCATAGCGTCGCGTACTTGACGCATTACGCTTAGTCTCAAAGAGACAAAGTCATCGACTTGCTTGCGAACCGCAACAGGGCTGACATCAGCTAGCCGCTCGGCTATCCCTCCCCCACCAAGCCCTGAGCCACTGCGCGGCGGCGTCAGTGGGACGCGAGGGTTAACCAAGCCGCTCACATAGAACGGAGTGTAGCCTGTCGAGGCGTGCACTGCATTATTTAATGCGAGCTCAACGAGTGGGAGCATCTGGCTCCAGCGTTTTGGCGCCTCAGCGCATACGCTTCGGAGGGTATCCTCCACAACGCGATTCACGCGTTCGGTTTGACCATCGGTCTGCGGATGGTCCGCCGTGGACATGTCCAAACGAGTGCCGAGCACTCTGAAGAGGGACGTCCAGAGCTTCGCGGTGAAGCGCGGATCTCGATCCGAGACAATTGCCTCGGGCAAGCCATGTTGGCGAAAGACTCGGTCTAAAAACAGCAAAGCTGTACCTTCACCATCAATGGTGTCCGGCACTGCCGCGAAATGAGCCATCTTGCTCAATCGGTCTACAAAGACCACAATACCCGTGTTTCCTGCCTTGTCCTTGGGAAGGCCAAACACAAAGTCCATACTCATGGACTGCCAGCATCCCTTGGGGACAGGCAAACTCGCCAATGGCGCTGCCGTGCTCGGCGCGGACTTTGTCCGTTGACACGTCTCACACGTGCGTACATAGGTGCCGACCCACTTATACATCTTGGGCCACCAGTACATCGTGCTCACCGAGCCGTAGGTCTTCTCCCGACCTAAGTGCCCGCCCACGGGCGTATCATGAACCTCATAGAGGATTCGATACTTGAGATCCTCATCAGGAGGAACGACTACACGAGGGTTATCCTCAGAGTCGGTGCTGTAGTACAGCAGGCCGCCATCGAGCGAGTATCGATGCAGCCTCGCGCGTAAGCGCCCAGACAATTCTTTGGCAGAGTCTTTAAATTCTTCGCTCCCAAGAGCCCGTAGCAGCGCTACGCATATGTCGTCTTGTGCATACGCTCCGCGTATCAAGTCATGCACTGATGACGTCACTGTCGTGACATCGGCTAACTCGTAGTCCGGCCTGCGCGAGAGCGCATCGGCCACTACATTAAGCCGCTCCGGCTTGTACTTCACCTCGAAGTTATACTCGGCAAAGAAGGAAAGCCATCTTGCCATTCTCTGAGAGAGATGAGGCGACTGTGTCGCAGTGCGTAACGACGCATGATCAGTAAAGATCACAAAAGACTTAGAGCCTAGCAGGTGTACCCTGAATTTGACTAGAGCATACTTCATTGCAAGTAGCTCTTTGTCATGAACTGGATAGTTCTTCTCTGCAGCTTTGAGCTGGCGAGACTCAAATGCGATCACGCGTTCACGCCCTTCGGCGTCTGCTTGTAGTAAAGCACAACCGATTGCAAAATCGGAGGCGTCACAGACGACGCTAAACGGACTATCCGGGTCTGGTAGCGCAAGGATCGGAGCCTGGAGAAGGCTCTCCTTCACAGCCTCAAAGGCTCCGTCGTGCTCGACGTTCCAGCACCATGGTGCATCCTTCTTAAGGAGATCTGATAATGGCCGAGCCATCTCCGCGTAATTTGCGCTGTACTTGTGCAAGTAATTGGCTAAGCCTAGCCACTTGCGTAAGTCCTTTTGGTTCTTGGGAACCGGCCAGTCCACTATGGCCTTGACTTTGGCAGGATCTGCCCGTAAGCCACGCTTCCCAATGAAGCACCCGAGGAAAGGTATCTCCTCCGCGCCAAAGACGCACTTGTCCAAGTTGGCATACAACTTATTAGTGCGCATGCACTCGAGCACCGCTCGCAAGTGGTCAATGTGGTTATCCACGTCTGACTTTCCGTGCTCGGCACGACTATGGACGAATATATCGTCAAAGTACGTTTGAGCGTACGCCCGGTGGGGCCTAAACAGCTGCGTCACAAGACGATTGAACGTTGCTGGTGCGTTCGACAGCCCCTGGGGCATCACCAGCCACTCCCAGAGCATACCGCTCGGAGTACTCACCGCTGTCAGCGGAATGTCGCTCGCTCTCATGAGCAATTGGTAGTAGCCATCGACCAAGTCGAGCGCGCTGTACAGCGTACAGCCTACCATGTTGTTCTGCAGAACATCCTTGCGAGGAATCGGCGTTTGCGCCGGGATAATGGCCGCATTTAGCTTGTTAAAAGCATGAACAATGCGCCACTTGCCGTTCGGCTTTCTGACACAGAACGTGGGTGTCGAGTGCGGAGACTTACTCTCACGCACCATCCCTGCCTCGTGCTTCGCACGGAAGAATGCGTCAATGACGTCACACTGCTCTCTCGGCAAAGGCCATTGCCTTGTTACGCAGTATTTGGTTCCAGGGAACCAGGTCAATCTACCGAGAAAATTCATGAAACACCCTCCCATCGGAGGCAGGCCGCTCGGGGGTTCTTTCAGAAAAACTCCTCCCATTCTCTCACCACCGGGTAGAAGGGATCCGAAGATCTTTGAGGATCGCCGGTCCACTTCTTGCGCTCAGCGCCTTCTTGGTGTCCTCTAGGACCGCGTCGTCCACGACGGATGAGGAGTTCAACTCCTCCTCAGGTCCCAGCAAGACCACCTCGGCTAGCTCGCCTGCCTTTAAGGCTTTTGCCGAACTCGGCAATGGACATCTCGTCCAGCTCTAGCAGAGCATCAGCAGCGGGCAGAGTATCAAGGCTGATATCGCCTTCTACCTCCCCCGTCACTCCGTTCACGAGTGTATACAGCTGTTCACAGCAATCACGTGGAGCACCACCGCTCGTCACGTTGGACACCTCGTCCGACGTCGAAGACGTCACAGACGTCCTGCGTCTTCTTCTCCTCTCCCTCCGCGACCGATCCCGGCCGGATGAGGGCGGTGTGGCGACATCTCCGTCACCACCACCGGGTGCAGCAGCACCATCACTCCTCGAAGAGGATACAGTGTCTCGCAAGACACTTGGCTGAAAGCCAAGAGGTTCTTGACCTTCACACAGTGAGCTAGGTGTCACTTCACCTGCATCTCCTGGGCCACGCCCATGATGCCTCGACTCGCAGTCGACCGCGACCCTCGGGTCACGCAGCGGTAGGTCATCGACCAGATTCATACCACTCAGTGGATTACGCGACACTCCGCGCTCGTCCTCACCAGGACCCAGCAGTTGGTCATTGACCTGACCTGCACCGCTCAGCGGATAGCGTGCCGCACCACGTACGCCCTCAGGGCAAACAGCAATCTCGTTGCTAACAATTTCGGACATACCAATGTCCAGCACTACGGCCGCATCGGCCTCGTGCTCGCGCCAAAAGCGCTTCTGCTTCCTAGCAGAGGTGGGTTCATGACTCACCAAAGCTCCACTAGGAGCAGGGTGCGACGCACCCAGCGTTTTCGACTTCCAGTCGATCCATGGCTCATGGCGTTTCAGCCATGCCATGCCAAGGATGAGGTCATACCTCGCATCCAGGTCTAAGACCAAACAGCGTTCCACGCTATCGAAGTTCTCAAACTTCACTCCAAGGTCGACAGAGACCTTCGACACAGTTACCAGTGTCCCCGTCGGGAGACGGACAGAGATCGTATCTCTCGTTGGCACTTCCAGTGCCTCAGCATACAGCTGACTCCCTTCTAGGGTGGAGCGACGGGCGTAGTTGCCCGAGGCTCCCGAGTCAATCAAGACTCTCCATGGCTTTGCAAAGCCCTTCACGTTCGCTTGAACGACCAGCAAGCCCGGATTGCACACACTCTTCTCGTAAGAGAGCTCAGCTCTCTTCGGGGCTGAGCCCCGTTGCCCTCTACCTCTTCGAGGCACAACAGAACTCAGTTCTTCCCCAGTAGGCCGCCCCGCGCCTACTGGGAGTTGCCGTTTCCCGGCGATGACCCGGAGGGTTGGCTCGCCGGAGCCTCGCGCTTCTTGCGCAGAGGGCAATAGGCCCTCAAGTGCTTAGTGCTATTGCACACAAAGCATCGGCGGATGCCGGCGCGCTGCTCCGCAGCAAGAAGCTCCGCTTCTTCATCTTCAGCATAGCTGAGGTCCATCGGCTCCGGACCGCCCGAAGAGCTTGCGCTACCAGCGCTCCAACCAGGTCGCGCCGACCTGAAGTTGTGCTCGGCATTCAATGCCACATCCACCGCCTCTTCAAAAGAGTTAGGGTGTACACGGAACACTTCCGTTCGAGCTGCGCTCACACGAAGTCCCTCCATGAACACGGTCACGCTGACCAGTTCTGGAAGAGGGTCCGCCGCCATTCCGGCGATAAGAGTTCTCAACTCTTGGACATAGTCCAATAACTCCTTCTTACCCTGGCGGGTAGCAAGGAACTTCGACCGGATACGGTACGCCTGATTAGGCGGCGCGAACACGCGCGAAAGCTGTTGCTTCAGCTGATCCCAAGTGGGAAATGCAGCGTCAACAGACGTGCCGCACGTTAGTGCCCATTCGCGAGCGCGACCTCCAAGCCTGGAGATAGCCAGCGCCACGCGCTGATGCTCAGACTGGAGCAGGGCCGATCCCATGGCCATCTCGACCTCACGGGTCCAGAGAAGGAGATTCTCTCCATCCTTCCCCTCGAAGGTTTTTACGCTCACCATGAGCGGTTTCAGTCTCATAGACTCTTCACGCGTCATCGACGCCGCCGCCGTTGCGGCGCTCATCTTCTCTTGGACATGCTCCAAGAGCGCGTTCTCGTAGCGGGAGAACGATTCCATCCTGGCAGTGACCGCCTCTGGACCTTGCGATGCAAGATGAGCCACGCCCTCCGGGCCAAGCAAGGACATAAGCTTAGTAAGCGCGTCCTGCTGCGCCGGGGGCAAATTCGCGAACACGGGGTGTTCCATCCTCGCAGAGGATATAGTCAACCGACTCAGGAGCGGGATTGACTACAAGTGCTACCAAGTGCAGCGGGGCTGCCGTAGCTTTAGCGGCAGAGGAAGACGTTCGACTCAAAGAGTCACTAATACTAAGTTCCTTATCCAAAGGACACTTACAGCCCAAGACCAGGGCTCAAAGTTAATACCTTAACTTTTATGCTTCAAAACCAGAAGTGTTATATTTACTATTATTGCGGCCAAGCCGCCTAGGGGTAAATGTATCTCTTTAACTATCTAGCATAGTTAAACCTAATCAAATGCATAACGTGTGGCTTTCAGCCAACGTACTGAGAGACCTTGTTAACTCTCCAACTTATGTACTGAGAGTTTGTTAACTCTCCGGGTACTTCGTACCCCTGTGTGTTCCACACCATGTAACCCCGTTACAGCTTCCGTTATTCCGCACTACAGGTTAGATGTCGTATTCTTCAACGGCCTGTGCTCTTCCGTGCTTTTTCTGGCTTCGTGGTTCCCTGCCCACCCGTGACACACGCTGCTTAGTGGTAAAGCGCTCTCTCTTTTGGGCTCATTCGCTTTAGCACGGCCTCTATTGTGGCTGCTAACTATTCCCTAGGGTTTAGGATTTACGTAGGCTGCTCCGGTTTCATGGTACAGTGGCCTTCCATCGCCAGCCGAAGTGTGCTATTCCTTGGTTTGGTGCCTCCACGCAGTCGTGTTGTTACAGCATTCGTGTATCGGGCTCGTCTTATGAGGCTCCATCGACCGCGTTATAACGCCATCGTGTAATCGCGGTATGGTTTTGCTGTCTATGGTATTGTACTCGCGTATTGCATCTGCGTTGCCCGTGTTATCGTGTTCTATAAACGGCATCGTCCTCCACATTCGT
>NW_003303723.1:1566508-1568830 GCF_000142945.1 Phytophthora infestans T30-4 | reverse complement strand
TGACATGCTTCAGGCTAAGTATCAATGCCCTAAGTGTGAAGTGGTTTTCGTCAGCGCTGAAAAAGTAAAAAATCACAAAAAGAATCAATGTGAGCTCGTGAATATCGAAAGCTTCCCAGCTGAGCCAACTATCTACAAACCAGCTCAGAGCGTAATACGATCACTGCTTACGAAGTATTCAATCAGGAATACTGACCAGTACATCGATCACTTCATCGTTTATGACTTTGAGGCCATTCTTAAGATTACTGCGACTCAATACGGGGAGAATACTGTCTTCACGAGCGAACACATTCCTGTGTCGGTATCAGTAGCTGATAGTTTAACCGAGGGGGTGCGTTGCTTTGTAAATGACGATCCAAAGATGCTACTTACCGAAATGTTCAATTACATTGGTGATGTATCGGTTAAAATTCAGCAGTACAATGTCAATAAATATATGTCGCTTCTACAAAAAATCATCAATGCACATGGTCTGACAGGTATGGAAGTCCCAGGCGCTAATTCTGATAAAAAAGTACAAGATGTCTGATGTGGAGAGTTGGATTGAAGAGGAGGGAAAGTATGCCAGCTTCTTTGACTTTCACCGCAGTCTTGGTTTTGGTAAGCAAAGGTCTGATTATGGGAAACTGAAACAGCAGCTTGACCAGGTACCAGTATTCGGCTTTAATTCTGGTCGATATGATATTAACTTGATTAAGAAAGATTTGTTTGCCGTAATTGGTACCGACAACGTCAAATCTGTCATCAAGAACCCCAGCTACATGTGCATTGCTACATCGGACATGAAAATGCTTGATATCACTAACTATGTACCAGCTGGTACCAGCTACGACAAGTATCTTACAACATATCTCGGTGGCTGCAAATGCGATGACAAAATTAGATGTGTCTGTGGTCTTGGTAAGGGTCTTTTCCCTTACGAGTACATCACCGCGTTCAATGTTCTAAAGCAGACTACTATCCCACCTAAGTCAGCTTTTGATAGTAAGCTCCGTGGAACGAGCATCACGAGCGATGACTACGAACGAGTGAAGTTCGTGTGGGATTACCACGAGATGAAATCGATCAAAGACCTACTGATCTGGTACAATAATCTCGACGTAGTCCCTTTCACCAAAGCTATCAAGGCTCAGCGAGAGCTATTTAAGCGCTTCGATCTGGATATGTTTGCGGATGGAGTGTCCCTACCTGGTCTTTCAGAGAAGGTTATGTACAGACCTGCTTCAATAATCTCCAATATCCGGATAAGAAACCTGCTAACGCATTCCGATTTCCAGCGAAGCGCATGGTTGGCTACAGGAGTCAGGTTGCTAAGGTAAAACGAAAATTTGGTATGACGCTCGAGCACGTGAATACATTGCTGCAAAAGCAAAAGTATCTGTGTGGTCTATGCTATTGTCAGCTGACTGCTGATACCGCTTCCGCTGATAGAATCAATAACAATCTTGGGCACCCTGATGGGAATATCTTGATCAGCTGCATTTCATGCAACACCGCTCGAAAAGATATGTCTCTTAGGGGGTTCAGATACAAGAAACTGCTTGATTTTAACGCAGACAGATTGGTGTTTTCGATTGACAAGGAGGAATCTGAGATTTACGGGAAAATGAAAGCTAACATTGCTGGTGGACCATCAATTATATTCAACAGGTATGCTAAGCGAAACGAGACGAAGATTCATGGAGGTAAGATCTGCAAGAAAATTATCGGATACGACGCTAACGCTCTATATCTATGGGCCCTTGGTAATGAGATGCCATGCGGTCGATTGACTACGGTTGAAGCGTATGATGGTATCATCGATGACATCAAAGCATACAAAGTATTCGGCTTTCTTGAATGTGATATCCGAACACCAGAATACCTTAAACAGTACTTTGGTGAGATGACTCCAATTTTCAAGAATGTACTGATCGACTGTACGAATGAGAGCGTCATTGGTAAGCAAATGTTCGAACACAATGAGGCGCGCAAGCAAAGCCGAGCAAAACCAGCTCGCAAGTTGATTGGTAGCTACTTTGGTGAAAAGATTCTCATATACGCACCTTTGCTGAAGTGGTATCTCTCTCATGGTTTGGAGATCACCAAGACTTACAGCTTCATAAAAGCGAGCTCCCATAAAGCTTTTGCTCCATTTATGAAGGCTGTATCAAACGCCGTGATGTTGATAAGTCGAAGGCTATGATTGCCGAGATGGTGAAACTGGTAGGCAACAGTGCTTTTGGTCGATCTGGCATGGATATGAGCAAGCACAAAGAGGTTGAGTATGAGTCGAGTGACAAAGCTATTAAGAACAAGATCGAACACTTTACGAATCAC
>NW_003303723.1:1564178-1565630 GCF_000142945.1 Phytophthora infestans T30-4 | reverse complement strand
GAGTGCAAAATGAAATTTAAACCGGTGCAGTTAAGTACGATGTGTAGTCCACATACAGTAAGTACAGCACATAATATCTGTTTTAGCCAATGGGGGCCGCCTTCGCTGCGCTCGGCAGCTTTTTAGCGAATCGACGCCGCCTTCGCTGCGCTCGGCAGCCAGTAGAACGCGCGTATTTGCGTTACATTTTAGAACCCTACCCTCGGACGGACTGACAGACGGACGGACAACACACTCCACGAGAGAGGTAAGACTAGCCGTTCGCCGCCGCTACGCGGCGGAGTGGCATGGTTTGTTGGAGATGCGGTTGCCGCAAATTTAAGTGCTTCTTAATGTCACGTACTTTGTTAGCGTCGTTCACCCCAGTAGATCTTGGCTTCGTGTACTTAACTATTTGCCTCTTTCGTGGCCGTTGGCCTCCCATCGCTGGTACTCTGGCCGAAGAGTGCTATTCCGTGGTTTGGCGCATTCACGCAGTCGTATTATTTCATCACCCGTGTATCGTGCTCTCCTGGTGAGGTTCCATCGACCGCGGTATCACGCTATCGTGCAATCGCGGTGTGGTAATGCTGTCTATAGTATTGTGCACGTGTAGTGCATCTGCGTTGTCCGTGTTATCGTGCTCTACGATGCCATCGTGCTCCACGGTGTGTAATCGTGGCCATACCAAGCCCACCCCCTGTGCAGTTGGTGGGCGGTCCGCAGTCCGTGCAATCGTGTTATCATGTACTGCTGTCCTCCGTGGCTCGCTAAGCTCAGGTTCTACACTGGTATGGTGCTCCGTGACTCGGTGATTTCGCGTGGCAGCGTGTTCTCCGATGGTTTAGTGGATAACCCACCGTCCATGCTGTCGTGTTATCTCTAGTGTCGGGGCTGTCGTCTGTCTTATCGTTAGCTACCGTAGTGTCGCGCTCCGTGGATCGGTGAGCTCATGTTCTACCTAGGCATCGTGCTCCAAAATTTGATGATTTCTGATTTCCCGTATCTGGCCTCCTGCGGGCTCAGATTTGGTCGGTTGACTGTGCTCCATGTTTACCCGTGGTGTTGTTGGAGTATTGTTTCTGTGCACTCTCACCGATACGTGTTCTACCGTGGCTTCGAACGTCCGTGCTCTTCCGTAGCCCGTGCTTTTCAGCATGCTGGGGTGTCTATGTATTTAGCTCCCTTCCGTGGCCCGTACGTTCCTGTCATGTTCTCTCCATCTGTTCTTTTCATGGCTGCGTGCTCTTTCATCTTTCACGCTACTTATAAAACTTCGTGGTTTGCATCGGCTAAGTCTTCTATCATCGTCCATGGCCTTCCGTGCTTCGTGTTGCTCTTCTATCCCATCGTGTACATAGTGTAGGTCGGTATTCCTTCGTGTTTCGTGTCCTTGCTTAGACATGTGCATCCGCGCCAACTTAATCACAAACGCGTGTTCCCATTTTGTTTGATGTACACAGCGTATATGAA
>NW_003303723.1:1562207-1563572 GCF_000142945.1 Phytophthora infestans T30-4 | reverse complement strand
TAGGGTTTATGAGCCCAAATTGGAGTAAACTTCCCAGAACTTACGTGAACGCTGACGATGTCGTCGACGCTGCCTTCGATGTCAGACTTACTTGGTACTCCGTCTCCGAACCGCGTCGCGACGGATGCTGGCTCTGCAGTGTCAGTAGCGGCTGGACTGGTAGGTCCGTTGGCTGGTGGTGCTGGCGGGATTCCCTGTCCTTCAGTCTCCACCGCCGCAGTCTGTTTCTGCGTTGAGCTCACCAACTTCAACACTCATTTTGACTGGAACTCCGGTGGTGAGCGCTCCAGCGAGGTCGCACGCTAATGAAGAACAACAACGAAGGATACCATTGCCACCGCCTAGCCTAGCGTTGGATGTGAACAAAAACCCACCGAAAATGGCAGGAAGCTTTAACCTCTATCGCGCTCAAGTTATGGCCTATTTACATCGACTTAATGCTTGGGGTCTGATCGATGGATCCGTACAGCGTCCGATTGTAAATGGGGAACTTCAACAGCGCTACGATATGTTGGACTTCTTTGTGAAAGATACGTTGCTTCGAGGTGCTAAAGTTGAAGACGCTGAGCGTATGTGTGATCTTCCAACTGGCAAGGAAATGTCGGAAGATCTGGAAGCACACCATACTAAGCGTGAGTTTTCTAATTACGTGTGGGTATTGAAGCAATTCTTCCACGCAACTTACACTCGTGAGCAGACGATGGATTCTTGGCTTCAGGAAATTCACGATACACGTCGTGCGTTGGCTAATCTGGGTCGAGGTTATCGATGATGATCTCACTGTGGACGTGATTCTCATGGGAGTAGTGCAGACACACAGAGATGTCGTGCGTCAGTTTTCTCGCATCATGGCTCCCGGGTCCCGACCCACTCTGCAGCAAGTCTTGGACACACTGAAGTCCGAGACCGAGATGGATGAGATCGTCCGCGATGAGGAAAAGGGAAACTCGAAGATCATGCACGTGGCTAAGAAACAGAAAACTGGTGACAAATCTAGTAAACATATTAGCTGGATTAAACCCAGTGGAGCACAATCTCGTGGAGCTAAATCCAGTGAAGGAGGAAGCAAAGCCAATCAAAAGTCTGGTCCTGGTAAACGAAAGAAGGGCAAGTGCTTCTATTGTGATAGAGAAGGCCATCACAAATTTGAGTGTCGTAAGCTCAAATTTGATCTGAAGCACGGCAACGTAGATGCTGAAAAAGCAAAGTGTGGCAACAATTCCGGGGATAGCTCTAGAGGATATGGGGGAAACAAAGGTGGACCTCCTCAGCCGTTACCATTGGGAATGATCGGTCGTGTTGAAAATACTTGTGCTGTGTCAAGTGACTGGGTCTACATTATTGTCGACGTTTGATACCTCTGAA
>NW_003303723.1:1552995-1554362 GCF_000142945.1 Phytophthora infestans T30-4 | reverse complement strand
TTCGCGTTCTTGCTCCGCCGTACAACTACAGATACAAAAACGGATCTAAGACGGCAACTACATCGCCACATTCTGAAGGGGCGCTCAGTGGCTCTTCTGGAACTTCAGCGGTAGGCGGTGGGGGGCTGCTCGCTGCAAGAAGCAGCATGTACGCGTTAGCATTGACGAGTGAGGTAGCGTCAAAAGGCAGTGACGTAGGGAGAGTGCCAGCTCGTACTTGCTTGTCCTTGTGCCGGAGCGCCGCCAACTTGTGCGTGGGTGTAAGTAGTGGGCGGGTCTGTCTGAGCGCACGCCGTATGTAGCCTTCCTTGATCAGCTGTTTAACCAGGTAGCAGCTCATGTTGGACGCGCGCTTAAGCAGACGCTGGTTTTTCGCGCTCATTGACAGGAGCTGCAGCGATTCTCTCGCACAGATCAGCTCGAACCACCTTCTTCCTACCACATGCGCTCTTCCTTGACTTGACCACGGCTGCTACTCGATCTCCCATCGAATTGATTCCACGCCTCCAAATTCGCTCGACAACTTGGCGGCCCACACGGAAGTACGCTGCAACCCGAACGATCTCTCCATGTTTGAGCACTCCTCCCACGCTGCGAAACAGTAAGGTCTCCCAGACGGCCTGGCGCTCACTGTCTGTGATCTCCCCCAGGTGCCAGCGTTCAAACCAGTCTGGTCGGGAAAGCGCGGGAGATTCAAAATCCAAAAAGTGTTTTTTGGGAGTATTGTTTTGGGTAGGCTGTAATGTAATTTGAAATGGTTATCTTTTTCAGAACGGAGGTAGTATATTGCTTGGTTTTACTACATTAATTGCCATAATTTTTGGTAAACCCATGCAAGGTGATATATTATGATGCGTGGTGCGGAGTAAAACCAAGCTTATATGGATGTTCTACGATTTACTATATAAATTGGTTTACAAGTATATTTTTTTGGAGGACTCAGCTAGCACGCTTCGGATATCTGTATCAGCGTCGGCACCTTTATCTGCGTCCCGACGGGTTTAAAAAACTTGGACCATAAAACAGAGACCTCGATCGGATACGGTCGATGCCGGTAAGCCGTGATTGCAATACACGAGGTTGAAGAAGGCTGCTGCATACTACGTCGCGGTAGTGCCAGCTGCAAAGAGAGCACGATGGATTAGCTTGAAGCGATAGGCGAAAACCGATGATATCGGGATTGGTCGTCTCAGGGAAGGCCGAAGGCTGAAGGCCAAGTTCATGCTGAGATCCTCGGTTCTGATGCAACGGGGAATGGCTGAAGCGAAACATTCTTTGGTGGTGGCGGCTTGCCATACTGGCATGCTTTACAGAAGGCACTCGTTGCATCCACCACTATTTCGCCATAAATGACGAAATCTGAAAAA
>NW_003303723.1:1541916-1551400 GCF_000142945.1 Phytophthora infestans T30-4 | reverse complement strand
TGCTGCATCGTGGCCGTCCAGACGGACGACTAGCTTCGTTCAAGTGAACCGCGGACAGATGTAACTCTGCCACGTTCTCGTTCGTAGTCGGCGCGTGGTTCCCCTTGTCAGATACTCCATTGTCGTTGGTCACACTATCCATATCGAGACGGCGTCTAGTTGTACTCACTTCTACAGAACCGTCATTAATCATGTTGCTTTCTCCACAATTATCATCCGCACCAACCGGTACGGGGTTCCCATTATCTCTAGCGTTCCGCTCGAGGCACTCAAGATGCGAAAGCCATCGACTATAGTCTGTCGTCCCTTTGTCAGCAACGACTTCGGCGATCCGTTGGCAGACGGCAAATGCGTTCTTGTACTTGGCATTGTGTGAAATCACTTTTGATGACTTCACCCCAGGCACGTCTGCAATCGCAAAGCTAGACACCTCCACTGGGCGCAGGTCAGCATCCTCAGCTTCTTCAAGCAAACACCATCGTGGCGGGATATTTTCGCAGAGAATAGCCGTAGATTTTGACTGCTGAAGCCGCAGAAATATAATATGGCGACACAATAACATTTGAGTCTGGTTGAAGACGCAACTGCACGTGTTTGTATCCACGTTCACCTGCAGAATTTGAATTTCCAGAATAAAGTGAGGCAAATTAAAAATAAATGAATCAATAAACAACATACCGCGTAGTCTTGCTGAGTTACTTTGCTTCTGAGAGTTTGAAACGTTGACGTCAGTCCATCTGCTACCACTGCATCTGCTACCACTGTGTATTCTGCCTTTTGAAAAGCCTTGTACTGCTCCTCCACGAGATTACAGGCATGGTGCGTGGCTATACGAGCTAACATCTTCATTTCTCGGTCGTAGCCATGATTTACACGATGACCGATCCGTGTAGTCTTGATCTTGTAAGAGTCTTCAGCTGCCTGCTGTAAAAATAGAAATGTTTCAATACATTCATCCATTGGCATGTGTCTCGACAATACGTCCTTGGCAGCACCCCAGCTAGCCTCAAGCCTATTGTTGGTGTTATTATCGAGATGTGGCAGCTCACCTCGACGGAATGTACACCATCGATCTTTGCACGAAAGCCAGTTGGTCTCCAAATACTCCACAAATGCCAACTTCCTACGACATAACTCCTTCAGAGCATTCAGGTAGTGATCAAATAGCTCCTCAGTTGTAGCTCGAACCATAATCGTAATAAAGTTCTTGAGGTGAAGCTTTTCGAAGTCCGTAAAACCGTACTCACGTTTACTGATTTCTCGCTTGAGATAATCAATCACATGAAAGTGACACAGGATAATAGAAGCCTCAGGAAATTCAGCCTCGAGTGTGGATAGCTCGGTAAAATCCTTGTCAATAACTATGACTTGGATTTCCTTCCAGCATTCGTTGTAGATCTTGAACGCCGAAATTGCGTTTTTCATGTTCTGTTCAGTTTCACCATCAATCAGTGAATGCTGCGCAAACGCTCCACAACCGAATTTGTCCGTCACCATGAAGCTAAAAAGCCGATACCTAGAAAGGAATAGTTGAGAATGGTTAGAAAGATATGATAATATAAGCTAAATAAACATAATTGGTAAGTAATTTGTATAGTAGTTGTTATAGTAATTGGTAGCGAAATTGGGTATCCAATTATTTCCCAATTATACCAACTATACCAACAGAGTCACCAACCAAACCAATAACGTCATTCTGCTCACCTGTTGATGTTCGTGCCATGAGTAGCATCAATGAAGACCACCTCAGGGAACAGACGCGCCATGCGCCTCATATGACTCGTCTGGAAGGCAATACAGCTCGTTAACTGAGAGTCCGTGTCTCGGTACACCCTCACCATGTTACCGGGGCCCTCGCTGAAGTCATGTAGTAGCTCCGTAACGCGAACGTTGGCGTCAGGCGAGGTGTAGGACTCACGTCTCATCTCCGCGATCATGTTGTTTACATCTTGCGTTTGAATCGGCTTTCCAGATACATCTTTCAGGTATCGGAGGATTTTTTTTCTCTTGGCTCCACCTTCCTAAAAACAAACTTAGTGATACGTAAATAATAAAACAATTTCCTGGTTGGTTGCGGCGTACCTTGCCACATTGTCCGAACGACACTTCGAGTAGCAGGTGACGTGATCTTCCGCGTCTCTGCGTATGTGTTGAACACGTTCTTGCCGATGGCGTGGTTGTGTGTGGAATCGTGCAGCTTCACGCGCACGCGAAAAGAACCATCCTCGTCGACGAACAACAATGCATTCAGCTTCGCAGGACACTGAATTCGACGTGTTGTGTGATTCGTACGCTTCCCCTGCCCTTTAGGCTTGAATTGACCTCCGTGAGTGCATGTCCATCCCTTCGTGTAGTACAGAAGTGCTTCATCCCATAACTTTGGCTGCGTTCCACGAGCCTCCGCTTGCCGAGCACGAGTTCGATTGCGATCTCTAATTGAGTTGCTCGTCCGCAGTTTGTAGACTTGGAATGTATCGCGCTGGTAGCTAGGAAAAAAACAAAATTATAAATTAAAACAAAATTGATAAATAAAATTAATTGCAAAGAATTGTACATACCCGCTGAATGCCGCCTCCATATCATCCCACGAGTCGAATACACCAGCGAAGGGCTCACCCTTCACACGAACTTCGGCTTGATCAACGTCGTCTGGATCGCGGGAGTTTCCGTCACCTGGCGGGATGGCATCAGCGTCGGTGCCGCTCCTCTTCGTCATTTTTGCTGGCCGATGCGTGCTGGCCCCTGGTGACTCTACGCCGCTGCCCCCCGATGTTATCTCGTCCCTTCCCTCAGCAAGCTTCTTGTCATGCGCCGTGTCTCCCTCGCAGCTGCGCACGCCTCCTGGCGTTGGCGCGCGTTTGACCTTCTTCGCGTCCTCCATTTAAGCGAACGGGGGATAAGAAATGAGCGGACAGGAGCGGTTTGAAATGTCAAAACTTTAAAAATCGAAAAAATCAATTGTGTGGTTAGGGTAAAGTCGGTATTTCAGATTGTACTTTGTCTACAAAAATAGTTGGTGGATCTAGGCACTTCCTTACAAGAACGCATTATCTTGCACATGTGTGCCAGTAGATGCCGAGAGAAAGGGACGCATCTTCTCGCGTTCAATGTGACCGATACTATGAAAAGAATGGAACTCGTAAATTAATCAAGCTCGGTGAGCGTCGTTTAACGGGGCGACAATTCGGGGCGGGGGTACCTTCTTTTAAGAAACATGTAAAGAGCTCAGATAATCGTCATCTCTGCGAAATTTGACTTCCAGCATCTCTAGATCACTACGGAGACGAAGTTATGAAGAAAGACAAATGCTCATGTTATTCCACCGTGTTTCGCAAAGCTGGCTAAAGCTAAGGTCGTATTCAAACGAGTCAAACATGCAACCTGAGACTCAACTAACCTCTTTGAAAAAGCGATGTTAAGACCGTTCATCGCATCGGAGGTCTCCTTGTGCCTTTCGCGTAGTCTGACTTTAGAGTTACTTTTACTGTGTTGTTCAAGTCGTGGGCGAAACATATCACGAACGGTATCTCGGGCCACCGAAGGATCTGCAAACACGGCTGCTTTGCCCAGCTTTATCCGAAAGCGACCGCCCCAATACGCCATCTCTCTTCGTTCATCTTAATCAATAACAGCACCATCCGCTGAGCTATAGCAACGGCATCGAGTGAGGCTGGTTTGAAAGAGCCGAATGCCGTAAACTCATAGCAAGTAAGCTCGAGCATTATTCTGCCATGTCATTGGGTATTCTTTTGACAGCCAGTGAGGGAAAACCTTCTTCGTCCTCGCAAACCATAGCGTTGCAATCTAAACTTGGCCCTCCCAGCATTCTGCTTTTTGGTATCTATTCCAGAAAATAGCCATCTAGTGAGCTAAACGAAGAAGACGATTGGCAGACTTGATCTCGATAAACTATCGGCAAGATTGTATCAGCCTAAAATTCGAGAATAGCTCGCTCTAAGGCTTATGGTTTTCCTCTTTTCATATCCCAGCGTAGATATCGTCGGTGCAATTTTGCTTGTTTCCCCCTAGGTTGTACCAATAGCTCATTTTCACTATTCGAAGACGAACTCGGCTATTCGCACTCGAAGTCGCGCATAACGCAATTCCTTGCCATATGATCATGAACATGGGTGGTTTAGTGCTGGCAGCACTCTTGAAGTGCTCAATTCTACCTTTAATCTTATCCACCCGGTCAACACAGTAGGTCAACAGGCCTTCATCCCGGTTAGCGGTCTGCTTGGAGGCATTTGCGCGGGGCTCTTCAAGTATTTGATCAGCTCGATGGACCGAGGTGAAAAACGACCTGCGGCTCCCCATCGATCTTACGCAAGATAGGAAGGTCCAGCAGCCCCATTTTCCTGTCACAGAAGAAGAGACACACGTCGATGCACGAGTGTATCCAGCTGGCATGACACCCCATGTCGCGCAGCACGACATTTCCGGTCGACATGGCGACCCAAACCCAGGATTTCACCTCGTACTTAAACACCGGATATAAGTGTTTCTACCTGCGAAAGACTGGAGCAAGTTTTCTTAGTGGCCGTGTACCAGGACTACAGCGTGGCGGTATTTGGGCTCCGGTACCTGAACCAATCGTGGAAATTGATGTCGTCCAGCACGACGGTGGACGTCATGCCACGACGTCGTCGACGAGCTGGGCTTGTATCCTGATTAATGGTTAGCCCCTTGTTGTAATATTGACGTACAGTAATCTGCCTTGTGAAGCAACGCCTGATTTATAATAATTACTAGAGTGTATAATGAGGTCACTACGCAGCTATGGGTCGAATGCTTTGTCCAACTAATTTAGTTAAGCATATAGCTAACACTGGCTTTGTTTATCAAACCCGAATGCTGCTAACAATACTTGATAGTCGCTGGACCTGGACCCCCCTTAGACCGCGCTGTCTCACACCACAACAAGGCTGTGAGCATTTCTACTACTAGTAAATAGGGTTTATCTACATATCCCCCTACGTAATCTAAGATATGTAGCATTTTCTGACTGAGAATGTACCTCTTAACACAGCGAATTATTCTCTGGCCCGTTGGCTACACCTTTGCTGTTGTGTTGGAAGGTAATTTTTTGACGCGTACGTTTGGTCTTCTCGCCCCAGGTGAGGCGAAGGCACGTAGAAGATTCTTGGACATGATTTCAGCGCTGGTGGCGGCATCGCGTGTGATCGCGAGCGGAATTGGAAATGCGCTGGGATCGACAGCGGCTACAGATAACATGTGCATGTGCATGTCCATGTATTAACGGCGCTAAAATTCAAATTCTGTCTAGCGATCAACATAGTGGTTGAACCAGCCTGGGCTACTGGATTTTCGAATCAGTAGTAGTGACTCAGTGCCTTGCCCATCTCCGTGATGTCGAGGGCGATATGAAGTTTGTCAGGAAATTAATTTTACCCTTGTTGCTTCATTACTGTATTATTCTTCGAAGTAAGGTACATGAATTTCTGTTTTTAGCCCTTTTTGTAATTGTTAAAAACTGATTTAGGTTATCACAATGTCTATCTCTATTGGTTGATTATTTTGGGCTTCAGGCTCATACTTGATTGGATGAAAGAGCGTTTTAATATTGTGGGCCAGTGTCATTTATCGTTTTAGTGACCTCGGATCCAAAGCAAGCCGTCAATATGAGCGTAAGTTGTCTTCTGCATGTGCGCTTTTGGCACAGCCTCGCGTCGCTCGTCTTGCTATTTCTCTCATACAGCTGCCTGGTGCGCTTTACGATGCAATACTCAATCCGTAACGACGACTGTATGCCCACGCTGCTTAGAAGAAGTCCGCGACTCAGCCGCAGATGTCTATGGAGCAGATGCAACAGCAGCAAATGAAGCAGCAGTGCGTGTCCTCAGTCTGCTATCCTGTCAAACTAAATATCGACTAAATATGATCTAATAAACAGGGAGCAGGAGCAGATGCGTCAGTCCTTGGTGCAACAGGTTATGCTGCCGGACGCCCGTGAGCGCTGTACGTGGGTCTTGTTCGATCCAGTTGATTTGCGACCGCTAGTTGGTGATTTTACTGCGATATAGTGGCTAGAATAGCTATCGTGAAGCCCGAAAAGGCGCGTGCTATTGAGGATATGGTCATCCAAATGGCTCAACGTGGCCAACTGGCTGCCAAGATCGACGAAGACAAGCTCATCGACTTGCTCAACCAAGTGGGCGTCAATGAGGAGAAGCAGCGCACGAAAGTCACGGTACGACTGCGAGTGCAAAAGTTGCTTAGAAGCGACTATAAAGCTCATTCATCTTGTGGTTATCAGATGAAACGGCGAACGTATTTCAGCGACGAAGACGACGATGACGACGACGACGATTTCTGAGCTCCTCAGCGCATTCTGACAATTGAGTAGAACAGAAATTGTGGATCTACATGTAGCGACCTCATTTGCATTGAAAGTCAACATCGAGGACATCGTTCCATCCTCACGTGAATCACATCTACATTTCCTATGGCAGTGTGGCCTGCTATGGTGCTACAAAGAGCGATGTGGAGCTTTATTTAATTAATTTTTAAATTAAGCGAGAAGAGCCGGACGGACGATATAGAAGCCACAGCGTCACGGTGTGTATACTGTATATCCGCTCTTTCAAGAGTTATGCCGTGACCTTGTCGCCTTCCTTGACCCCGACCGTGTCAATATACGCCACGATGATGGTGGTATCATCGATGACTTGCTCCTCCTTCATCCAGCGACGGTTTGCCTCCATGATCAGCAGATCCACAGCAACTTTCGGGTCTTGCTGGCCCATGGCCATCTCCATACATTCCTCATTGGACATGAACTCCCACAGACCGTCAGTGGCTACAATGAGGCAGCGGTCGTGTTCATCGAGCCACCGAGTCGTGAATTCCGGCTCCGAGAGGACTCCAGCCGTGTGTGCCACCGCATCTCCCAGTGAGCGGGACATGGCGAGTCCTGGGACGTCCATGTGTCCCAGCCAGACACGAGGAGGGCCATCGATGCCGTCGTCGTACTCTACAGCGAACACTCGACCACCACTGGCGATAATACGAGCCTTTTCGTCCGGTCGGTCAGGTTTGTGATCAATAGATAACTCCTGACAGCCCATGGAGTCCGGACCTGAAGGACCAGCCTGCTTGACGAAGCCTCGAGTGATACGGGAGTCTCCGACGTTCCCGACCACCACCAGGTTGTCTCGCACTACACTCACTACTGCCGTTGTCCCACTGAACTCGGTATCAATACTCGGATCGCGCAGCACGGCCTGCTCCACGGATTGTAGTGTATCCAAAATGGCGGTTTGTAGACTCTCGGCATCCTGCTTGATGTCTCCAGCGCGCGCGAACTTGTCGTGGGCGAAGAGTTCCGTAGCGAACTTGTCGCGGATAGAGCCGGACACGCCGTCACCGGCTTCACCGTGTCCGTCAAACACACACAAGAGCAGTGACTGTGTGGTTTCGTCGTACTTAATCACCATTGCGTCCTGGTTCTTCTTGCGTGGGTTATAGGGAGCGTACCCCTTCTTAGATAACCCGGCAAAGGCTACCACTGCGCAATTAGCGTCCGCCAGAGCCTGCTCGCTACTGTCCACGTCTTCAATACTAGCTGCAGCCATCCCATCGACCAGCTTGTTGTCACTAACTACCGATAGTCGACGACGTTGCAGGCCAAGGGAATGGTCCCCTCCGGTCTGCGCTATCGGGACCTTTCCCGGCGTCTTGATGGAGATGCCTTTAGGCGACGCTACATTGGTGGCTGTGGCCTCCTGCTGACGGAGCTTGGCCAACGAGCCCATCTTCTGAACCGGTCGACTTGCCATGGTGTCTAAGAGTGAATTTCTACTTGAGAAGTGGGAGCTGAGACTTCGACAGCCGGCTGGGACGCTGCAAATACCAGAGTGAACGCGACTTAGCAGCGTGGATGCTGAAGATCTCGAGTTATCTGCGGCGAGGACCAAGTAATAATAGCCGACGAGGCGGCGAGGCGTGCGCCAAGCGAAGTGAACCAACCGCCCAGTTGTGGAACCCCTCAAGGTGCGAGGAGACAGGAGACCAGTGACCAGATACGATCGACAGTCCAATCACGAGCGGGCGAACGCAGTGAATTACCGTTGCGCGAGACACGAACCGCCTTCGAAAGGCTAAGAAAAGCGAGCGGGTTCGACGACGACGTGCTGCGAGTTTGACACGATTAGCTTTGAAGTTTGCCAAAAAGTATCTTTTCTTACCTTTCCCGAGTAAGTAATGGGTAAGTCCAGTAACGACGATCATTAAGCGTGTGAAATTAACATAATTGAAAAGATACCGTAATCTGCAAACAATAAAATGTAGCCATATGGCGTGCATATTTACGAGCAACTTTAGTCGCTATCATCGTCACTTTCGTCCTCTGACGACGAGAGACTGAGCGAGATCGTGTTCGGAGCCTCCTCGTCGCTGTCACTCGAGTCGCTGGAGCTGTCACTCTCTGCTGTGCCCTCGTCAGCCTTGTCGCCCTCCTCGAGCTTGCGCTTCTTGCGCAAACTCTCGACATCGTCCACCACCTCGTCGTCGTACAGCGCTGCCCGTTTCTCAGGCAGTTTAAACTTCTTGCGCAATATCTCCATTGCGTCCGGAGGGAGCGGGTCGCCCGTCTTCCACGACTCAGGCAGCGTGATACCGTGTTCCGTGAAGAAACTCCGACCCATGTAGTGCAGCAGAGCATCGAGTGGCAGATCCACGGGGTCGCCTGGCTTCCATCCAGGCGGCATCTGCTTGCGGATCTGAGCATCACTCGCACCCAAACCAATGGGGATATTGAGCTTCTCCATGGCATCACCGTCGCCTTCTTTGCTCACTCTAGCTGCAGTAGACGTATACTTCTCCGGACCTTGAGTTACAATTTCTGCGACGATACCACGACTGAGTACACCCGCACGCATCATGTGCTCTTGTGGTGCTGGTGGCATGAATCCGAACATTGGGAACTGTATCACAAAACACCAAAAAATGTGCATTAGCAACATCAATTACACCCCAAATGGGTACCCAAGGTACACTTACCCCAGGTTGCCACTCTTTCGGCGCTGACGTCGTGCCTGCAATACGGTGAGCATATGCAACGATATCGCGCGGATCCAGTACCACTATATTCATAGTAAAACAATATTTAGAATATTTTGTATCCAGATTCCAGCAACATAGGACTCTACCTTTGGACTTTTGCTTGGCATTTTGGAGTGTAACTCGGTGTTTCCTTAGTACATCGGCGATATCCTCTTGGGAGCAGCGCAGCTGTGCAGCATACTGAACGACTTTCTGCTTCTTGTTCTCGATCTCGGCCTCAATACGCAGCAATTCCTTCTGTGCCACCTGATGCCTCGCCACTAAAACACTCGTCGTTAATGTTAATTCGCTGTCTGCGCATTTTATTCCGCTCAGAGCGTACGCTTCTTTACGGCTGTCAGTAGGTCGCGGTCTTTCTCGAGTACTTTGTTGAACGTCTCGTTCACTGTACGCAGCCTCG
>NW_003303723.1:1528074-1541780 GCF_000142945.1 Phytophthora infestans T30-4 | reverse complement strand
AGTATTAAAATGTAACTTGCGTTTTTAACCGTTAGGCGTTTTAAATGATTATTAGGCTCTATTCAGTTTGAGAGCAGGTACAGCTAGAATAGCAGATTCGGCCTACAATTACCAAGTGTATTTTCACTTCCACTTCGGACAAACTCGCAGGCCTATCATGACCAAGGTAGGCGGAGGCCTAGCGCGTTTACTAGTGCTGGGTGTGTTTTTCCACGCTCTGTACGTGCTGAGCATCTTCGACATTTACTTCACGTCTCCTGTGGTGCCACACGTCGAGAGTGTGGTGTACACGGACTCCCCACCAGCCAAGCGCGTCGTGGTGTTCGTTGCCGACGGTTGTAGAGCAGACAAGTTTTTCGAGACCAACACTTCGACCAGCGCTCAAGAAGCCGGTGCAGAACTCCGCGTGTCTTTCCTACGTAACATGATGCAGACGCAGGGCAGCTGGGGCGTCTCACACACGCGTGTGCCAACTGAGAGCCGTCCTGGCCACGTGGCGCTCTTCGCCGGTATGTACGAGGACGTCAGCGCTGTGACGAAAGGCTGGGCTGACAACCCCGTGGACTTTGACTCCGTGTTCAACCAAAGCAGCTCCGCCTTCCTCTTCGGTAGTCCGGATATCGTCCCGATGTTCGCTCGTCATGTGCCACAAGCACTTGAAGAGCATTATTCCCATGAAGAAGAAGACTTTGCCAAAGGAGACGCGTCTGAATTGGACGTTTGGGTCTTCCGCCATTTCCAAAACCTACTACATGGTGCAAAAGAAGACGCAAAACTGCATACAAAGCTCCATAGTGACGGAGTGGTGATTTTTTGTCACTATTTGGGCATTGACTCCAATGGCCACGCCCATCGACCCAATTCCAAGGACTATTTGAACAATATTGCGCTCGTAGATGAGCTAGTCGAGAAGACCTATCGCATGGTCGAGGATTTCTACGACTACGATGGACGGACAGCCTACGTGTTCACTGCAGATCACGGTATGGGGCTGAAAGGAGCTCATGGAGACGGAGATCCAGCCAATACACGCACTCCGTTGGTAGTGTGGGGGGCAGGTGTCCAAGGACCCGTGACAGTGGAGAAGACAGGAGCGTTTAGTATCGATCTACCCACACAGTCTCGAGCGCAAGTTAAGGCTCAATTACAGGCACAGGAGGAACAGGAGCAAGCAGCAGTGGGAGACTGGGGCGCTCTCAATACTTTGGTGCGCAAAGACGTGATGCAGGCTGATGTGGCGCCGCTTATTAGTGCGCTATTAGGTCTACCGTATCCACGTAACTCAGTTGGAGTCCTGCCCTTCTCGTACCTCGCAAAGGGAGCCTACCGAGCCAATGCAGTGCGATCTAACGCACAGCAATTGTACCTGCATGCGCTGCGTAAAGAATTGGAGAAACGGTCACGTACATTGCTGCGATTTGTACCGTATGGTCCTTTTCGTGACCGAGTTCCCGAGCTCTTGACGCAACTAGCGGACGCGTATGAGAAGAGTTTTAAGAGTGAGAACTCGGAGTCGTATGAAGGCGTGGAACAGCTGAGTCAGGAGCTGATTGAGATCTGCTTGGCGACTTTGGAGTATTTCCAGCGATACGACTGGTTCTTCCTGCTTGGTATCGTCGTCCTGGGGTATTTGGGATGGATGCTTGTGGTTGGAGTGGCGTATCTGCATCCACGAGACTTCGGTATGAAGTGGCTGCTTGGTGCGGGTGGCCAACAGCTGGACATCAAGTTGGTCGTGCTGGTGTTTGCAGCGTTCGTGTACTTGGCTCTCGAGGGCTCACCGACGACGTACTACCTGTATCTGCTGTTTCCATTAGTTTTCGGAGTATTCACGTGGAATCATCGTGGTCTAATACAACAAGCCTGGGTGTCTGGGTCAAGTGGGAAGCAATCCAAGTCGCGCTTGAAACGATGGGCGGAGATCGCACTCATCTTGCTGTGCCTGGAGCTTGTGGTGGCTGGATACGAACGTCGAGAGATTTTCGGAGTGCTTTTCTCACTACTCGCGTGTTGGCCGTACGTTGGGAATGCTACAAGTGATGACGAGGCTAATGAGAGCAGAAGCGCAGTACCAAGTCGGTCTTGGACAGTCAGCTGTCTTGTCATCTCTGTGTTCCCGTACTTGCCTAGTGAGTATGGAGAGCATACGGCGTTAGTGAACATCGGCGGTCTGCTGACGTTGCTGCTCGCTGCGGTAGCACAACGAATGACATCCGCAGACCAGACGAGCTGGAAGAGCTCCTCTTTCGTCCTCAGTGCGTCGCCTTTGGTGCTGTCACTGTTGACTTTGAATGGCACTATGCAGTATCTGGACGGCGATCGAAGCAAGCCGCCATTATACCTCACTGTAGCCAACTGGCTGCTATCTAGCACTTCAATTCTACTGCTTCTAGTGAGATTACAACGACGCAAGAGCAGTCTATCGCGTGCCTTGGAAACCGGTACCGACCGTCATGCTGAACAACGTCTCCACGGACTGTATACTAGACGTCTTCTCGAAGTGATGCTAGCGTTTGCGCCGTCGTTCGTCTTACTGAGTATCGCGTACGAGGTTTTATTCTACGTGGCTCTCTGCGCTGTTCTCGTGAGCTGGTTACAACTGGAGGCTCAGGCTTCGCTAGCATCTTCATCTTCAATGTGGCGAGAGATTCAGCAAGCGTTTGTCTTTTTGCTACTGGTGAACATCGCGTTCTTCGGCACGGGTAACGTGGCCAGCATGAGCAGCTTTGAGATATCGTCTACGTACCGCTTCGTTACGGTGTTCGCTCCTTTCACGATGGGTGCGCTACTGGTGGGCAAGATCCTCATCCCGTTCATGCTGGTGGCCAGTACATTCCATCTCATTCTACTGCTTCCATCGGCTGCATCAGCAGTTGAGACCACCAAGCCTAGACTACCTGCTACACGCTACTTCCTTCTAGTTGTAGCCATGTCGGACGTACTTGCACTCCATTTTTTGTTCCTCGTCAAGAATGAAGGCAGCTGGAAGGAGATCGGCAACTCGATATCCATGTTTGGCATCGTGAACGCGCAGATCGTGTTCATCCCGCTGCTGTTTCTGCTGGCTCGAGCTTTCGTCCGAGATCTGACGCCAGCTACTGCATTCGATGTTCAACGTCTTAACGATAAAAAAAAACAATAGAATTTTTTGTTGCTGGCCTACCTAGACGGTGGAATGGCGTCTTCGACGAGCTTGAGCAAGGTATTGCTGTGAGTTGGCAGAGTAGGACTAACTCGTTTCGTAAAGACATGGGCTGTCCGTGAAGCACTACCGGGAGCATATACAATTAAAGAGAAGATACCGTAGGATATGTGACAACAGGTTATTAGAGACCATTCGCCACCAGCAGTATTTTACCCATACCCACAGTATTAAACAAAAACGCTGCACACTCTGCCCATCTGAGGATAGCGCTCTGCAGCCTGTAGAATGATTTCCTCACATCTAAATCGCCCACCTTTCCTGTTAAGCTATGCCACCCAGTGAGAAGCGTCGAAACTTCACGGGCGAAGAGGACCTTGCGCTGCTGCGCCAAGCAGCATTCGATCGGCCCTTTTTAAGTGAGCGTGGAGGGGTCATTGCTGCTTGGGACTCCGTGGCTGCTACACTTGTCGGCGACGCAGGCTTTCCAAGAGACAAGCTCTCAGGAAAGCATGCACAGGCACGCTTCGACAAGCTTATTCAGCGCAAGAGAGATGCGAACACGGTGGCGCTTGCCGCATCGGGGGTCGCAGAGGAAGAAACTGAAGCTGATACGATCCTCGACGAGCTCATCGAGCTTATCGATGATCGTGCAGCAGTGCAGAAGTCTCAAAAAGACGCAGCCAAGCGAAAGCGTGACGAAGACGAGGAAGCCTCCCGAAACGTCCGTCGCCTCACCATGCAGCGTCTTCGTGACGAGAGTACGACGCCACCACGAAAGCGCAAGGAGGAGGAAATGAGAGAGTTTGTACTCCAATTAAAGAAGCAGGAGATCGAAGCAATACAAGAGGAGCAGGAGACAAAAGCTGCTCAGCGCGCCGAAGAACGACAAAAGGACCGAGACTTTATGCTTGCATTGGCAGAGATGATTGGACAGCAGATCGCTGGAATTGTCAGCGCTAATCGTAGTTAGAACACGCAAATAAAACGGAAGGGTGGAAATTTGCTTTATGCTTTATAAGTATTCTGCCAATGTAGGGGGTACCAGTCCAAAATACTTACTGATCTGGTTCCCACCTTCATGGCAACAATGGCAATAGAGAACTTTCGGAGTCTGTTTTTCTTGCACGTTTCAGCTTCAGTTCGAGATAGACGCTGTTTAGGGGTTGTACGTCAACTCAAACGTGAGTAGGTTTGAGCTAGAAATCTTGGTCCTCAAGCCTACCCCCTCTTGATTTGAGTTGGGATGGATGGCGCCGACGGCATTCTAAGACGTTCACGATGTTTGTTGGACCAAAGCTAACGGCGGATCAAGCGATGGAGGTGCTGGAGCAAGTGTGGCGGCTTTCCCGCGCCAACGCGAAGCGGTTTTTAAGGATAATGAAGACACTGAAGAAATTACACTGTTTTCGGCTGCGTGACGCCGCTGCTGCTGTGGATTCGTCTCGTTGCTTTGATGAAATGATGGACAATGCCACAGCACGCCTTCGATATCGCTTTACCGTTGCTCAACTACATCATCTAGCTGCTTTGTTGGGGCTGCCACGCGATGGAGTGCGAACTGCTGCTGGAGACAACGTTTTGCGAGTCGAAGCGCTAGCTATGGTTTGTCGAAGGCTATCAGAGGCGCTAGTTATCCCGTTAGATACTACATCAAGCCGCTCTCGTTTAGTAATTTTGTTCTTCCGGCCGCTGCTGGTACCTAGCGGTGCGCGAGTGGATCGCTTGCTTGGTGTAGCAGTGCCAACAGTTGGAGACGAAGTTGCTGCGTCCGTAGCTTCGCCACTGTCCTCTCCACTACGACTACTGTCAAGAGCAAAATCTAGCTCTTCCTCTTCGTCGAGAGCGATCTCGCCCATAGCAAGACTACGCAAAAGCTCACCGGAGCGTTCTATACCTCGTTGCTTTGCCGTTTGCTCCTCTTTGCGCTGCGCCTCCTTATCTTCCCAGTCGTTCATCAGCGTGACGATATTCTGAAGCAGCACTTCCCGCCCGGCGTATTCCTCAGTAGTCCCTGACTTTCGCATCGACTGGCACTGGTCTGCCTTGTACTGATTAACCAAGTTTGTGAAGCGGGTGCGCATTGCGGTTCCAGGCTTCTTCAAGCCAAACGACTGCTCTAAACGACAATGGATAGCTATATCATCGAAGACTTTCATGATGCCTTTCGACGTTCCGACTGCAGCAGTCCAGGGACGGAAGGTGTTGACGGCCTTTAGCAGCACGATATCGTCCACAGCAGCAAACTTCTGGCGCAATGCTGGTCGTGCTAGCAGCTCCTCTCTCTCTTGCGTTTCTTTCTCTTCAGCAGCACAATCGGCAGCTCGCCTGGGCAGTCTTTGTGGCTCCTCTCGCTGGCTGGACGAAGACATCGTGAAGACGTGAGTGAGGTGTCTGAGCTAACTGAAAATGAAGCTGAAACCTGCTTGCCGCTTACCGAAAATAACATTTGAGCTTTCTCTCGAGATAGAAAAAAATGGCCTATCTGGAACTGAAACCTAACTCAAACGGGGTTCCGAAAGCTCTCTAATTGGTGAGCAGCATACTTACGGAGACATACTTACCTATAGGTCCCACCCGTAGTTTTAGTGACTTCTTGTAATCAATAAACGCCCAGTAGCTTTTCAAATGCGCGAACTTCCATTCCACCGATTCCCGCACGGAGCTCATTCTTGCATTAAAAATCTTTTCCAATGCCGATACACTTGCACCTTTGTAACCCGACACGATGTACTGTTGGATAGGATACGCTGGGTCGCCGTACAGCGCGTACCCTCTAAAGATGTCGTCTTGCGTCTCAAAAAACTTCGCCAGCTTACTTTCGTACAGCAGCGTAACGTCGTGGCGTTTGGGTCCCCAGAAATGAATAGCGAGGCCATCGGGAACGACAACACTTTGGTAAGTAAGACAATGAACCCTTTTGTGGCCCGAGTACACCTGTTTTTGCAGGTTCTCGCGGTGTCCACGCCGTGATGAAGGACGTGAAATCGCAATTTTGGTTCCGTCAATTAACCCAAAAACGTTGGGCATCGGCGCACTGCGAGCCTCAACAGCACTAGCATAGGTAGCGATACTGCGACGACACAAACTCTTATGGAAGTAGATCAGAGTGTTGTATCTATCATACAAGTACACAACTTTCCAAAAACAGCATTAGTATTAGTTTTACCATGCCAAACAAAGTAATGCATTCTCACGTACTCATATGAGAGAATATCCTGCTGATAGGGCCCTCTGCACGCCCAAACTTGCTGGATAGGTCCAGGTTTCGGCGTGGGTAGCTAAGGCGGTAAAGTAGAATGCAGAGTGCTTCTGTACAGTGGACCTTGTCTCGATTGCGTGTTACCACGTATTCAGGTAGGGCAAAATGAAGTGTGAGAGCGTAGATTGTAGCTCTGTCGAACCGAAAGTCGCTCTTGCAGTTGACGTCGGACTGAATATCGAGCTTGAACCTTATGGCTGGAATAAAAGGTCTCTCTGGCGGGACCCCTCTTGCGAGGTATAGAAGCTGAAGAGCGTCGACGTTGGTGGTGCTGAGGCTCAGAAGAAGAGCGTTTTCCATAGGAACTGGTTGGCTGTTCTTGGAGGATGATAAACTCTGAGGATGAGGGTGGAGAATGCTGCGAAAAGTAAAAAACGCTATGTCCACACAATAGTGCCGTGGCCTGTCTATATTTTACGGATAAGGATAAAGCTTTTCTGCGAAAGGTCTCTAATAGAGACCTTCAAGGATCCGTAGAAAACGGCAGTCAAACTCGTAACTTAAAAATTGGCAAATAGGAAAATTAAATAGGAGCCCCTAATCAGTATTCAATGTTGAAAAAACTGCAATCAACCTCGTACAAGATTTGCGCGACTGGTTCGCGCCCAAACGATAGGCTCTGCTCGACTCGCGCCAAAGCTACCTGCGTCTTGATGCTCTTTTAATTTCACGGCGAGCACACGTCGTTTCTCAATGTTGCTATCGCTATTACACGTTGTGGGCTTGACTCTCACTTGTTTTACGGTAAACAGCATGCCCTTCAGGTGCTGGACGTGTCCACCTTAATGCAACAGTCCAGAAACAATATTGTCCTCATAGTGTCCAGCGTGTAGGTACAGTTATCATTCAGGTACTCCTCCAGGAGGACCTTAGCTTCAGGCGTCATCTTGACGTGCTTCGCGCCTCCCCGAGGGAGATTGTCCACCAGTCGCGCAAATCTTGATTGCAGTTTTTTCAACTATTGAATACTGATTAGGGGCTCCTACCGTAACTTTCCTATTTGCCAAATTTTTAAGTTACACGTTTGACTCAATAACAGATTTCAAACAATTCGAGTAGAACTCACAATAATACAGAAGTATCCCTCGATAAGCATCGGGGCCGTGCGATACATTTTCATAGAAGAAATATGGCGATCTTTTGATTTGTCACATATACCTTTAATCTATGTGACCCGGTTGCAAGCTGAGCTTATTAAGGGGGACTTCTGTACTGTACGACGAAATCTTCGCTTACGTAATACCTTCTTTTAATCGTCATCATAATTATGATGACGAAAAAATGGTGCCGCTCATAATCGAATTTAATGATAAGACCACACTACTCCTGTATTATCTCGACTTCAAAGCTCAAATTCCTACCGTCATCACTGATATAGTACTCAGCAATGCAACTAGCCAACATCTCCTTTCTAGCCATTGACGTTGTATGCGCTATTACGACGACATCAGGTAAGTCCACATTAGAGACCTCTGGTGTAAATAGCGACGGCTCCAGAGCACTGTGGACCTACGACGCGAACAATAATGAGGTTCGCCAAGGCGAAGGTGAAGAACGCGTCGCCAGCTCCATAACTGCTCAACACTGGCTAAGCAAGTCTGTTGATAAAGGTACCAGAAGTTGGTACTTTCGCAGTAATTGGCAAAAAAAAAGAGACACCTGTTTGTATTGAACTCAGGCATTGGGTGTTTTGAACTGAGATTTGCCCGGTCCTATGTGCAAGTCGGCTCTGGGGTGGTTGTATCGAACTCCTGCGGTAAGGAGAACGAACCTGAAATGGTGTAAGTCAGGAGTTGACTTTGTTCTTCCACGCGTTATGCTCGGCGAGCTTGTCAGTGATGCGACGTCGTGTACATCAACTCTACCTGCATACTTTACGTAAAGCACAGATGAATTGGTCATGGACATTGGGGGATTTGTGCCTTATGGCATTTTCGTATCCAAGTTCCTGAATCTCTCGCTGACGCGAACGATGCTTTCTCAAATTTAGGCTGTTAAGCTTGTCCTAAGAAGGAGAGGGTTGGTCTACACCTCGTATTTCACGTTGAAGCTCTAATTTACACTATTGTGTGTAGGGCGGTTGTCAGCAAGGGGTCGAAGTGCCAGAAAATAGCACAAATCAATTTAGTTTGTACAAACTTTACAAGAATATCAGACCCAGAATGATGTGTAATATTTGTAAAAATAATTAGAGCTACACCTTTGTGCACTCAACCTCGTCTTGCTTTTAGTTTGAGGTCACTAAAGTACGTTCTGGGCCGTTTCAAAACAACAGGAAGTTAGAACCAAAACGGCAAATTTAGTCGAAGCTCACAATACCGGTAATAGGAGGTTCAGCCCCCCCCGACTATTTCAGACATACAGAGCTTTCTGTAGTTCCAGGGCGACCTCGTCCTTGATCGTTCCGCCTTGGCATTTCAGTAACTCTTCTGGAATATTCATCCGCTTCGGGATATGGATAAAGCTCCCCAGCCCTGCTTCCGTGTTTGCATTGACGTATTTGGCAGCGCACCGTACTTTGCAGGCACCCGACATTTTCTGGCCAAAAACAAGACAATCTTAACGCTCGTCATTTCAATGACTGCCGCGAAAGTGATGCTGTACGAACCCCTGTGCATTCCCCCAAGCGACCACTCTGGGCATCAGACGCTCGATTAACCCACTAGCATCTTGCCTGGTCTTGAATACCCATTTTGTATGCTAGACATGCGCACTGTGTGGCTGTGGGACCACGATTTAACCCCATTCGCTACGAGGGCCTGGGGTATCACCCTTAGACTTCCGTCCTTTTGTGCGCTGCGCATTGCCTGATCGTAGTTATCTTAGTCAAATTTAACCGTATTATCCACAATGTCAGACGCACCCACCTTCTCGCGCCAGCAAGGCCGCCTCCGTTTGCCCAGCTAAGCAGTGTTATTTAATTAACATGTGCTTCCTTTATTAGCTTAAAAGGGATGGTGTAGTGTAGTGATTTCTCCGTAGTTGCGGATGATCACCCGTCGACAAAGACGTGACACCACCCAAGATGTTCAAGCGACGAACCCTCGGTCATGTGATGTACGGAGACGCCCAGGTGCAAGGGACTCGACGGCGTCACTTCCGAGCTCTCAACGGATATTGGATACAGTCCATATGTCACTGAATCCAGGCTGTCCTTATTATTAATAATGGACTGGCTGGATTCGCATTCAGCGGACCATCTACGGTACGAACCCTCGGTGGCGGTTGGAATGAGTTCGCGAAAGACTCAGCGACCCTTGGAAGGCACGTGCACCGTCTGGGACAGCGCGCGGACCGTTAAAGATGCTCATGCGACGGTGCAGACGACGCTTGGCACGCAAGAAGATCCATAACGGATCATTGTTCACTTGATATTTGTATATTTGATTAGGACTTCTTATTAGTAATAGACCCGAAAGGGTAAGCTTAAATACAGAACAAAATTTCCACTCAAGCACACAGAGCGACGTCCGGCTTCAAGGTAAGCGTCTGGTCAAGCTTGTTTGAGTGTGGGGCGGACCTGAAGACCCCAGTTCTGCCCTTGCACCGGGACAAACTGGAACCTTGTAAACTACTTATATAGGCCAACCAGTAAAAATAAGAACACGCTACTAGCACGAGCAAAGCTAGCAGGTGTTTTTAATCCTCGTGGTCCCAACAGCGGAAGGGTACCAGGCACGGGTAAGCCTTTTACGAGATCACCGAGTGTTCAACACTCGGTTGGAAGAATAAAAGGGATGCAATACAAGCACTCCCAGTCGTGCAAATAGGCAACAATAAGCCGTCACGTAAAACCTCTCGATAGTAATAGGCCAATACACAAAGTCTCTTGGCCTTGCCGGATGAACCCTCGCTACAGAGCTTCGAGTTCACCGACAGGCATAAGAACGATCGTTTACTATCCTAGTAGACGTATTGTTGTGGGAACGTCCTGACTACAGTTGTAGCTAGAGCTCACGTGGGAATTCCAACACCACAACTGGTGCCGCAACCCGGGAACAGATTGTGACCATTGTGAGCTGTTTGTATGGCCTTTCAATTTTCCGAGCTACCAAGACAAGAAAACGAAAACAAGAAACATGGCGAAAGGACAACCGACGGTACCAGTTACGCCTGCCAAGTCTGGCGGGGCTCGCAACGAGAGTTCAAGCCCGGCTGCGCGCTTTGCAGCCGCCACCGAGCTTTCAGTGAGCTTCAATGACGAAGCTGACATCGGTCCTGGCGCCCACGATTATGAAGATTACGAAGACAAGACGCCGGCTCCAGAGCCAGGCGCAGCGACGCCGGAGACGGCCACGCTATCATCGGGGCTGAGCGGTGCGACCAGGTCCCTTTCGAGGAACCTCGCCAACGAGCTCGATGATGTTACGGGACCGGAACCGGCCTTCAAAGATTATGACGATGAAACCGAGGCTTCTAAACCTTCGGTGGTGAGTGCAAAGCATTCAGCACTGCTGAAGGCACCTCGCCCACCTTTCAACGGTGATACACCAGCCGCCAAGCGCGATTTCGACCGCGTACAAGCGCTGATGCAGAATGATGAGTGGATGCAGCTGTTCAAGCCCATCCCCAAGAGAAAGGCCGACTGGCCTGCGCTGGCGCAGGAACTTCAATACCCAGTCAACTCGGTGTCGACTAGCCAAGTTGCCGAGGATTCAGTTTCGCTACAGTTGTCGCTGGGTTTCGAGAACGAGGCGTACCCATCGACGATGTCGCTCCAAGATTGGAGTCTACTTGAAGCCGGAGCAGCTCTCCAGAAATGGAAGAAGAAGCTTCGGAAGGCGTTTGGCGCTGTTGGCATCAATGCCGGAAAGCCGCCTGTGAGTTGAGCGATCGTTCAAGATGAAGATCCGTCCACGATTCCACGACCGCCGACACCCCAACGACTCGTTCGTACGCCTCCGACCAAGCGTGGAGCGGAGCGTGGTGCCTTTGGCACTACCGAAGCTTCACCGTACTTTCAAGACTCGCACATGGTTACATTACGTTCGGAGAGCCGTATGCAGCGTGTTTACGCTGACAGCGAGGGTTCGTTCGGTCGCCGAGGTGGCCCACAAAGCCACGAGGAGCGACGAGAAGCTCTAAGAAGAGGTCAGCCCCAGAGCTCATCTCGGGAGGCCAATACCCTCTTGAGTTGATGGCAGCTCCCTGGCTGACGGGTGCCACCACCGAACCCCCGCGAGCTCCCAAAGGTGGCGCCGGACCTCGTCAAGTCGACAGCAATGGTTGGTCCAGTGACGATGACATTTTGGTGCGTACATTCGACGAGGAAGATCCTCAAGTTGAGTTGATGCGTCAGATGAATGAGCTGGCGACGCTGAACGACGTGGACCCGACACCGAGGATTGAAATGGCATCGCACCGACCGTTGGATCGCATCACGCCGTTCTCAGGCTCTCGCAACAAGAGCGAGAATTATATGCAGTGGCACCGTGGGTTCGTCTATGAAATGACTGGAACCCACACAGATGCCGACAAATGGTGCATTCCATTTTAGTTTAGTCTCCGGGACGGAGCCATTCATTGGTTCCGTCAACTTCCGAAGAAGACGAAGCGCAAGTGGAAGCTGCCGAGCGACGCGTTCATCCGCTACTACTGCTCGCAGTTCACGCAGACGGCACTGTCACGTTACTACTCTGCAAAGCGGGAACGTAACGAACATCTGTGCGACTACATAAATAGGCTGAATGGCTACGCTCGGACCGCCCGTCTACACTTCGAGAAGAGTAGTCGCGGCACCAAAGAACACGTACAGCAGTTCCTTACAACTTGCGATGATGACAAGTTGGCGGAGAGCCTTTACCACGCTCGAGTCGCCGACATTCACGAGCTCGAAGAGATCTTCGAAACTTTTCTCAAGGGCAAGGAGAGAATGACCAAGCGTGACAGTGAGTACCGATACTCCAAGAGTCGTGACGCGCGACGCGACGATGGGTACGCCCGCAACAATCGGCGGGATGACCGTCGCCGCGATGACAACCACAACAAACCAAGAGTGACGCTCATTGAAGCAACGGTGGATGACCTACTAGCTGAATTAGAAGGTTGTGAAGCTGCTCAAGAGGGCACCGAGTATTCAAACGAAGATCCGAACGCTTACAACGATGTCCAAGACGAGTACAACGACTTTCAGCCCGATAATACGGACGGTGATTTCTCATTGGATGAAAATGACCGACACCTCGCCGCTGCTAACGAAAATGAGCGCCGTGCAGCTGCTGAAGGCACCTACGCACGTTCAGACAACCGTCAACCGCGTGGAAACACGCCTGATTGCGAGAATGGCTTCAATCAAGATCGCCGAGGTGGTGACCGTGGGTTCAATCAGGATCAACGCGGTCGACGTGACTTCAACCGCGACAACCGACGCCCACAGTACGGACCATGCGCGTTGTGCGGCGGCATGAATCACTCCGCCCACTACTGTATCAAGCGATGCAAGTTCTGCGAACAACTCCACGATGCTGGACAATGCGAACTTTTCCGCAACTTCCAAGACCTTGCCAAATTTGTGCGCACTAAAGGCACGAAGGAGGAACTCCCCCAGAGCTCAAGGCCGTCGTTCAAGAACGTCACTTAAACTAGGCAGCCCGCCAACTACAACGGGGTAGGTTCCTATCGGGCTGCCACACTTAACCGAGCCTTCAATGGAAGCATAGTGTATCTTTGCTTTCATGGGGCAGAGTGAATGGCCTGATAATTACGTAACAAGTGTGAACGCGACGTAAAATGAAAAGGAGAGGAGAAAAATCCTCGGTGGAGGTGTTGGAGAGAGAGTGGAGTGTGCTGATGCTGATGAGGTCACCAGCGAGGGCTCGTTCGGCTTGGTTTCGAGTGCAGCGCGAGACGAGCCCAAGGGTCACTCCAAGATGATGAAGTTGAACCCCGGCGAGAGACAGGGGTGGTGGTCGGCCAAGAAATTCGACCGACGGATCAGAATGAAAGCTCTGGTGCAAGGCGCTGTGAGCGACCAGCGAACGAGGATCCTCCTCGACACAGGAGCGAACGTTAGTGTGACCACTGACGCCTTTGCCAAGAAGTTGCGATACCCGATCACGGACGCCGCATTGACATTCAAGGAATACACGAAGGCAAGGTGTCTACGACGCGACGAGCGTGCGTCAAGATTACGCTTGGATGGGAGATGGTGTACGAGTTCGAGATGTGGGCAATGGCGCATAGTGCAGGCGTCGACGTGGTACTCGGGACCGACTTTATGATCCCAGCTGGGATCCGGTTGGACCTGTTTCATGGCGCGGCGCAACTACCGCACGAAGCTCAAATACCAATAATCAAGACCAA
>NW_003303723.1:1524306-1525945 GCF_000142945.1 Phytophthora infestans T30-4 | reverse complement strand
GTACTACAACTCGTCAACAGCCCCGTCGCTGACATGTTTACGAACGGAGATCCGGACGAATCATCGCTGGTACCTGTGTTTGGAGGACGTTCGTTTGTGGACGACATCTGCTTCGGTGGCGAGGATTTCGACAGCTGCCTGGCGACGCTGGACCGATTGCTGGCAAGATTTGCACAGTGTCGGATCAGCATTAGCTTCACCAAGAGCATCTTCTGCCAGAGCAAGGTGGACTTTCTGTCGCAAACAATTTCGCCAGAAGGTATCAGGGCTGACCCCAAGAAGCTTGCGGCCATCACCGAGCTTTCGTTCTCAACGAGTAAGAAGGGCATGCAAACGTTTCTTGGAGCGGTTAATTACTACAGCCGCTTCATTCAAGACTTCGCGGTCTACGGTGCGGCGCTGTACCAGCTCAAGGATGAAGACTTTGCCGTTGAAGGTGGCCTTTCTGTGGCACGTCGTTCCATAGAGAAATTGAAGACGAGTATTTCACATTCACCCATTCTCAGGGACTTCGATCGGTCGAAAGCAGTTCGCGTCATGCTCTTTGCGAATGAATGAGCGTTGAGCACTACGCTATCGCAAGAACATGAAGGCAAGTTACACCCCGTACGGCTCCTCGGTCGTGTGCTCAAGAAGGCTGAGATGAACTACCATCCTGCTAAGAAGGAAGTTTTGGCGTTACTTCTGCTGTTGAAGATCTGTTACGTCCAGCTGGCAGGAAAGACGCTACATGTCTATACACGATTCTCGACGTTAGAGTGGGTGCACAAGTCGAAGTCTCTCTTTGGACGCGCGGTCCAGCTCGCCGTACTGCTTTCGCAGCGGCATTTGAAGGTGCAGCACGTGAAGGAGAAAGATGTCGCCTTCGCGCAGCTACTGCAGTCAAGCATCACGAGCTTCGTCGACCTGGAAGACTCGCTCGCGCCGGTGGCACCTCCAAACAAGGGTTCTCCGACTATTCGAATGGACCCCGCGTTGCTGTACGCTAGGCTTCCTCGTAATTACAGCGGATTCGTCATGTCTTTTGACGGATCAGCGAAGACAGAGAAGTACGGTGGCTACGGGAGTTGTTCATGGGTGCTGTGGAGCCTTCTCTGAGTGGAAGATAGTGATTGCTGCAAAAGCTTACCTCTCGGCCACCACGGTGAATGAGGCAGAGTATACAGGTATGATAAATGGTGTCGAGGCTGCTATTGCGCACGGAGCCGAGGATTTAGTCAACGTTGGTGACTCAAGGCTCGCGATTCAACAATCACAAGGGGTGATCGCATGCAGGAAGGAAACTTTGCTAGCGCTGCTGAATGCTCACAAGGAGCTCGCGGCCAAGCTTCAATCAGTTAAATATCTTCACGTTGTACGAGAATGCAACGCTGCCGCGGATTCGTTAGCCACGGAAGCGTTGGAATCAGAGGTCAGCCGTGTCATCCTAGGTGAAACTCGCAAGTCGGAATTGGCGTCGCTGAATCGCATCCAGGAAATGATCTACGAGCCGGATGAGGACTCGGTAGATGTTTCGTTACGTGGAGCAGAGCGTCAAGTACATGTACTATCAGGCAGCGAGTCTTCAAAGTGGAAAACGTTCGAAAATTTCGTGGTTGATTATAGCTCACCAAAGTGTGATTATGGTAATATGGCAGTG
>NW_003303723.1:1520394-1521555 GCF_000142945.1 Phytophthora infestans T30-4 | reverse complement strand
TCGTAGTGTTAGGGACATGGTCCCGAAAGAAAGCAGTGCTTCGTGTTGTGCTGAACAAAGATTCAGGCACAAGCGTCTCGATAGACGCATAGTTGTTTTGAAACAACTTGCTCGATGAGCATGATCCAAATGTGGATGCGCTGTAACAGCGAAAGTGGAGTCCCGGACGGAGATCAAACCACTGGCCTTTGGCTTGACAGGCCGGAGCTCTACCATTGAGCTATAAGAGCGATGCCCGTACGTCAGTCCGAGAACGGACTACTCATGGTATGAGAGGGCTGCGCCCGGGTGGATTTGAACCACCGACCTGTGGCTTCCAAAGCCAGCGCTCGACCACTGAGCTGAAAGGGCGTTGCCCTTAAGCTTGTCCATTCAAGGACAAAAGTTCATGGAACGAGAGAACTGTGCCCTGGTGGGTTCGAACCACCGACCTTTGGCTCTCAAAGCCAACGCTCAACCATTGAGCTAAAAGGGTGTTGCCCTTAAGCTTGTCCAAGCGTGAACAATCGTTCATGGAACGACAGGGCTGTGCCCTGGTGGGTTCGAACCACCGACCTGTGGCTTTCAAAGCCAACGCTCGACCAATGAGCTAAAAGGGATTGCTCTTAAGCTTGTCCAAGCGTGGACAATCGTTCATGGAACGACAGGGCTGTGCCCTGGTGGGTTCGAACCACCGACCTTTGGCTCTCAAAGCCAACGCTCAACCATTGAGCTAAAAGGGTGTTGCCCTTAAGCTTGTCCAAGCGTGAACAATCGTTCATGGAACGAGAGGGCTGTGCCCTGGTGGGTTCGAACCACCGACCTGTGGCTTTCAAAGCCAACGCTCGACCACTGAGCTAAAAGGGATTGTTTTTAAGCTTGTCCAAGCGTGGACAATCGTTCATGGAACGACAGGGCTGTGCCCTGGTGGGTTCGAACCACCGACCTTTGGCTCTCAAAGCCAACGCTCAACCATTGAGCTAAAAGGGTGTTGCCCTTAAGCTTGTCCAAGCGTGAACAATCGTTCATGGAACGAGAGGGCTGTGCCCTGGTGGGTTCGAACCACCGACCTGTGGCTTTCAAAGCCAACGCTCGACCAATGAGCTAAAAGGGATTGCTCTTAAGCTTGTCCAAGCGTGGACAATCGTTTCATGTAACGACAGGGGCTGTGCCCTGGTGGGT
>NW_003303723.1:1516530-1520294 GCF_000142945.1 Phytophthora infestans T30-4 | reverse complement strand
CGCAACCAAGTCGAACGACCTTAGCTCTTTGAGACTGAGCGTAATGCGTCAAGTTCCGCGACGGCTATGCCGAAGAGCCAAGACACGCAAGAAGGAACACGCAGATTCAAAGCGCAGAAGCAATGCTGAGAGGTTTGAGGTTCGGAGCCAAAGTCTTACTAAACGCTAAAACCCTACCTACTCATGCAGTGTCTGCAGTCCTCAAACCGAATTTAAGGACCTCGGTTTCATAGGGCCGTTTAAAGGTCGTGGGCCAGGAAGGGCCTAGCGTATACGCTCAACCTTTCCGAAGGAAGATGCGCACGCATCCGGTCTTCTATGTTTGCTTGCTTAAGCCCATATCAAGACCCTGCTCAGGTGAGCGCGGAGGCGTTGGGCACCAACGGTGGCTGGGCACGGACAGCTGCAGGGCAGCAAGTGGTAGAAACACGGGATGTTTTATATATATACAGTGGTAGATCCCACAGATGGCTGATCAACAGCATGTGGCAGAGCCACAGGTCGCGGAGCGAAGTGCTCGTGATGCAGGAGCAAGGCAAGCTGAACGTTCAGCCGAGCGACTGGACGCTCAAGGTCAGAGGCCTGGTTGTGAGTCAACAGTGGTGGCTCTAACCTATCCACAAGGTGGATCATCTCTTCGAGATCGACCGATGGGCGGTGAACGGGAACGTTCGCGTCGTGGACGCCGGCGTCGTATGGACGCAGACGCCGTTCCGGCAAGTGCTGACTCTCCCCGCGAGATCCCAGCTGAGGCAAGGCCTCCTCCTGCTCTGCTCGATGAGCATGGTGAGCTCCACTTTCACGTGGAACGCCTTGTGGCGTGGCGTAGACGCCAGGGTCGTACCCAGTACTTGGTGAAGTGGAGGGGTTACCCTCACTCACAGAACTCATGGGAGTTTGAGGTTATCCTCCGACAAGATTGCCCTGACGTCGTTGACGCTTACGACCGGGCACATCATGTGCCCAAGCGCCATCATGGCGTGCGACAGCGTCGCCAGGCGCTGGGCGCCTCCCACTAGAGTGAAAAGCGATCAGGTCAGTAATTGAGCTCAGGCTCTGACCAGTGGCTGCAGCAGCCAGCTCGTAAGTATGAGCGGTGCTCGCAGCAGGAGCAGGAGGTGGAGAGACCTCGTGATGTTAGGGATATGGTCCCGAAGGAAGCAGGTGCTTCGTGTTGTGCTGAACAAGGTTCAGGCACAAGCGTCTCGATAGACGCATAGTTGTTTTGAAACAACTTGCTCGATGAGCATTATCCAAATGTGGATGCGCTGTAACAGCGAAAGTGGTGTACCGGACGGGGATCGAAACCACTGGCATTTGGCTTGACAGGGCCGGAGCTCTACCATTGAGCTATAAAGGGCGATGCCCCGTACGCCAGTCCGAGAACGGACTACTCATGGTATGAGAGGGCTGCGCCCGGGTGGATTTGAGCCACCGACCTGTGGCTTCCAAAGCCAGCGCTCGACCACTAAGTTTAAAGGGCGTTGCTCTTAAGCTTGTCCTTTCAAGGACAACAGTTTATGGAACGAGAGGGCTATGCCTGGTGGGTTCGAACCACCGACCTGTGGCTTCCAAAGCTAGCGCTCGACCACTGAGCTAAAAAGGTGTTGCCCTTAAGCTTGTCCAAGCGTGAACAATCGTTCATGGAACGAGAGGGCTGTGCCCTGGTGGGTTCGAACCACCGACCTGTGGCTTTCAAAGCCAACGCTCGACCACTGAGCTAAAAGGGATTGTTTTTAAGCTTGTCCAAGCGTGGACAATCGTTCATGGAACGACAGGGCTGTGCCCTGGTGGGTTCGAACCACCGACCTTTGGCTCTCAAAGCCAACGCTCAACCATTGAGCTAAAAGGGTGTTGCCCTTAAGCTTGTCCAAGCGTGAACAATCGTTCATGGAACGAGAGGGCTGTGCCCTGGTGGGTTCGAACCACCGACCTGTGGCTTTCAAAGCCAACGCTCGACCAATGAGCTAAAAGGGATTGCTCTTAAGCTTGTCCAAGCGTGGACAATCGTTCATGGAACGACAGGGCTGTGCCCTGGTGGGTTCGAACCACCGACCTTTGGCTCTCAAAGCCAACGCTCAACCATTGAGCTAAAAGGGTGTTGCCCTTAAGCTTGTCCAAGCGTGAACAATCGTTCATGGAACGAGAGGGCTGTGCCCTGGTGGGTTCGAACCACCGACCTGTGGCTTTCAAAGCCAACGCTCGACCACTGAGCTAAAAGGGATTGCTCTTAAGCTTGTCCAAGCGTGGACAATCGTTCATGGAACGACAGGGCTGTGCCCTGGTGGGTTCGAACCACCGACCTTTGGCTCTCAAAGCCAACGCTCAACCATTGAGCTAAAAGAGTGTTGCCCTTAAGCTTGTCCAAGCGTGAACAATCGTTCATGGAGCGAGAGGGCTGTGCCCTAGTGGGTTCGAACCACCGACCTGTCGCTTGTGAAGCGAGTGTTCAACCGCTGAGCTGTTGTCGACGACTCGAATGAGTTAAGAGCATTGCTCTAAGCGGTTTGCAGCTCTTGGAGTAGGCGCGGATCGGGAGCGTAGGTCTGAGACCGCTTGACAGCAATATGCGCGCTGCGCTTGGAGCATTGGGCCGTGGGCCGACGACGAGAAGTTGGGCATCAACGATGCGTAGGCGTTTGTGAGCTCACGGAGCTGTACAACGCTGGTGTGAGGTGTAGTAACCTCCGCCGTCTTAACAAGACGTGACCTCGCTGAGGAGAGTTTCGAGAACGGAATGTTCTCATCTTAGTTGGGGAGAGTGTAACGGGGTTACATGGTGTGGAGCACACAGGGGTACGAAGTACCCGGAGAGTTAACAAACTCTCAGTACATAAGTTGGAGAGTTAACAAGGTATCTCAGTACGTTGGCTGAAAGCCACACGTTATGCATTTGATTAGGTTTAACTATGCTAGATAGTTAAAGAGATACATTTACCCCTAGGCGGCTTGGCCGCAATAATAGTAAATAAAACGCTTCTGGTTTTGAAGCATAAAAGTTAAGGTGTTAACTTTGAGCCCTGGTCTTGGGCTGTAAGTGTCCTTTGGATAAGGAACTTAGTATTAGTGACTCTTTGAGTCGAACGTCTTCCTCTGACGCTAAAGCTACGGCAGCCCCGCTGCACTAAGAGCGCCAGCGCCCCAGCGTTTGGCAAATCTGCCTGCAAGCTCTGAGCTTATTGGTCCCAATGGGTCGAGCAGGCGAACGTTTTGGCATAGGTAGATTTAGCCTCGTGCCCCGACATGCCGCTCGACCATCCATCTGAGCACTTAGTAAGCCCTACGCTCCCATGATGTATTTGCAGGTCGAAGTAATAAACACATTTTGCAGTCATATTAGCGTCTTTCGCTGGATTCCTTTCCGATTTTGGTTCTTGGCGTATGATGAACATCCCTTTGCCGAGGTGTGGGACGTGCCGGTAACGTGTAGCGAGACTGCGTCGAACATAAAGCGACCGTATAAACAAGGGCTTCGACGGATAAGTCGCTTTCAGCGTCAGCATCCCCCAGGCTCAAACGAGAGACATGCATACACCACATGAATTCTGCGTGCGTAGACGGAGCACCATCTGGGCACCAAATGCTTTTACGCAAAGACGAATGACTTAGGTTTTGATCAATGCGATGTCAATAGACCTAATAGAGGTTGCATGATAATACGTCTTTATTTCCAGCGCTTTCCGTAGTGTTATGGATTACACAAGTCAATATGAAGCCGAGATAGTGTATATTACACGTGAAAATACCTGTATTGAATATTTCTA
>NW_003303723.1:1494095-1516430 GCF_000142945.1 Phytophthora infestans T30-4 | reverse complement strand
AGGAACTTAGTATTAGTGACTCTTTGAGTCGAACGTCTTCCTCTGACGCTAAAGCTACGGCAGCCCCGCTTCACACAGGCTAATGGACAGCAGGAACGCTCGGTGAAGTCAGTGATAGGTTCCGTACGAGTGTACGCGGAATACTCTCTACAGCAAGATTGGGACGAGAAGCTGGTGTTCGCTATTAACACTTCTCAGGACACTACAAGGAAGGAAACACCGTTCTACCTTGCTCATGGTTGGGATGAGCAGTCGACGCTGCGGGCGATGTCGTCATCACTCAAACGAGGACTCGGCAAGCAGTCTGACGCACTAGCGTGGCGGCGTAAGATCAATCGACAACATGAGGTCGCCCTCACTATGGCCAAAGATTACAGGCTGTAGAAAAGAAGCGAAGGGCTAAAAAGCATAATGATGCCCTGGGTCGACTGGAAAAAGTCGCCGTACCTAAACCAAGTGGAAACGAACACTCGGCGGACCCTCCAGAAGCTTCGGAAGAGACGGAAGATCCTGCAAGATCCCCACCGAGATCTCTTTTTGAGATTGGGAGCGTGGTTGTACATGGAGCGCGTCAAACCGGCTTGACGAAGAAATTAGCTCACCGGTGGTATGGACCTTTTCAGATCAAGCGCAAGGTGGAAGAGTTTGCGTACGAGCTGGAACTGCCAGACCGAAGTGGGTATCGCTTCTACCCAGTAGTGCATGTGTCGAGACTCAAGGCTGTCAACGAATTCAACAGTCGACCGAGCACTCGGTTGGTATTAGACGCGACTAATGAAGCAAGACTCGACTTTGATGAGGAACTATTGCGTGAAGGCAGCTGGGAACCAGATCAAGTTGCCGGTGAATATGAAGTCGAGGCCATCCTCGACGACATAACACCACTTTCGACGAGCACGGAGCGTGCTGTACGCGAGTTCAAAGTCAATTGGGTTGGATATGAAGATTTAACGTGGGAACCAACATACAACTTGTCATGTGGAGGTCTGCTGTACGACTATTTGCGAGCCAAGAAGAGCGAGTATCGGCTGCAGATGGCGCAAGTGGCGGACGAAGACTAGCGTGACTGGATCACGTGTGAGCTGTCCACAGGGCGATGCAGCCTGTGGTAACAGATGAAAAACGTTACTGCAACAACAAATTGTATATGCACTTGAAGAACAACATGAACCTGACTACGCTGTGGAAGTGGATTAAGAATAAGAAAGCATGAATGCCGACCGGGGAGCGACCACTGAAAACAAAAACTCGCTGGACCCCTCAACAGATAGCGGAGATGCTGGAGAACGTCGTGGAGCATGCAGCGAGGGTTCAAAGCGATTCCAATTGCCTGGCCGCGGTGACCAAGAGTACCAACGAAGTCGAATCACCACTCTCCTTCTCCTCTTCATCAGGAACCGCAGCTGGAGCTGCAGCCGGACCCTGCAAATCCTCGGCACCGGCTTCAACGGGAGCAGCAGCCAGAGCGGGACGTGGAGTAACCGGTGGCGAGTCAAACAACAAACGCCAGGTCGGAATAACTTCAGTAAAATCCAGAGACGGGTCAACGAGCACGCTTCGGTACACATTCACGAAACGCGTACCACGAGGATTGAAGAGCTCCGGATTACACTGGCACGGGAAGTACGTGGTGTTGTACGGGTGCTGATGCGGCGCATTCATCCATCCAGTGCGCCAGGGTTGACGTGCATCGAAAGCCGGAACTTCGGAAAGCCAGTCGGGGGTCCGCGGTGCAAACGGCAAGTTCTCGATCGAGTACCATGGCTTCGACGGCTCCAAAAGCAACTCAGGACGAATGAACGGCGCGCCGGAGGTACCAGAGGAAACCGAGTCACGACTCCACGCCATGTACTGTTCACGGTACTTGTTATAAAGACGATCAGCGCGACGGTCGCGCTCACTGAGGAGCTTCTTCAACAGACCTCTCAGCTCCTTCAAGCGCTCCTTGTCGTGGCCAACCTTTTTAGCTTCTTCAACGAGACCTCGCTCAATACCGGCCAACGGAAGTCAGTGGAGACGCTCCATCAACGCGAACCCGAGGTCACCTTGCTTACCGCCGTCACCCCGAAGGTTAGCCCAGATCATCTTGAGACAAGTCTCAATCGGAGCCCGCTTTGAGATGGGGACGCTTGGATTGAAACCCACGGTGTCGAAGAGAGACCCTTGAAGAGGGTAAAGCTTTCGAAGTTGCTGGTACGGAAGATCAGGATGCGAATAGTCAAAGTACGCTTGGAGACCCTCCAACGTCGTACGGACAGTCACCTCACCAGTTGGCTCGGGGAGGGTCATGCTTAAGTGTCGATCGAAGCACTTCTTGGCACCTGCGTCAGTAAACTCCATGTCCACGTACGGAAGAGCCCACGATGGAAAGGTGGACGAAGCCGGCACCGTAGGGCGAACACCAGGAAACACTCGGCGAGGCAACGGCTCAACCGACGGTGTACCACCACGACGCGGCACCGAAGTGTAGGTGGCCGTGATCATGCGCCCAGGTCCAGCATCGAGAGTCCAAGAAGACGGACGAGGAGACACCGGAACAGGACGTCAAGATGGTGGTGCTTGGTGACTTGCCGGTGACGAAGAAGGCGGACCACCGACTATGATTGGAGAAGTAATCATCGGCGAAGGATTTGGCCGAGGTGGAGTCGGAGGACGAGCTGGGCCAAGATTGCTCCAGTTTCCGTCGGAATCTTCGATATTTTCGTCATCAAGTGTGCCCGCATGATCGGTAGGTGGCGAAACATCACCACCACCACTGAGGGCATCAGGCGAATTATCCATTGAAAGTTCATTGTCATCCACGTCATCTCCACGATCGTCACCAGCATTTCCATCGCCATCCATCCCCATCGAAAGGTCGGGCGAAGACACGCTGGGTACGGCAGATGATGGAACCGTCGGAGCCGACTTTGAAGACACGGAGGCTGGTGGAGAAGCTTCAACAGGGGCAGGCCCTGCTGTAGAAACCACCCTCGAGACTTCAACTGTCTTGGAAGTCGCAACAAACGACGAAGCAAACTAGTCTTGTGAGGCAGTTTGGTCCGACTCTTCACCTTCATCACTTGAGCCGAACATGAGTCGAAATTGCTCGGCCTCACGCAGAGCTTCTTCAGCGGCGTATGTCTGCTGGAGAAGGAGATATCGTTGAAGCTGGTGACTTGGTCACATTGGGAGGACCCTGAGGCGGGGGAGAAGGCGCGTCATGAGGCCCGAGAACATCGTTGTGGTTCCCAGGGTCCACATCGTTACCCGAAGACTCTGTGGTAGTTTCTTGAACCGATGGGACACTGAATGGACCAGCATCCACCATGTCCATGTCACTCTGGTCGCCGCTGAGGTCGACCACGGCGGGAGTGGAAGAAGACGCTGGTGTAGGAGGTGGCGACGATGAGTTTGGAGAAGACGGTTCAGACTTGGACCGAGTCTTCATATGACGCCGGGGCGACTTGGCAGGAAAGTGAGGACGAGTCGTCTTGCGCTTCTTCTGGGGCGCTTTCTTCCACGCCTTTGGACCGAATAGCGACCAACGAGCCGACTTGGGAGTTGAAGTGTCGGCAGGTGGCGCCGAGACCAGCAGCCTGCATCGAAGTACTGGCCTTGTCCGTCGGGATGGGGGCCTTGTCTTCGTCAGCGTCGTCCGGTTCGTTGTCTGAATACTCGCCACCTGGTCGAAGGCGCTTGTGGGACTTCTCATGAGCCACTTCGTGAGTGGCCTTGGCCAAAGCTGCAGGGAGAGCTTGAGGATCGTCCGAAGCCGCGGCAGCAGACTGTATGCGCTTCAAAGCGACCAACGTCTCTTGATCCAAGTCCAGGGCGTCCAGGTCCAACTAACCCGCAGTCAGACCTATCACGAAGGATTGTGAACGGACGTTAGTTGCTGAACACACGGTGGAAAGAGCAACATTAGGAACGTACCATCAACAGCCAGACGCAGTACCTCGGAATCCATCCCGGCCAGACTCACGTATACATGGAGGGTGCGATTTACTTGGGGAAGACGCGTGTTACGATCTTGCTGGTTCTCGAGGACCTTGAGCGTGTCGTTGTCAACATACTTGCCCTGGGCAAGCTTGACCAGAAGGTAGAGAAGCTTCCGAGTCTGCTCGGTATTCGCTCCAATTGAAGACTTGTACACATCGCGTTCACGAGCCAGCTTCTTGTGCAACGTGGTGATGAAAACGTCCCGAGCCTGGATCTCGCAGTGCAGACGATTCAAGTCTTCTGCGTGTCGCTCCATGGTGGCTTGAGCACTGGCAAGCATGGCGTCGTTCTTGGCGTTCGACTCGCGGCGAATCTTGACGTTCTGGTGAAGGGCTTCGATCTCAGCGTTGGCAGCCATGAGGACACCGAACGTACGGCGACAGCAGCCTCGGACTGCGCAAACCGCAGCTGACGCTAAAGTTGGCAGCTCGTTCGGGTAATACCGACAGCGCGTCAGGAAGAGGTTGTACCGCAGCCAGGACAGCATCGAAACCAACAGCAGTCTCGAGGCGACGTTGAGCGTGTACATCGCCGTGGAGGAGGCGCAACGCTGAGCTGCACTTGGTGACGAGCCATTGCAGTCAAGTACGGATTTATCGAGGTCATCATGTGATCGACCCATGCCTCCGTACTTTCAGCCAGCATGGCGCGCAACGAATCCTCGGTGAGTGGTGGCGTACCACCAACAGACGCAGGAGGAGCAGCAGGAGCCATCTCCGCGGATTCAGCAGCGACAGGGAGTGCTGCAGGAGCTACCGCAGGGGGTGAAGAGTCCGGAGAAGGAAGCGCCGGAGGACCGGCTGATGATGCTGCTGTCGGAGGAAGTGCAGCAGGCTGAGGGGCGTTCGAAACCTCGGTCTTGCCCTCCTAAGAAACAAGACGAGTAATGCATGGTGATGAGCAAGGCGCCGATGATTCAAGAGAAGGATGAGCTGGCGTACCTCCAGCTGTTCACGTTCGCGACGTCGGCGAGGAATGAGACGCTGAAACGCGTCGGATACGGCTCGATTTAAACGCTTGGACATACGGTGATGAAATGGTGAATTGGAGAATGAAGAAATGTCACAACGGGCACCAGTACCGTGGCCTCTATTGCGACAGGGGCGGCTGTCGTGAAGTGATTTCTCCGTAGTTGCGGATTATCACCCGTCAAAAAAGACGCGACACCGCCCAAGATGTTCAAGCGACGAACCCTCGGTCATGTGATGTACGGTGACGCCAAGGTGCAAGGGACTCGACGGCGTCACTTCCGAGCTCTCAACGGATATTAGATACGGCTCATATGTCACTGAATCCAGGCTGTCCTTATTATTAATAATGGACTGGCCGAATTCGCATTCAGCGGACCATCTACGGTACGAACCCTCGGTGGCGGTTGGAATGAGTTCGCGGAAGACTCAGCGACCCTTGGAAGGCACGTGCACCGTCTGGGACAGAGCGCGGACCGTTAAAGATGCTCATGCGACGGTGCAGACGACGCTTGGCATGCAAGAAGATCCATAACGGATCATTGTTCACTTGATATTTCTATATTTGATTAGGACTTCTTATTAGTAATAGACCCGAAATTATAGGCTTAAATACAGAACAAAATTTCCACTTAAGCACACAGAGCGACGTCCGGCTTCAAGGTAAGCGTCTGGTCAAGCTTGTTTGAGTGTGTTATGCCTGTCGGTGAAGTCGAAGCTCTGTAGCGAGGGTTCATCCGGCAAGGCCAAGAGACTTTGTGTATTGGCCGATTACTATCGGGAGGTTTTACGTGACGGCTTATTGTTGCCTATTTGCACAACTGGGAGTGCTTGTATTGCATCCCTTTTATTCTTCCAACCGAGTGTCGAACACTCGGTGATCTCGTAAAAGGCTTACCCGTGCCTGGTACCCTTCCGCTGTTGGGACCACGAGGATTCAAAACACTTGCTAGCTTTGCTCGTGCTAGTAGCGTGTTCTTATTTTTACTGGTTGGCCTATATAAGTAGTTTACAAGGTCCTGTTTGTCCCGGTGCAAGGGCAGAACTGGGGTCTTCAGGTCCGCCCGAACGATCGTTTACTATCCTAGTAGACGTATTGTTGTGGGAACGTCCTGACTACATTTGTAGCTAGAGTTCACGTGAGAATTCCAACACCACAATAGTAATAGCGTAAAAGCCATTTTTAATAAGTAAAATGGGCTTTGAGCCACTAATAGTGATTCAACGGCGATCGTGGCTAGTTTACTACCAGCGGCATCTCGACGGAACTGCTTAACGTGGCGCTGCAGGACATGACGTTCGTAGCGGAGAGTATACATTGGACTACAAGAACGCCCTGCCAAGGATACGAGCAGTGCTACTGCTCGCGACCATCAAACCCCTTGTCCTTTGCGAGCAGTAATTCGTCCAAGTTGTTGTGTATGATGGCATGAGACCATGGCCTGAGCACACAGCACCCCTGCCTCGAACACACGATGACAGAAGGCTTGCGTACCAGGCCGGACATCCTCCATGACCGTCTACCTACTCAAGTACGGATAGTGCATCGATTAGGGCGACTCAAGAGCGTACGCGTTACATGTTCGTCCTCTCACGCGAATAGACTATATTCTCGGCCTGTTTATCGGCGGTTTCATGACCGACAGTCTGGGTCTCTGCGTCTTTGCGGCGGAACCTGATCGATCTGCTTTGCAAGTTGTATGTGCATGCGCGAATGTGTATGGTGCACATTGTTCACGGCTTTGGTGTACAAATCACCGATTTTGCTGCCTCTCTTCGGTTCCAAAATGGAGTGTCTATCAGGCCTCCTGTAGAACGGTGAATTGGCGGTACCTGGAGGGCGTATTAGCACTGAAAGAGATAATTGTACGACACTGTGCAGTAGATGGTATCACGGCTGTCGTCTTGAACAACGTAGTGGATATAAACGCCATCAATACACCCGAGAAGAAGGTGAGCAAGAAGCCGAATCGAACCGCGCGCTTAAATAGCAGCTAACGTAATTGTGACCGATTTATCAAAGGTAGAGGCGGATGCGGCTGAGGTCACCGACTCCGCGACGGGGGCCGCCAACATGATTGAGAACACGCCAGCCCAATCGCGTTTTGCTTCATCTGGAGAAGCTTGAAGCCTTTGCATACCGAAATCCAAGACAATTAACGATACCAATTATCACTGGAGAAAAATACTTAGTAGAGAGCTGATACTAAGAATGGCATCGATCGACACCATATTTGTTTCAGGTTAATGGAGCGAATACCAGTGGATTTACACATCTCTTCTACAGCTGTACCCTCTCAACGTCAGCGACAATGGGTAACAGAATCTGCAGTTTTACTCTCCGAGCCCTGATTCCACGCAGTGTTCGTTCTTACGGATACATTCTCAGTCGACAGTTCTGTGCGATCGGGAGAGGAATAACAAATAACACGCCTTGGCTAGCAGAGGGCGCTCCCGGTGTCAGGACCCTCCTTTCAAGAGATAAAAATGAGAGTCCTGACACCAGGAGCGCGTGTCATTTGCTTGCCCAAATTACGGAACTCGAAGCTCCACTACAACCACGCTCGGGCATCCCAGCTACGAAACTTCCTTATCTTGACGTCCGCAGTGTCGGCTACTACTGTGTCCGTTCCTGCAATGGTCTCTATCTTGTACGTCACATACTCCGCTTTGTCCTGGCCCTTCATGCTTGATGAGGGTGTTCTGCTTCTGAATCCTCGAAAGTGCCGAGGTCTGCTGTGCTTGATGAGTCGGGAGGGGCTTGTACGTCATCTGCGACGGGTGAGTTAGGAATGGCGATCTCTCATGCAGCAATACAACCCTCGTCGCCGTCTATGTCACCGCCATCTTCACCAGAATTGTCGTTGCCTCTATCGCTATCGCCTGCTAAAGCGAATGTGTCGTGAAGGTCCCGGGTTACTTGAGGTGTTGGAGAAGAAACTGTTTCGTGTGGTGACCAAAGCACGGGTGGATTTTCAGCTCTGCAGTACGACAAACAACTTGCATGTGAGCTTGTATGGCTTCCTCGTTGCCTAGTATCTTCACTTCTTCTTGCTCGGCCAGACTGCCGAACGGAGCTGTCACGTCCTGTGTGACCAGCGCTTGATGGAGTTCGATGACGTGGCGTAATACACAAATTAAAGGGCTGCATCTCGGCTCTATCATCAACTTCGATCGCTTCGGTAGCCCCACGTCGTCCTGGTGTGACGTTTATAAATAGCCTGGGAGCTATACATTGTTTGTCGGCATGATCAAGCCCGCCAACACAATCACATCGCTCAGGAGAGAAAGTGCTAGGAAGATCGGTCGGATCAAGTGGTGCAGTTGCTTTCTCTTTGACTATAGCCACAACACTATTTGTACTTTCGACTCGGTTTTTGCTTCGGACATCTTGTCGGACAATCTGCTGCTTGAAATTTTTTTACACCCGTCTGGTTGCGCCGTGGAGAGTGAATAAGTCCAAGCTCACTGAAGAGCCGCTCACAGGTGGCGGTGCTTACAGGAATTGACAAGATAGTCAGCGCTAGCACTGGTAGCTTATCACACGACTTATTACTTTGCTGATACGTCCCGTATTGCATGATAGAGCAACTAAAATCCGACTGGGCTGTGTTGTCGTACTGACCTATTATCCACGCAGACATTTCTTTTCGCAAGCCCGTAACATCTTCATAAATTTAGCGACGGTGATAGTACAGCGCAAATTCAAAGACGTCATGCTCCCTGGTCAACTTATAGGCGTACGACGAGCTTCTTCCACAAAACCAGGATGAAGAAAATATTCCAAGATAAAAATAGGCTGTTCACACGAAGCCCAGCGCTTTTTAAGACATTCTACGAGCTTGTCTGAGTAATCACTAGCGACAAACCCTTTGAAGATGTCTCCAAATGGTTTCACCACCTCTGCTAGGGTGTTTTCATCACCCTGCAATGGAAAAGAGCGAAAACGGAGGGGGCGCACAACGTTTTCAGCATCCAGCAGGACCCACCAAAACTGTCGTTTATCCCGAACCCGAAGTTTGTCAGGAAACTGAGCATCGTTTCTAAATGTAAACAAGAAATTGTCAAGGACCAATTTAACTCGTTCGAGTGATGCGAAAACATTTCTGCAGGATATTCCATCTTGTTAGACACACCGAGAACAGAGCCGAAGCTGGAGACTTGCCGTATCGCGCATCATTGCCCTATTGGTGCGGACAAGCCTTTCTTCAGATGAACCATTTAGGAGCCTCACTGCGACTGCGACCCGCTCAGAAACATCTCTAAAACTCGGTTTAGCACTGCTTTTACCAGATTATTGATATCGTGGGCGAAACAGCGCATGAAACTAATGTCAGGCCATCGTAACGCGAGAATCCGTCTAGCTCGATCCCATTGACCCGCGTAATCAGTAACAATTGTTCCGACATTCCAGTCTCCATCAAGTAATTCTACCAAAACCGCTTTAAGTGGCTTGATAGTTACCGATGCGTGATGCTCCGATCCAGTGGAACGTAGCGCGTAAGTCATCACAGCGGCAAATAATGAAAGTTGACACCCCACAATGTGTTGCTTGGCAATATTTGCCAAACCATCCGAGAGAAAATTAACACGGCCACCCGAGACTTGCTGAATTAATGCTAAAGCTTTACGTTGATCGCCAGCGTAAACTTCTGCATTCTCGTCGAGTAAATCTTTACCGAAAACATGTCGACTGGAAAATTCTCCTTCGCAATACGCATTCAGCCACATAAGCAGGTCGCGAGCTGACCAGAGTTCAACAAATAAGTCAGGCTGAAGCGTCTCGGTCTGTAATTTCCAGTACTAGCCTCTTGAATGTCTGCCGCTCTGCTACATTAAGAACCGCCGCCTGTTTTGGCTTCTTATTCGAAGGCATCGATGACTCATCACCAGGGCGCTTAGATCCAATGAGCTCGCCTTCGTAGTGCACGCATTGATTATGATATTTTCCCCAGTAATGTCCTCGTCCCCGGATCCGCTCCCACTCAGATGCACGGAGGTCGATGTGGTGCTACTAGCACCGGTTGCATACCGTCCAGTAGTGGGCGGAGTTTGCCTTCCCTCCAGTACGTGGGAAAAGCGCGCTAAGATCGCCTGGGGGGGGGTGACCGGATTTTGCAGGAGAGCGAACAACAATAATAGATCTCGGCGAAAGTCTTATGGTGTTGGAAGAGGACAGTTGCGCCTTCCAGACTGCAACTTGCTTGGTGTAATCTCTCTTAGCGGTGCCTCCGATTTGTCCCAGTAGGTCTTATTTAACGTGGTCGGGCAAACCAACACGCAAACGACAATGATGATTTGCCGCTCGAACCTGTACCCCCACTCCCCAGCTCGATGTACAATGCTCTCCCGTCAAAGGGCCTGACAGCCAATTTCTTTTGACGCGCGTCGGGGTCTCGAACACCGCCACCATTCTGGCTCTCGATCGGAAACCGCCCGGCACCAGGTAGCGGCGGGACACCCTGAAGGTGAGGGAACGGATCGTCGGGTCCTTTTCCTTGTACTGCTTATGTCGAAGCATACGGACGCTGAAGCTCAGACATGGGTAATCCGTACCCAGGTTGCTACTCTCCAAAGTAATGAGGGTCGGCTATATGTCTTCGCAGTGTCGACGTGGTCGGTGTGCTAGGTGATCATGTCAGCGAGTCGAGGTGGGACGCAAAGAGGCTAGAATTTATTTGGCGCGTCATTGGTTGATCAACGTCGTATACGCACCTGTCGTTTTTGCCTGCTTCTGCTGCTGATTTCACCACGACTGCTCAAGGCGCTAGAGACGTCCAGCGAGACTCTCCATTAAGCTGAGCAGCTTCGACATGTTGTCGATTATGAGCTCCTCGGTTACCACTGTGTGATCACCGCGGGAGTTCCTGGTGCTCAACCAATAAGCACAGTAGGCCTGTCCAGCCCTTTTGCGGCTAATTGCAGGAGCGGGAGGCGTTGCGTGCGGGGCTCCAGCATGGGATATTTTCCGCTTGTGTACAAACCCTGTTAAACGCGTATTGTGAAAAACACACGTACACTTCGTTCTGAGGACAACGACTCAAATAAGAGAGCGAAATTGATGCTAACTACCGGCATACCGTCTTCGAATCCTACGGCTTTCGTGGCCAACGGCTCACAGTCACCCAGCCCGTCATATTCTCGCAAGGTCCTTGGTGACCTCGAGCAGCAGTACGGTGCACACAGCCCGCCTGCCTGACACACTGCATACACCTCAACACCGCTTCGTTACGGTGTTTGTTCCTTTCGATGGGCACATCACTGGTGGGCAAAATTTTCATTCCGCTCATGTGGTGCCCCAGTATTTTCCATCTCATTTCACACTCAAGCTTAGCCTAATGAGTCCGGCGACCCTTTTTACGTAGTTCCTTAATAGCTGCATAAGATTCCAGACAGCACACATGAAAAGGATGACTAGCAAATCCCCAGAAGCACTTTGTATAGATGACACACACGGCACAAACAATAACAGGTACGATGTGAACACCAGCTAATAAATTGGTGACATAACTACCAACACGTTAGGTGATGTCACCAATTGCGTAGGAATTGGTGTCATATTCACCAATTACTAACAATGAATTGGATGTATGTACCGGTTGTTTAGTTTCATGGTGACAGATAAATTTGACAGCGGGGCGTTTGTTCAACATGCCTTGATTGACGGAGAGACAAAGCCTAACATAAAGAGTGCGTTCAAGGCGCTTAAACAGAACAAACCTGCATGGGCCAATATCAAGATGGTGATTATTGACAAGGGTTTCGGTGAGCTTGGCGTACTAGCAGAAGAACTACCTGAGGCTACAGTGATTATTTGGCATTTCCACCTCATTGACTATCTCAAACGCGAAATCAGCAAAAACGTCTACGCGTTTACGGCATTTGAGAAGATACATGCCAAGAACCTGATTACGATGATGGTGCGGACTGGTGATGAACGAGAATTCGATCGCTATATACGAGCCCTTTAAGCTCTATGTAAGAGTAAGCCACAATGTTTGGAGTATCTGGAGGCCAATTGGCTAAGCTGTAAGCCATTGTGGTGTACGTTCCTGCGCGGATGTATCCCTCATATGGACAACAACACAAACAGCCGATTGGAAGCAAGTTGGGAGGCTGCAAAAGGTACTTTTCATCGGCATATGCCCACGGATGAGTGCATCGATCATTTGCTTTTTCTACAGCAGATTGACGAGGATAAATATCGTACCAAGTCGAGACGGGTTGGCGTCCGTCACAATCACATGTACGACGAAGAACGTCAAGTCTTGGTAAAGATAGCAACTCATCATGCATGCGATTAGATTATAAGTCAATATACAGCTAGCAAGGAGGCGGATTACACTGTTGAACCCTGCGAGACTTCATTTTTTATGTTCACTTTGACCAGCAAGATATCGTCAAGTCAATATGCGGTAGGTTCTGCGGCTCGTTCGATCTTTATGTCTTATTCCACTAACGTTATTATGTTGTTTCAGGCTAATTTGGAGACATACAATTGTAGCTGCTTGTTCAACCAAACGCTTCTTCTGCCGTGCCGGCATATTATACATTTTAGGCGCGAAAATGATTCTTTCCGATCCGCAATTCCATTTGGAATAATCCCAGAGCGATGGTCGATAGCTGAGGTCTCCAGTGATTGTGAAGATCCTGTATATGAAGAAGGAGGCGCGTAAGTTTGTATGTGGGTGATGTTGCCTTCGACGGCTCCAATTGAGCTCAACTACCATAAATACCGAGCAATATTTGCTGTTTGCCAACGAATTACCGAGGGCGTCACTGATAAAGGGAAGCGGAAATTTACGAATTGGTACCGCTACTTGAAGGCTTTAGATAACATGGTTCGTGATGACAAAGGTCCGCTAATGTAGGATACAGAAAGGAACGGTTGATGCACGCTCAACTCAGGTGGTACAGGAGAGGTCGATGACGATATTGTCGTCGCTCAGTTTGGAGATGGTGGTGATATTACCATCAATATTGGTGATGTTGCCTCAAATTTGGACGAACTGGGTGAGGACAGTGCCAATCCACCATGCATCTTGACTTCTGGACATGATGTAAAGGTGGACCTCGAAAAACCTATTGAAGTTTCGCTGGACGAAGAAGAACAAAACATCCGAGAGACAAAACAGGCGTCGAAGAAGCTGTCTTCACTTTCAGCGAAGCGAAAACTTGAATTGGACGATACAGCTGAAGAAACGCCTCCCCAAAACATATTGGATGATGATGTCAAAGCATAGTAAAGATTAATACAGCTAGTCGTCCATCTGGAAGACCAAAGCAAAAGGAAAGCTTTAAGAAGGCAACGAGGAGCAAGGATACTACGGATATACTGGCGTATGTGGACACGGTCGCCACTGTGGGTGATGTTACGTTGAAAAATTTGGACGAAGTTGTGAAGACATGACAGCTTTCAATAGTGGTTATTGGAGAAGCTCTCGACGGTATTCGCCACATGTTCAATGCTGCGGCTTTCAAGCGCCCCAAAGCATTAGTGATCAAGGGTAATCACTCCCGTTCTGTAGAGAGCACTATCCGATTCGTGCTTCCAGGTATGTAAATGTGTTACTTTCAATATTGGTGATATTGGTGTCATCTTCACCAATTCTTACCAACATGCTTAACGCACTAACCAATATCTTGATAGAACCTTTGGTGCTGAAAAGCATAGACTCGGCTACAAACGTGAAGATCTGCGAAGAGCTAATCAATGACACAAGTGATATAGTGATTTCGATTCTTGGCGTTGGGACGTTTAGTCTGGTGGATATAGAGCGAATGCGAACGTGGCACAAAGTATCAAAGAAGCTGACCAAGCCCAGAAGCATATATAGTTTGTGGAGAAAATTGTTATTGATGACGACCACAAAGAAGTGGAGCGTCAACGCATCCTGCACATGATTCCTTTCATGTACGTCGACAGTGCTTTTAGTGCAAATGGCCACAATATTTCGTTCTTGAATAGGGAGGTGACCAATGGTAGAGTGATACGTGTGTATTTCTGGCTTCGCTACGCGTTGTCAAAGAGGCCGAGCCACAAACCTGGCAAAATCCGAAATATGTAGCCGTTGTTGGCCCACTATATTTGCAACTGTCAGATGTGGAGCTAAGGAATCAATTCATCGACACAAATGATCATATTTTCACGGAGATGCGCTCAATTCGCATCGTTTGCTGTCCAACGTACGTTGACATTGTATTTCCTCACTGGTGCGGCATCATTTTTGACATGGAGCGCAAATTGTGTGGAAGTATGATCCGTTCCACAAAAAATCGATTTTGGATGCAGTACAAGAGGTTATAAGTGGTGTTTTCGTGAAATTAAAGACTTCTCACGTGGAGATGCCAGTTAAAACATTTACTAGATGGCGCCAGTGTGATGGACACAACTGTGGTGTATTGACCATGCAATGGTTCGAGCAGTATTTGTCACTGGTGCGAAGCACATCTCCCGATGCAAGCATTCCACTTGCCCACGATGATAAACTGGATCCGAAGCAACTAGCATATGAGAGGTACAAGTATTTCTAGTACGTATTGGATAGCGTAATGACCAACGTCGATACATAGCAGAAATAAACCATCTTTAGTCTATCAGTGAGAAAGATCTTCAAATTCATCTTGGGCTTAACACTTAGTGGGGATGAGGAGTGTGCTGCAAGTCACTTGTGTAGCTACATAGTAGTAGAGAAAATTCTTTAAATACCACACAAGAAACGGTAGCATTTTGAGGCATACCGATTCATTCTTGTCTGCACAAAATATTGGTAAACGTAGGTAGAGCCTTAAAGTTTTGCCCAAAAATGAACTATAAAATACTATATCAAGCGCCATTTTCTTTTATCTATGTAGTAAACTACGAAATGTTATAATGATTATCGAATGCGGTGGTAAAAGTCGAAACATGGACAAAAGCTCGAGCCAACAGGGAGGCAACGGGATGAACACAACCTGCGCGCTCACGCTTATGCCTTCTGAATAAACAGAGGTATTGCAAATATACGGAAATATTTGTACAAATCTGATCCTATTTTTTTTAAAATAAAGTAGCTTACATAAGTATGGCTTGTTTTATTGCAATATTTTTCCGGCGACCATGCCAACGCTATTCCCTAGAAATTAACGTCCTTTTTAGCTGCTGTGCAGCTTACCGCTCAAAGCTAACATCTGCAGCGTATCAGGTTGATCATATAGCAACACAGACAGCATAATTTTGAGTAATAACCTGTGAAATAATAGCAATACAGTATAAGGAAAATATTTTATTTTGGATCGGTCAAACTCGCCGCGGAATTTGGAATAACTTATTTGGGAGATCGCTTCGCAAAGCAGTTTGCGGAGGCGTGTTAAAATACCGAACATGGATATCAAATTGCCAATCTCCTTCCAGCTGCCCTCATTTTGACGAGGTACAAGAACTAGAAATCAAGTACGCTGGCTTTACCCTGTTGCGGGTGGGCAATACTTCCTAGTCGCTACTACGATGGAAGAAGTACGCACTCGCCGACAATTATAGGATTTATGTCTACCGAGTCCGCATCCGTTGAGCTCTCATTGGATATTTCGTCGTCATCCACTTTCTCTTGGTCCTCATCTGTCACACAGGGGCCTTACCAGAGTCTCACTCTAATGGGTTATCCTAGTAAGGCTTGGTGCTAATTTTGTGCGGGGGGGGGGTACATGTACACCCTCGGCGTATGGCTTTGGTCCGTTCAAGTGATGGCAAGCTGCACACTTTACTTGAGGCGTTCGAGTTCCCGAGCACGGACGTGCTTCACGCGTGGTTGATGTGGTGGTTTGGCAGCGAAGAAATGGGATACCCTTCATTACGGTCCGTCAGTACCGGCGACCTGTCGACACGTAAACAGCGACAGACATACTCAGAATGGCGAGTTATGATGCAGCCTATATATCTGAGGCAATCGAACACAGCACTGGTACGACAGATTCTACCTCTATGACGTAGCAAGAAGCGACGGCGCTGTGTATCACAGGCGTCAGTAGTCTCCCACTCCGTCCCGCTGCGCGCAAACATCGAGCAACGCAGCTCAAGGTCACAAAGATGCTGCGTCTCGTCCGAAAGGCCATCACCCTAGTGGTGGGAGCACACAAGAACAGACGGTTAGGAGTAGATCACGCAGTGCATCAAGGACAACCACTTAGTTCTTATACACGCGAATATCATTCATAAGCTTACGCTCTCTGTGACCCTCATGGATATTGCCTCTTCCATTGCAGCCCTTTTTACCCAATCAACGGACTTTGTGTGTCCTGCCGTCTGTCTGTCGTACGAAAGCTCGACACAAGCGATTCAACAACTTTAGTAAGACCTAACTGCCCTTTTGTGAGCCAGCGTAGGACGCATGACCTATTTTTTCTCAGCAAAAAATTTGACGAGACGAAAAATATCTTGCTTTTAGTATGGTCTGGCACTCATTGAGATGTGACAAGCATTCGTAACACGGATGTCTTACGCTGAAAAGTCGCATTCTATTGGGGGAAATGCGGCATGTACCATGACAGCGATACTGTGGCCCCCGTTCTTGCATACAGCAGCTTTCAAATTGTGACTCAATCGGCGGCTTCTAACATATTGCACATTAATGTGTAGCTTGACCAGTAGGGGCTCTATAGATTGCCGACCTGCATGAACGAGTATTGCATCATGGTTACAATAAAAACGGACCGTGATGCTTTTATCTGCGCTACATACTTTTGAAGCTCGTCTCTAAACCGATACATAAATCATTGAAGGATCAGAGAGCTGCACAATGCACCCAGCGGCAAAACAGCACAATTTGTTGATTATGTAGGCATGTTTCTATGTGTAGCACTTACGACATCATTAACGAAGAAGGCGAATCCTATTCGTACAGGAAATAGCCATTTTTCACATTTAAATCTATCACAACTGGCAAACAAACTTTAACAGTAACAACAAAGCATTCACTATTGTATTTGATCGTTTTCGGTCTGAAAACCAGTGTACGATTTATTGAATATCACATCGGTTGTTCGAACTGAAAGCTCACTTTATACTCACCTACCATTTAAATATAAAACCGACGGCCGAACATGTCAAGAAGTGTGCACAGATCCCACAATGTATCCACCATCAGATCAAATAGCGATTTTCTATTGGCTCCCGATTGAACAGAACTCGGTCAAAACCTCCTACCAAGCACTACCCGTAATTTTCGCTATCACTGGAAGTGGCCATCTCTAGGTTTTAGCCAGCCATCTTTGGCGACAAACAGCGCGCGCCAAACCTGGGCCGCGCGCAGTGGAAGAATTTGGCCAGTTCCTAACTAACGGTTTAGTGAGGAGGAACAGGGCAATTTCTTCTCTGCGCGCGCCACTACGAAGTCGCTATACGCCTTGTAAGTGTTCTTATCTTATTAGCCTTACGGTTATCTTATTCCTCAGTTCTATTATCTCTTTTACGCTTACGGAATATTATCTTCTTTTTTAGAGCTGGCGGAATGCACTTACCATCGTTCCAAGTGTCGTGCCAAATCTGCGCACATGTTAGCGAGTTACCGCTTTCGACGCGCCGTACTTGACGGCAAAGCGGCACCCGTCCACCAAACGCGTCACTGCATTCCTGGCAGAAGAAGCTGGTCTCAAATGACTTGGTATTGGCATCGGAGTACGCGGAGCACACTTTGCACAAGTATTGTCTTCGTTTGTGCTGCGTTTACTTTGTGTAGTAATCGTCTGTGTTCACTAACGAGTGTTGTTGGCGGGGTATAGGCCCTGAAACTAGATCCTCTGCGCTGAGATGCGTCTCGAAGTTGATTGTACGCAGCGCCAGTAGCTGTACATACAAGCGGCGCAGGTATTCTGTGTGTGTAGGTGGCTTCTTTCCTCTCTTCTTGACTGTAATGCAGTGAACAAGGTAACCATTGACAACGGCCATGTCTACGATACACAGGAATAGCTGCTTGTAATACTTCGGAGCGAAATGTACTTTTGAATACTGTAGCGGTGAAGTCGTAGCTGGTCGTGGACATCAACTCCACCCATACCGAGGCCGTAGTCCACGACCAGCTGTGGACACGGAACTGGAGTGCGGGTTCCATCCTTCTGTGTGCGGAGAACACTGGTGCGACGCGTGCTACATCCTGTAGCGAGCATGTTCACTGGCTTGGAATCCATCCAGCTCAGTGCGACGAGCTCGGTGTGGTCTCGCGCTTGGGCAATACGGTAGTTTTCCACGTGGCATGCGCTGTGGTCTTTTCTTTTGCGTGAAGTGAATTGGGCACCAACCTAACCTGTCGGTCCGTGTAGTCCCGACGTGGTACAAGTCAATGTCCAGCAGCTTCAGACTGAGCGATACGGTCGAGTAAAAACTGTCGGTAACAATCAGTCGCTTCTTCGGCTGGTCCATCAACACCTTCGAGATATTTCTTACGACAGCTTTTGGGCCAAGTCCCAGTGTGTCTGTTGGTGCTTTTCTCTTCTTCTGCTTCGATTTGTCAGCTCCACAGTAGATTTCCACTCTAAGTTATATCACATACCATAAGTACACACCATGCTAATCTGTATCCTCCAGAATAGGATGTTCGGTAATATTTAGAATAGCTTGTCTTACATCGCGCAGTACGCGGTGTCAGCACAGCACGTCATGTAGAATTTGGTGCCATACTTGTAGGGCTTGTCTGGCATGAAGACGCGCATTGGGTTGTATTTGCTTCGATTAGCCATCATACCTTCGTCAAAAGAGATTACTTTTCCGAGGCGATATCCACGGCGAAACGTTTTCTCAACAGCTTGCAGTAGCGGTCGAACTTTCAGGCCGTATTCACAAACACTCCACCTTGTTCATTGTTGTTGAAGTGGAGAAACTTCAAGATCGCTACGAAGCGATCACGCTTCATGAAGCGCGAGAACGTTCCTCGTGGAACAGCACCATCTTCATCGGTAGACCAATGTTTGGCAAATCCATCTCGAATCGGTGCTACTGCGCGAGCAAAGAGTAATGCTACGACGTGTACGATCTCATGGGGCTGTATATCCTTGAACTTATTCAGCCCTTCTGCAATATCCGCCAAATCAGGAGCACTGATGCGAGGATCCTTGGCCTGCCAAGCCAGCAACTTGTTCCTACGTGACGTGGCAATGACGGTGATATTCTGGGTTCTGTATCTGTTCGTCTCTTTGGCGATATGACTCCATAGTTCCTTTGGCAAGACGTAAAAGAACATCCTCAATGGAGAATCTTCGTACGCAACTGCAGAACGCGTAGACCCAAATTCCCCGTCATAATAGTCCGCAGCTGCATCAACTTGAAAATCCTCTACATTGTTGCAAATATGTCATATACAGATTTAGTTTATATGCGTTTTAAGTTATTCTGTGCTATCCGGGCTTACCGCTGTGCTCTTCATCATACGTCACCCATCCATTTCCAGCGATATCACGTAAGGCATCTTCCGTAACCCCCAACAGTTCAGCTTCAGAGACGTCTTCAGTCATTGGGACATCTTCAACATCGTTGGCACCTTCTAGAGAAGACGTAATCACCTCATTGTCTTCCAATATCCCATCATCATCTGCATCTGAATCGGAATCGCAAGAGTCAGCGCTATCCACCAAGTTCACATCGTCATCAGCTGTCGGGCCAAACAGGGGCTCTTTTCGGAGACCCTCCATGAAGTTATCGCTGTCGAACACGTCCAAATCAACGAAGTTTTCAGTATCGTTCAGATCGTCACCCTCAGTTTTGCCTTCTTCTTCATCTGTCGCGTTCTCCCTGGGATGCAATTCTGTATCATCCTACACAACATCATCTGCTCCATCATCTTGTTCTGTAGCATCTGTCATACCGGCTCGTTCTGTCGCTTGAGATTCAACTACTTTCGCGATAACCGCCGCCGTATGCGTATCATCAGGTGCTGAACCGAGGGAAGCCGGCAAAGAAACAGTCGCGACCAATTCCTTACTCGCAGTTGTGGCCGGCGCCACTGAAGCCTGGTTTGTCGTGGGGGAAGGAACGCATGGGTGGTCAACACCGATTGATGCATAAGCTCCTTGCTTGCCAATGGGTCGTCGGACGGCAGAGCCCACTGATGCGCTGGAAGGTTGGTGATCCAGGAGGCCTGAGAGACGAGCAAACGCCATAAGATCCTTCTCACCTGGTTGAAAGCAGATATTAGTACAACGAAAATTATTAGCTACAATCACATCCTCCCACCTTCAAAGAAGTCTAATCCGCGTCGCGATTCATCGAGGCGGCCCTTGATTCCTGGCTTTACGGAGCGGTGGTCTTTAGCGATACCGGTAGGCTTACGAGCCTTCCATCCTTCCTTGCACAGGTCACGCCACAGCTGCGTGAACGACTTCTCTCCAGAAACGTTCATTTTTCCGAATGGCGGAAAGATGGAGTGGCTAACACGCGTTTGTGTGGGCTGTCACCTCAATTTTTAAACCTTATACTCGTCTTTCTATGCCAACACGCTAATCCCCGGCTATCTACCCAGCGCAGATCTATTAGGAGCGGTCGACTGATCAGCACACATACAAAATAATAGATGCGAGATTCGACAGCGCAGCCAACATTTCTGGATATTGAATACTGCGAAAACGCTTATTCTGTAGGATACAGAATACCGTTCTAGAAGGGTTAAGTGCTGACTGCGAAGGTTGTTGCTACAGCCTTTGCACACTAAGCACATAGTCGACCTCCTGTTAATATAGCGGTCATAAATAAAGTGTCAGGAGAGCTCACACTACAGTCGTCAGCTACGACCCCCAGCGTTGTCACTGAAGCCGCTCGCTCAGCAGTGCCGAGTGACTTATCAGCTCATTGATAATTAATCAGATAGTTTCATCCAATCAGACAGACTGATTTTTCCGTAACCTCCTCGTCTTACGAATGCTCGACACAAATGAATGATGGCGCTGTGGTTGTGTGGACGAAAAATTGTCCATTTTTGGTTTGAGGATATTTTTTGCAATAGATTTTCTGCCACTTTGATGCGCACTCTTTTTGATTTCGGGATTGGTCAATATAGTAAAAAGTGCCATTCTGCCCCTTTTTACTTGCGAATTATTGTCCTATTTTACAAAATGCGTCGAAAGAGGGATTTTTCCCCATTGTTCGCGAAAGGGCTAAGGACTTTTTGAGTCGAACGTCCTCCTCTGACGCTAAAGCTAAGGCAGACCCGCTGCAGATAGGGCGGTTACGGATCGAGCATGGCGACTACGGCCAGTCAACGACGTCCAACAAGAGACGTTTCAGGCCAGCTACATTCCGCACCCCAAAATGGCGTTTGATGAAACCAAGTTTCCGTCGCGGTCGACGTTTAATCACATGGGAGTGTACATGAAGGGTAAATTCCTATATGGAAGACCAAATTCTTCATGCTAGGGTACTCAGAAACGGCGTACTGCATTCAGTAAGAGAGAGCTTGTTTTCGGGCACGCTCTTTTTTCTCTAACTTATTTTATCGTGTCTGATACAATGTTGCCGTGTTTATAATTATCTCTGATACAGCTTCGAAGTCTACTGCGGAAAGCGGCAAATGCAAGACGACCCTACACCTTGTGATAAAAAACCGAACCTGCAACAGTCGTGCCAAACCTTTCTCACGTCGCTGACGCAATCAAGGGCTCCAACGAACGCTCACAAAGCACAGCAAGCCCTGCACTAATTACGCGCCGAAACTAATGAGTGGTGTAAATAAAACCCCGAGTAGACCAGGAGGCGCCGCCAGGGCGCTTGCAAGGTCTGCTCGGTGCTAAAGCTGCTCGACCAACCGCGAAGAGGAGAGACATCCTTGTGCTGTGGTGTCTCCAATCTGAAAACAGCCTAAAAATGCTGCTGCTTCCTGTGTGTTCCTATGCAGCAAAATCAATCATGACACCCAATGTGTCGCGCTAACATGCTTCACAATCGAGACAAGCACAGGAAGAGCGGCGAGCTGATTCTCAAATCTGGCGATGAGGGGACGGGCGGCAAGCGTGCACACAGACCTGCGCGGCGTACTGGAGAAGGCTCCGCTGATGTCATAGGTGGCGTTGACTCCATAAGTGACGAGTGCAATTCGTCAACTACAGTAGCGCTGTCCATCCAAGCGTTCAGCGTGTTGAGCGATCTCATTGGCTACCGAGCGTGGCGAAGGCGGATCCGATTGGATAAAACTATAACTGCTGCCGAGCTGCGTTCGGCAATCCAAGCCGGCACCTCAGGTGCCGGCTTGGATTGCCGAACGCAGCTCGGCAGCAGTTATAGTTTTATCCAATCGGATCCGCCTTCGCCACGCTCGGTAGCCAATGAGATCGCTCAACACGCTGAACGCTTGGATGGACAGCGCTACTGTAGTTGACGAATTGCACTCGTCACTTATGGAGTCAACGCCACCTATGACATCAGCGGAGC
>NW_003303723.1:1492474-1493995 GCF_000142945.1 Phytophthora infestans T30-4 | reverse complement strand
GATTGATTAAGCAGCATAGGAACACACAGGAAGCGGCAGCATCTTTAGGCTGTGTGGAGATTGTAGACACCACAGCACAGGGATGTCTCTCCTCCCCGCGGTTGGTCGAGCAGCTCTAGCACCGAACAGACCTGGGAGAGGCGCGCTGGCGGCGCCTAATAGTCTACTCGGGGTTTTATTTACACCACTCATTAGTTTCGGCGCGTAATTAGTGCAGGGCTTGCTATGCTTTGTGAGCGTTCGCCAGAGTTCTTGATTGCGTCAGCGACGTGAGAATGGGTTGGCGCGACTCCAGTCACAACTTACCAAACAGCCATGCGAGTAGTGTAGCGACCCCGTGTCGAGCAGAACGGAGGCGTAGCACGGTAACTAACATGCATGGGCTTCCGCCGCAAAGCGGCGGTGCTTGACTTGTCAGCAGCAACGCAAGCATAGTCGTACAGACGGTGATTCGTGTGCCTAAATCTTGACTTGCTTTAAATACTATACCTTGCATGCGATCGCCATGTGCCCCCAGTCTCTAAATTATAAAAATACAAAGACAGGACACAGAGTTGTTATTGTACTGGGGACACAATAACAGCTATAGCGTGTTTATGGAATACATGCTTATAAAAAAATTACGATAGAGCAAACATGCAGTAGGCGGGGTAGGAGCATGCCCGGTACACGTTTGCGTTTACATTGGCTTGAGTATTGATGCCCTTTTTAGAGATAATCACTTTCATTTCGCGCTGGGGTTTCCACACCCTGGGGTTTCGGTAAAAAGTCGCAAGCCAGAAGCCTCGGGGTCTACGGTAGCTTGAAGGCCCAAAATCCTCATAAAAACTTATACACTAGCAAAGAAAAGGCAATTTAAGCAGCGAAAAAATGAAAAGATTCAAGATGCCTTTTTAAGTTTATAGCGAATACTGTTAGGTAGAACTAAGTAGGTACAGTACATGTACATCTTGCCGGTGATTGCTCACGCGGAGCAAATCGGATGAAAAGGCCGTCTTTAAAATTGTCCTCATAATTATGATGACGATTTAAATGGGTGCCCGTCATAATCGATTACCACGGTGTTAATCCTCCAGTTTATCTCTACTTTACAGCTCAAATTCCTCCAACCATCACTGATAGAGCTCAGCAATGCGACTAGCCAACCTCTTCGTGGTGCTTCTAGCCATTTACGTTGTATGCGCTATTACGACGACATCTAGTAAGCTCACACTGGAGACATCTGATGTCAATGACGACGGATCTAAAGCATTGTGGACCCACGATGGTAACAAGAACGACGCGATCAAGAATGAGATTGGCGAAGGTGAAGGTGAAGAACGCGTCGCCAACTCCATAACTGCTCAACACTGGTTCAGCAAGCCTGTTGATAAAATGTACTAGAAGTGGTTCGATTTGCGAAACAAGAAGGGTATAGCATACGATACTTCGCCGGAAGCTATCCGAAAGATGATTAAGAGCAAGCTCTTTCAGACCAAGATGTTTGATAGATGGAACAACTATAGGATGGAAGATATCAAG
>NW_003303723.1:1490466-1492182 GCF_000142945.1 Phytophthora infestans T30-4 | reverse complement strand
TCATCGCTGGCCTGGCAAGAGTAGAAAAACAAAAGCGTAGCGAAGCTGGTTCGACTCGGAACCGATAGTGATACTAAAGTATACCGCGAATCAGTTACACTGCAAAAATCTCCTGGTTTACAACCTCGACGCTCCGCGTTCAGTGTCAGATACAGTAGCATCGTTTCTGCGCTATGAGGTGCAAACTGACTGCCTAAGCGAACAGGCACACACCTGTCTTGCGAGGATGAAGGGAGAGGAAAAGCAACGGATTACAACGGCTACACCTGAGACGGTGGTGATCCTGCTGCATCTTTCCGCGACTGGCTTCATTTCACAGTCGACTGGGTCTCGGCTGCGATGTATCAGTCGGCGGGGCTAAAGCTAACCAAGGACGACTTCACGGCACTCCTGTTGGCTCATTAGCATGATATCGTTTGCTGGAGGGCTGTGACTTTAACAAAATCCTATTTCCGTCAGTCGCAGCCCTAACATGTATCTGGCTCGGGAGGGGTCCTTCTAATGCTCTGCAGGAACGAGCGTTCTCGCCTTCTTATACCAAACGCAATGAAACTACACAATATTCAAATTATAGTATTTTAATGCAGTTAACCGTCATTTTGTGCGGATCTAGAATGAGTCATTAGTCAGTCGAATCTGTGCTAGTTCTGATTAAAACTTAAATAATGCGTCGCAAGACGCCTTGCTGTTGTTGTTGTTGTTGATGACGGTGTTTTTATATTCGATTGTATAACGATGATTCCAGGATGGTTAAGCGTCATTTAGGCTCCAAGTTTTTTAACGTTTCTTTAAGGGGTCTAGTTAACGAACTATAATTTACACCTCTCGTGTTGTTGTCGTACCGTTCCACTTGGAACCGTATCCTACGCCCCTGTCGGCGATAATTCCGCCCGTTAAGTAATGATATCGGTTTTTGCGACCTAAGCAACGCTTAGAAAACAATTGTTTATAGCGGTAATTGTCACCAGCACATACGACTTCTTTTTGTTAAATCTAAAATTATATATCTCAATGGCTCAAGTGACAAGATGTATTAGCACCGCGTTGCTCTGCTCTAACGGCCAGATTAGGTTGTACATGTACCCGGTACTACGTTTTGGTAGTTCAGTTAGTTGCCTCGCACTCAGATAATTTAATTATATGTTTACAACGAAATAGTTGCAGTTATAATTTTCGTCATTGTAACTTGCAGAAACAATTGACTAGAAAGTACTACGTATACTAAAAGCATGTCCTAGGAAACACGCATCCTTGCGTGTACGATAAGCACCTTGCAGCGCATGCGTCGAATATCCGTGCGATTGTGTTTAAGAAGCACCTGGATCTCTGCGCGCATGTTGTCCGTCCGAGTTCGTAGGCTGCTCATAACGAACCCACCAAGCGATCTATCTTTAGTTACTTACAAGCTCAAAAAGGCAGTACACTTGGGTAAGTAGGGCAATCTGGACAGACCATCACAATCTTTTGTGCTGATGTGACTTAAGTTTCATAGACGGTCCGTGATTTCGAGTACGACGCTGAACTAACAGTAAATTATCCAAAGTCCATTCGGCAATACCATTGGACGTGACAATCCAGCGATTTGGTATACCCTGTCAATACAGTTTGGTATCGTTTGAGTGCTCAGCTAAAAGATTCTTATCCATTGCACAAATTATACTATGCACGTAGGTTGATCCATCCACCAAAGATGAAGACAAGTTACCTTGCTAAACT
>NW_003303723.1:1485805-1488812 GCF_000142945.1 Phytophthora infestans T30-4 | reverse complement strand
TTCAATGGGCACAAGGTAACCTACGGAATTGTGAGGCTCTAAATAATCGTTTTTGACAAGTTACTTGTTGTGTCTGTTGCAGAGAAAGCATGCGCTGAAATATCAGTCCGTGATTGCTCCCGACGGTATTATGATTCACCTAAGTGGTCCCTTTCCGGAAACACGTCACGATGCCTATATTCTGCAGCAAAGTGGGCTTCTTGAGGCAGCGTCTTCATGCCTTGATGCTGATGGTCATCATTACGTATTCTATGGAGACCCTGCCTATGGCCAGCAACGACATATTGTTGCCCCACTTAAGGGAGCCAAGCTAACAGAAGACGAGCAACTATTCAACAGGCGAATAAGCAAAGTACGCGTTAGTGTGGAGTGGGGGTTTGGAAAAATTGTTCGCTATTGGGCGTTTGTAGATTTCTCGAAAAACCAAAAGGCGTTTCTACAGCGCCTTGGCAAGATGTACGTGATGGGCGCGTTTCTAACAAACTTACACACGTGCATCTACAGTAGTCAAACGTCTGCCTTTTTTGGTTTGAAACCACCAACACTGGCAGAATATCTAAACAATGCATAGGCGACTTTATTGATTCATCTTCTCTATCAACTTGGACATGAGCCCCATCTGGCTAGCCATCATTCCCATCAATTTGTCTAACTTGTCTCGGTCCTGCTGCAGACGCTGCTCTTCTAGCGCAAGCCGGCGCTCTTGCAGGTCAAGCTGTTGTTCTTTTTGCTTCTCTCGAGAGATCCGTGCTTCTGCCTTATTGTCGACAAACACGACAAGAGCCTCCGTGCTTGACTTTTTCTTCTTTTTGTTCGGCGGTGGGGTCGATAGCTCATTTTCAGAGCTTCCTGAACGGAACCGTCGTTAGCCCTTCATTGCGCTCTGAACTACTTCTGCCGAAGCCGACTCACGACGTTCAGCGTCTCTTTTCTCCTTTTCTGTCTTGTCAGCCTTGACTTGTGCGTGCTCATTATACTGTAGATAAAAAGCATAAGCAAAACTTACGTCACTAGTATCAATTAAAACTTACCAGAGTCATGCAGTCTGTCAGTAGTTGCTCACGCTCCTCGTAGTCTTCGGCAGAGCCCGACGCTCTCAACGACTCGAGCTCGTCGCGGCAAAATACCTCCAGGAGCGTATTGAAGCGGCGACGGCAAGCCTTGCCGTCGGCGGTACACGATGTGAGCGCTGCCTTGAGTCCTGTGGCGACGCTTGACCACGCGGCCAGCGTCTCACCATGACTAGCCACCCAGGATCTGTGCTTGAGGGTTTCTTTGAGCAGCATGATGTCACTCGATGGTACGAAACGGAAGGCCTTCTTGCGCTTACTAATGCTGGGACTTCTGACTGGGTTGGGGGGGGGGCTCTTCAGTGTTGCAGTCTGCATTAGCCATGTCAGCGCTAAGTAGCCTTGGCCACTCGGTTCTTTGTAATCTGTGGTCACCGTGAGCAGAAAGCTAACGTACATTTCTCTCAGCAAAAAACACAATGACTAGCCTGCCCTATCCCCATTCGCCTTCAGTGTACATTTTCACTGTTTTGAGACAGCTGCACAAGGTCTCTATTAATGCTTTTTGTTTTAACTTAATGAGTATCATGCATTCCGTTCTATGGGTACCCGAGTCATTATAAGGTTTACGACCTAATCGAAATATATTTTTTTGTGGTTTCTACTCGAAAAATTGCTTTAGGCACTGCATAACGCATTACGCCAGGGCAGGAGTAAATAATAAAGCGGCTTGTGCTACAGTAGAAGTGGTGTCCTTAATGTCCTCCAGCAACTAGAATTCATGCATTGTTGTTTACGCTAAAAGTTGTCACCTTCGACACGCACATCATCTAAAAGGTAGCTCAGCACTGATAGAAGTGCTCGTAGCCGAAGCGCGGGAGCGGCTCAGCAACTGTGATGCGGTTGTGCAGAGGCTGGATCAGACATTTCTTGTCGTCCGGGAGCTGCGCAATGTAATTTTTGTGCTCAATATTTGTACGACCTATCTAGCCAGCATTGAGATCCAAGTCAACCCTCGAACCCAAGCCAGCCTTCGAATTTAAGCCAGCACTAGGATTCGATCCAGGCGTCTTCGCTCCTGGCGTCTCAGACAACGCCTGTATTGGCCCAGTCAAACAAACTGGGGACACCTGCGGCTACTGTGGCTTGGGTTGTTGACTTGACGATGGGAAATGTTGTTGTGTCAGGCGTGGATGCGTTTGGCATTCCAGTATCGGTTCATCACTACCGACAACAAGGAAGCCGCCACGACGTCTGCGACGTTCTGCACGTGTTGGCGACGCCGTTCAAGATTAAAGACGGAGTGGGCGCTACCTACGTATGTATTTTGCGCTCAATAATTTATCTGTAGCCCCTACGCTGCACCCATGAAGTGGGAAAGCGCCCTTCACCGCTTTCGTCATACCACTAACGCCAAGGATCATTTGTACGCACTTCAACGTAGCCACCCGATCGGTCAAGCGGAGGCGTCGAAGCGGTTGAAGAATGCGACCACCCGCCTTGATGATGTCAATGTCGACACACGGGTGTGAGACGGCAAACGATCCGCTCCAGAAGGATGTGAGGGACGGCCAATGAAGTAGCGCGGCTCGTTTCAGAAGCTCTGGGAAACGACGCAAAAGGAGACCATCGTGTATATTGCCCGTTGGATAGTCACAGCTGGGTTGTCCTACAATACGATAGCGACCGATGACTTCAAGCAGATATCCAGCGTCTTACGGGTGATACGGAGGCGACGATCTTGTCCGCTGCGACGTTGCGGGAGCTGATAGATGCTATATTTGACAAATTCGGCAACATCACGGCTCGTTTGCAGGTTCAAGAATTTGCTGCTGCACATCATTATCCATGTCTCAATCTCCACCATGACACGTAGAGCACGTCTAATGGCAAGACGTGAGTACTGGAAACGTCGGTGAGCTGGATTGATGAGCGTTGGATTTGTAGGGAGATCGCCTTACTTGTCACGGTCGCCAGCGGGTCGCACGCGTCTGCGG